>NC_090302.1:68069814-68374074 GCF_039906515.1 Pseudorca crassidens | reverse complement strand
TCTTAAGGAACTCAAAGTTACTCTAAAATTTTATATGCAAAAATAAGTAACTATAAGAAAAAAATTTCCATAAGGGGGAACTTACCCTACCACCCAGACATCATAAATAAGGAGTAATAAAAATAATACAGTACTGACAGAAAGAACAGAGAACCAGAATGAGGTATACATAGGAACTTGATATATGATAAAGATGACGCTGTATATCAATGAAGGAAGGATGTAAAACTGGCTCATTATATGGAGAAAAATAAAGCTGGATCTCTACAATAATACACATTAATAATACACATTAATACACAATAATCCACATCTAAAGGTGGACTTTAGATGGACTTAAAACCTAAATATCACAAGTAAAATATAAAGCTAACAGAAGAACGTTCAGGAAAAAAATTTCATGTACTACAGATGGGAAATAACTTTTAAAACAAGACTCCAAATGCACAAATCGTAAGGTGGAAAATTAATGGATAACATCAGAATTAATAATTTCTCTTTGGAGAATTAATATCAAGAATATTCAAGACGGGAATTCCCTGCTGGCCCAGTGGTTAGGACTCTTGCACTCTCACTGCCGAGGGCCCAGTCCCTGTTTGGGGAACTAAGATCCCACAAGCTGTGCTGCGTGGCCAAAAAGAAAATAAAATAAAGAGAAGAATGAACAAAGCCCCAAGTCAGTAGAAGGAAAGAAATAATAAAGATCAGAGTGGGAATAAATGAAATAGAGACTAAAAAGACAAAAGAAAAGACCAGTGAAAGTAAGAGCTGGTTCTTTGAAAAGATAGACAAAATTGACAAATCTTTAGCTAGACTCACTAAAAAAAGAGAGAAGGCTCTGATAAAATCAGCAACAAAAGAAAAAAAAATAACAATGGGTACAACAGGAATACAAAGGATTATAAGAATATGAAAACAGCTATATGCCAACAAATTGGACAGCCTAGAAGAAATGGACAAATTCTTGGAATCATACAACTTTCCAAGACTGAATCATGAAGAGAAAATCCAAATTGATCGATCACTAGTACAGAGACTGAAGCAGTAATTGAAAAGCTTCTAAAAAACAAGACCAGGACCAGACAACTTCACAGGTAAATTCTACCAAATATTTACAGATTTAATACCTGTCCTTTTCAAACTATACCAAAAAATACAAGAGGAGGGAACGCTTCCTAACTCATTTTATGAGACCAACATCACCCAGATACCAAAACCAGATAAAGACCACACAAAGAAAAAACTACAGGCTAATATCTCCGATGTACATAGATGCAAAAATCCTCAACAAAATACTAACAAGCCAAATCCAACAATACATTAAAAGGATCATATACCGTGATCAAGTGGGATTTGCCCCTGGGATGCAAAGATGGTTCAACATCTGCAAATCAAGCAATGTGATACATACGTTAACAAAATGAAGGATAAAAATGATATGATCATCTCAGTAGGTGCAGAAAAAGCAGATGACAAGATTCAACACCCATTTATGATAAAAACTCTCCACAAAGTGGGTACAGAAGGAACATACCTCAACATAATAAAGGTTATATATGACAAGCCCACAGCTAACATCATACTCAAAGGTGAAGCTGAAACCTAGTATATAAGTCCCAGCCACAGATATTAGCCAAGAGAAATAAAAGGCAACCAAATTGGAGAGGAAGAAGTAAAACTCACTGTTTGCTGATGACATGATTTTATATAGAGAAAAGCCTAAAGAATCTACCAAAAAACTATTAGGAGTAATAAATGAATATAGTGAAGTTGCACAGTACAAAACCAACAAAAACCTGTTGCATTTCTATATACTAACAATGAGCTAGGAGAAAGGGGAATTAAGAAAACAATCCCATTTACAATCACCACAAAAAGAATAAAATACATGGAATAAATTTAAGCAAGGAGTTGAAAGACCTCTATACTGAAAACTATAAGACATTGTTGAAAGACACTGTAGACACAAATAAATGGAAAGATATTCTGTGCTCATGGATTGGAGGAATTAACATTGTTAAAATGTTTATATTTTTTAATTACCTAATTTTAAAAATATTACATAAAGCAATCTACAGATTCAGGGCAATCCCTATCAAAATCCCAAGAACATTTTTCACATAAATGGAACAAAAAATTATAATATTTATTTGGAACCACAGAAGACCTTGAAGAGCCAAAGCAATCTTGAGAAAAAAGAACAACGTTTAGAGATATCACACTCTCTGACTTCAAACTATATTACAAAGCCATAGTAATCAAAACAACCTGGTTTGGCAGAAAAACAGATACAAAAATCAATGTAACAGGGACTTCCCTGGTGGCACAGTGGTTAAGAATCTGCCTGCCAATGCAGGGGACAAGGGTTTGAGCTCTGGTCTGGGAAGATCCCACATGCCACGGAGCAACTAAGCCTGTGCACCACAACTACTGAGCCTGTGCTCTAGAGCCCGCAAGCCACAACTGCCATAACTACGGAGCCCCAGTGCTGCAACTACTGAAGCCCGCGCGGTTAGAACCTGTGCTCCACAACAAAAGAAGCCACTGCAATAAGAAGCCCTTGCACTGCATCAAAGAGTAGCCCCCGCTTGCAGCAATTAGAGAAAGCCTGCGTGCAGCAATGAAGACCAAACGCAGCCAAAAAACAAAATCAATGGAACAGAACTGATAGCCCAGAAATGAACCCCGGCATACATGGACAATTAATTTACAACAAAGGAGCAAAGAACATTCAATGGAGAAAGAATAGTGTCTTTAATAAATGGCGTTGGGAAAACTGGACAGCCACATGCAAAAATATGAAACTAGACCACTATCTCACACCACACACAAAAATCAACTCAAAATGGATTAAAGACTTCAAGACCACAAAACTCCTAAAAGAAAATATAAACAGTATAATCTTTAACATGAGTCTTAGCAATGTCTTTTTAAATATGTCTCCTCAGGCAAAGGCAACAAAGCAAAAATAAACAAATGGAACTGCATCAAACTAAAAAGCTTCTGCACAGCAAAGGAAACCATCAGCAAAACAAACCAACAACCTACTGAATGGGAGAAAATATTTGCAAATGATATATCTGATTAGGAGGTAATACTCAAATTATATAAAGAACCCATACAATTCAGTATCAAAAAAACAAACAACCCAATTAAAAAATGGGCAGAGGAGCTGAACAGACATTTTTCCAAAGAAGACATCCAGATGGCCAACAGGCACATGAAAGATGCTGAACAAAAAACCACATTAACATCATCATCAAGAAATGCAAATCAAAACCAAAGTATGATATCACTTCATTTCTGTTAGAATGGGTGTTATCAAAAAGTCAAGAAATAACAAGTGTTGGTGAGGATGTGGAGAAAGGGGACCCTCATACACTGCTGGTGGGAAATGTAAACTGGTGCAGCCGCTATGGAAAACAGTATGGAGATTCCTTGAAAAAATTAGGAATGAAACTACCACATGGTCCAGCCCAGTTCTGGGTATTTATCCTAAGAGTACAAAAACATTAATTCAAAAAGGTACATGCACCCCTATGTTCATTGCAGCATTATTTACAACAGCCAAGACATGGAAACAACCTAGATGCCCGTCAACGATGAATGGGTTAAAAAGCTGTGGTATATATACACAATGGAATACTACTTAGCCATAAAAAAGATGAAAATTTGCCATTTGCAATAACATTGCAACATTGAGGGTATCACGCTAAGTGAAATACTTCAGATGAAGAAAGACAAATACCATGATTTCATTCATAGCTGGAATATAAAAAACAAAAACCCAAAATAAATGAACAAACCCAACCAAAGAAAAACAAACATGAGAACAGAGTAGTGCTTATCAGAAGGTGAAGGAGGGGTAGGGAGGATGGAATGGGTAAAGAGCATCAACTATATGGTGACAGATGGAAACTAAATTATTGGTGTTGAGCACGCTGTAGTGTATATAGAAGTAGAAATAAAATGTACACATGAAACTTATAAAACATTATAAACCAATGTTACCTCATTAAAAAAATAAATCTTTAAAAAATTGACAAAGGACATAAACAAGCAATTCATAGAAAATGCTGGAATAACTAACAAGCATATGAAGAGATATCCAAACTCACTAATATTCAGAGATATTCAAACAAAAATGAGATACTACTTTATATCATTAGAGCACAAAATCAGAAAAGTGATCATACCAAATGCTGGTAAGGATGTACAGAAATGAGAGTTTTGGGGCACTACAAGTAGGAGTGTAGCCATCTGGGAAGCAATCTTCCAGTGTTTATTGAAATCATGTATGGAAAAAACCCAATGATCTCACTCCTAAGACTATTATTCTGAAAGAAATTACTTCATAAGTCCAGAAGGGGACATATATTTTGCAGTGTACTGCAACAGTACAGTGATGTTTACAGTAACAGAGAACTGGAAGCAACTGAAATATCCAAGTAAGTAAAATGAGGTATTAACTTCCTATAGGAGAAAAAGAATAAATTAGATGTACATATAGCAACTCAGATTTTAAACTGAGTAATAAAAAGAAATAGAGATTTTCAGCATCATTCTAATCATGTACGTTAAAAATACATAATCATGCAAAACAACATTATTTATAAGGTTATATATTCAAGGATTTATCACACACAGCGGGATCAATGTTTTTGTTGGGTAAAATAATAAGAGTGGGAATGGTGACGGGAGGAAGATAATAAAAGAGGGCCCTTGCACAAACCAATGATGACAGTGCATCAGGAATTAGAGTATGCTTTCACTCAGCTCCACACTGAAGCTAACAGGAAAAATAGGAGACACCTCTGTGATTGGAAATTTTTAAAAAGTAGATAAAGATAGTTCGTTCCATAAAGCAAATAGAATATTAAGTATAAGTACTTTAAGTCAGCATACAGTTACCAAACTCTCAATTACTTAACGACTGATCATAGATCAGCCTCTCCTTTCCAATGCGTAGAATTCGGTCATTTCACAGTACAGAGCACCAACATAAAGGGGCAACAAAGTTAAGAAAAGAGTTAAAACCTCTTCCACCTTTTTCTGGGGGGTGGGGCGGGGGCGGCTCCAGAACACATAATCAAGGTCATCGAGGCAGAAATATTAAAATAATGACTAACGTTAGAGTTCGGAATTATCTATAATAATTATATAATCTATGTAATAATTATATAATTTATAAAGTTTAGCTCCGAGAATTAACTACTACTGATAATCATATGTTAAATAAAATGGAAAAGCGGTCTCCTACATTATTAGTATTTTCTACTCAAATACTGAAAGTGCAGGAGGGCGAGGAAAGGAACACCTGGAGCATACCATGACTATTTCACTTTTCCCCCAGGAGTCATGCCTCTTGGGGGACGCTTACCTCTTTAAGGGAACTTTTACAATACTAACCTTGCAGAGCCTCTCAAGTCCTTAAATTCTATGTTGAGAAGAGGCAAGAAGTTGCTTTTACAGAAGGGACAGGTTGTATTCAAGTTTGAATCATCTGCCGTCCATCCAGCCATAATTTCTTCATCATAAACTAAAGCTCCACAAGCTCTGCACTGTGAACAACTTGACATCAAAACCTAAGAGAAGAAAAGTACACATACTGAGAACCTCCACAGTGAAAATCAGTCTTAATAGGCCATCCTCTTGAGACAAACATAGAATTGTATTTATTTTGTTGATCACACTTGGAATAACAATTCAATTACTTTATAGGTAAAACTACCAGTTTATTGCCTTGTTTACATAAGATATCAAGCAAATTCAACAAAATGACTTATTTTATTATTCTGTCCAAAAAGGTACAGAATTCTGTTAAATGCCATTCTGAAATAAAAATATGTTTACAGCCACTTTATCATGGACAGAATATAGAACTTTTACCTCCATTGCACAATTCTGATAGATGCTGGACATGCTGGTGTTTTGAGAAGAACCATGATCTGACTTTTCAAAGTCCTGCCCTTTTATGCCTCTTGGAAATGGAATTTCACCTAGAGAGAAGTAAACATCATAAATGTCCTTATTCTTTGGAAATGCATACTTAGGGGGAAATATCATGAAGTCTGCAATTTATCTTCAAACGGTTTAGTATCAAAATGTACTTACGTACATACACAGAGGAAAGGTTAACAACAGTTAACTAAATCTAGGTAGAGAACATATGATTGTTCACTATATGATTCTTTCAACTTTCAACTTTTTAGGATATTTGAAATTTATTTGAAATTTTTCATAATAGAAAGTTGGAGAAAATGAATAAAATTACAATTTTAAAAAATAACACAGAACTAGGAAATTTCAGTGATATAACACAGAAATCCTCCAACTCTAGTAAATATCTGATTCACCCGGAGAGCTGGTCAAAAATATACATTCTTAAGGTCCCATCCCACAGATTAAGTCTCAGAAGTTTTAACCTAGGGCTTGGATACTTGTATATACTTTTAAACAAATTCCCCAAGTGATTCTGAGACACCCTAAAGTTTGAGAACTAATGATAGAATCCATAAATGTACATAACTAAAAATAAACTCAGTGGGTGCCTACAGTACTTGTAGATCATATAAAATAACAGTGATAATATGGTGTGACTATATCAGATCCTCTCAACAAATGGGGCTTACTGTGTGTATGGTGCAGGGAGGAAGAAGTATGGGCATAAATTAAAAATTAATTTTCTATAAATTAGAAGAAAGGACGATCCTTCCCCTTACCTGGTGAGTAATGCAGTTTACCTACATCTCCACTGCTGCTGCTACTGCCAAGGCTTGTGTTGCTCTGGGTAAGTTCACTAGGGACCAGCCCTGAGATACTCGTGTTAGGTGATATATTCTCTCCTAAAATATGGTCTTCAAGGCCAGCTGGGAAGCTGTAATCTCTCTTTGTTTCCTCCTTTAATTGAAAAGAATAAAATCCCACATACATAAGTAATACCTTCCCCAATGAGAATATATTCACTCTACCCTTTTCAGAATTAAACTCATCTATAATTCTTAAATAAATCATCATCATCATATGTTTCAAAACCATGAACTCTTTCTGTTATTTGGAATTTCTCTTCCATACTCTAAGACATTCAAGCAATGACCTGTGCTTTAAGATTATGCTGTGCTCCTAGTGTATATTAGGAGTGTGGGGTTTATTCCAATATTCAAAACTATAAAATGAAGGAACTCTAGACGCTCACTATGCCCAGTGTAATCAGAGACCCCAGTCCAAGTAGAGTAGGGGCTTCCAAGAGTCAGCCAGATTGTGTTCTTGGCCCCCCTTCACATATTAGGTATGTGACCTTGCAGAAATTACTTAACTTCCGTAACTTTTAATTATATTATCTGAAAAATGTGGATAATATAAGTACATTAAAATAAGGTTGTGGTGAGAATTTTAGCTGGCAATATGATTATTCTGAATAACAACCATCATTATTAGAGGAATAAAACATGAACAAAGTTCTGAACACTGTAGTTCTTAACCACTATAAGTGATTGTTGATGCTTTAGATAGAAAACATTTCAATAAGCAGCTTCCTTTTAAATTTTTGCTTTAAAGGAGAAAGACTTGTGTCTTCCTTGTTATAAAACCATATTAAATGATTTTTAAAAACTAGATATGCAAAACAGGAAATAAAACACTTATAATATCAACATCCACAGAGTGCAGTAAAAATCTTGATGTATATCCTTCTAGTCAAAAATATGCATACATAATACGTTTTTACAAAATAGGATATTTTTATCCCATTCTTCTCATGTAGTTTATCATTAAATCTTCTACATTATTAAAATCCCTGCAACCTAATCTGATTTACTGGTGTATTATTAAGAATTTAGTAAATCCTCTACTGCTTAAACATTCAGAATCCTGTAAATTTTATGAGTTACACTGCTGAATTCACTTGAGCTATTTTTACACATATCCCTAAATATTTTCTTAAATTCTGGATAAAAGTTATGAATATTTTACAGACTTTTTATTCATTCCTTCACTTGAAAATATTTATTAGGTATATCCTATTTGCCTTTGCAGTCAATGGTACTAGGGCGATAGTAATGAAAAGAAAAGAAAGATTAAGATCTGCAACCACCTGGAATTTACAGTCATATATTCCAAGTCCAAATTACTCTGTAGAAAGCTTTTTATTTAACACTGCTAGATAAAATTTCAAACGTGAAATGGCTCACACTGCTTTTTTGGTTTGTTTTAAATATAATTCCAGGTTAAGATGCTTTTGAAGTTAGCTTATTTTGTCTTTCCTTAACTGACCTTCTAAGTTCTTTAAATACAAAATTTGTCCACTCCTATTTTCACAAAAAGATATTATGATTAATTCTCTTTATGATGATTTTTAAAAGGATTAGCAGTTTTTCAAAGGCTATATAACAAAAGACAAGAAGGGCATTATATAATGATAAAGGGATCAATACAAAAAGAAGATCTTAAAGTCATTAACATATATGCACCCAATTCAGCAGCACCTAAATAAATAAAGACACAAAGGGAGAAATTGACACTAATACAATAACAGTAGGAGACTTTAACACCCCACTGACATCAATGGACAGATCATCCAGACAGAAAATCAATAAGGCAACAGAGGTCCTAAAGGACACAATAGACGAGCTGGACTTAACTGATCTCTAAAGGACATTACATCCAAAACCAGCAGAATACACATTCTATTCTGTAGAATGCACATTTTTCAAGTGCACATGGAACATTCACCAGGAAAGACCACATACTAAGTCACAAAAAAGCCTCAAAAAATCTAAGAGGATAGAAATTACACCACGCATCTTTTCTGACCACAACAGTATGAAACTAGAAATCAACTAGAGAAAGAAAAATGGGAAAAGTACAAACACATGGAGACTAAACAACATGCTACTAAAAAACCAATGGGCCAATGCTAAAATCAAAGAAATCAGAAAACACCTTGGGACAAATGAAAAGTAAAACATAACTTTACAAAACCTATAGGATCCTGCAAAAGCAGTTCTAAGAGGGAAATTCACAGTAAGACAGGCCTTCTTTCAAGAAACAAGGAAAATCTCAAACAACTTAGCCTACCACCTAGAAGAATTAGAAAAAGAAGAACAAAGCCCAAAGTCAGCAGAAGGAAGGAAATAATAAAGATCAGAGAGGAAATAAAATAGAGATTAAAAAATAATAGAAAAGATCAATGAAACTAAGAGCCAGTATTTTGAAAAGATAAACAAAATGGACAAACCTCTAGCCAGGCTCACCAAGAAGAAGAGAGAGGACCCAAATAAACAAAATAAGAAATGAAAAGAGTAGAGTAGAAATAACAAATAATACAGAAATACAAAAACTCATAAGAGAATACTAAGAACATTTATATCCCAACACATTGGGCAACACAGAAGAAATAGACAAATTTCTAGAAACATACAGCCAGCCAAGACCGAGTCAAGAAGAAACAGACAATTTGAAGAGACCAATTACTAGAAGTGAAATAGAATTGCCAATAACAAAACTACCTGCAAACAAAAGTCTAGGACCAGACAGCTTCACTGGGGAATTCTACCAAACATGTAAAGAAGAGCTAAAACCTATCCTTCTAATACTATTCCAAATTATTAAAGAGGATGAAACACTCCCAAACTCATTCTACGAGGCCACTATTACCCTGATACCAAAACCAGACAAGGATACTACAAAAAGTGAAAATTACAGACCAATATTCTTGATGAATATACATGCAAAAATCCTCATCAAAATATTAGCAAACCAAATCAAACAACATATAAAAAGGATCATACACCATGATCAAGCTGGACTTATTCTGGGGACACAAGGATGGTTCAACATATGCAAATCCATTAATGTGGCACACGGCACTAACAAAAAGAAAGACAAAAACAACATGATCATTTCAATAGATGCTGAAAAAGTATTTGACAAAATTCAACATCCATTCATCATAAGAACTCTCATCAAAGTGAGTACAGAAGGAACATATCTCAACGTAATAAAGGCCATTTATGACAAACCCACAGCCAACATAATAATGGTGAAAAGATGAAAGCTTTCCAGTTAAATTAAGGAACAAGACAAGGATGCCTACTCACACCCCTTCTATTTAACATAGTATTGGAAGTACTAGCCAAAGTTATCAAACAAGGGAAAAAAGGGTATCCAAATTGGAAGGGACTGCAGATGACATGATACTCTATACAGAGAACCCTAAAGTCCCCACCCAAAAACTTTTAGAATAAATGAATTCAGCAAGGCTGAAGGATACAAGATTAATATACAGCAATCTGCTGCATTTCTATACACTAATAATGAAATATCAGAAAGTTAAAATCCCATTTAAAAAAAAAATTCCATTTAAAACTGCATCAAAAGAAGAAAAAAACCTAGGAATAAACTTAATCAAGGAGGTTAAAGACCTATACACTGAAAACTATAAAACATTGATAAAGGAAAGTGAAAATGATTAAAAGAAATGGAAAGATATTCCCATGCTCTTGGATTGGAAGAATCAGTATTATTAAAATGGCCACACAGGGGCTTCCCTGGTGGCGCAGTGGTTGAGAGTTCACCTGCCGATGCAGGGGACACGGGTTCGTGCCCCAGTCCAGGAAGATCCCACATGCCGCGGAGCGGCTGGGCCCGTGAGCCATGGCCACTGAGCCTGTGCGTCTGGAGCCTGTGCTCCGCAATGGGAGAGGCCACAACAGTGAGAGGCCCGCGTACCGCAAAAAAAAAAAAAGGCCAGACTACCCAAAGAAAGCTACAGATTGCATCCCCTATCATTTTTCACAGAAATAGAATAATCCTAAAATTTATATGGAACCACAAAAGGCCCCAAATTACCAGAGCAATCCTGAGAAAAAAAGAACAAAGCAGGAGGTATAAACGTCCCAGACCTCAGACTATACTGCAAAGCTACAGTAAACAAAACAGTGTGGTACTGGCACAAAAAAACAGATACATAGATCAATGGAACAGAACAGAGAGCCCAGAAATAAACCCACACACCTACAATCAATTAATTTATGACAAAGGAGGCAAGAAAATACAATGGAGAAAAGACAGTTTTTCCAACAAGTGGTGCTAGGAAAACTGGACAGCTACAGGCAAAACAATGGGATTAGAAAATTCCCTCATACCATATACAAAAATAAACTCAAAATGGATTAAAGGGGCTTCCCTGGTGGCACAGTGGTTGAGACTTCGCCTGCCGATGCAGGGGACACAGGTTCATGCCCCGGTCCGGGAAGACCCCACATGCCATGGAGCGGCTGGGCCTGTGAGCCATGGTGCTGAGCCTGCGCGCCTGGAGCCTATGCTCCGCAACGGGAGAGGCCACAGCAGTGAGGCCCGCATACCGCAAAAAAAAAAAAAAAAAAAAGGATTAAAGACTTAAATATACAACCTGAAACCATAAAACTCCTAGAAGAGAACATAGGCAGGACACTCTTTGACATAAATCATAGCAGTATTTTTTGGATCTGTCCCCTAAAATTAACAAGTGGGACCTAATTAAATTTAAAAGCTTTTGCACAGCAAAGGAAGCCATCAACAAATCAAAAAGACAACCTATGGAATCAGAGAAAATATCTGCAAATGATGCAACTTACCCAAAATATACAAACAGCTGATACAGCTTAATATAAAAAAAACCAAGCAATCCAATCAAAACATGGGCAGAAGACTTGAATAGATATTTTCCCAAAGAAGACATACAGATGGCTAACAGGCACACGAAAAGATGCTCATCATGACTAATTATTCAAGAATTGCAAATCAAAACCCCAAAGAGGTATCACCTCACACCTGTCAAAATGTCTATATCAAAATGTCTACAAATAACAAATGCTGGAGAGGATGTGGAGAAAAGGGAGTCCTCATACATTTTTTATGCAAATGTAAATTGGTGCAGCCACTATGGAAGACAGTATGGAGGTTCCTTAAAAAACTAAAAATAGAATTACCATAAGATACATCAATTGCACTCCTGAGTATATATCCAGAAAAAAAGGAAACACTAATTCAAAAAGAGACATGTACCACAATGTTCATAGCAGCACTATGTATAATAGACAAGACATGGAAGCAACCCAAGTGCCCATCAACAGACGACTGGATCATGAAGATGTGATACACACATACACACACACTGGAATATTACTCAGCCGTTAAAAAGAATGAAATATTGCCATCTGTAGCAACATGGAGAGAGCTAGAGAATATTAATGCTTAGTGAAGTAAGTCAGACAGAGAAAGATAAATACTGTATGATATCATTCATATGTGGAATCTAAAAAGTCATACAAATGAATGTATATACAAAACAGAAACAGACTCAAAGAAATAGAAAACAAACTTATGGTTACCAAAGAGGAAGGGGAGACGGACAAATTAGGGGTATGGGTTTAACAGATACAAACTACTATACATAAAATAGATAAGCAACAGGAATTTACTTTCTAGCACAGGAAATTATACGCAGTATCTCGTAGTAACCTATAATGGAATATAATGCGCAAAAACTGAATCACTATGCTGTACACCTGAAACTAATACAGTATTGTAGATCAACTGAACTTCAATAAAAAGTTAGCAGTTTGGGGGACTTCCCGGGTGGTCCAGTGGGTAAGACTCTGTGCTCCCAATGCAGGGGGCCCAGGTTCGATCCCTGGTTGGGGAACTAGATTCCACATGCATGCCGCAACTAAGAAGTCTGCATGCTGCAACTAAAGATCCCACATACCACAACTAAACATGCCGCGACGAAGATCCCACGTCCCACGTGCTGCAACTAAGACCCCGTGCAGCCAAAATAAATAAATAAATAGTTAGCAGTTTTTGTTGTGCAGTATGAAATCTACTGATTAAGTTGTAGAGTGACATCACATATCTTAAAGAGATAACACAGGTGAAAGCTATTTAAAAAGTGAAGTGCTATGCAAATATAACATTATTAAATCAAACATTAATCATTAGTTCTTTCAAATCAATAGACTTAATGTGTTAGTTTAGACTGGGCTGTGGAATTATAAAGTAGTCCTGATATTCTATTTCTTCATTATTAATTTCCTTACATGTATGTTGAAGTCATTTCAAGAAAGAAGTAGGATATGCACGTTTTAAAATATAAAAAAGTGACCAGAAATATCTAAATAATAATGTATATATTAAAAAATACTCCAAACATTCCAACATCAGACAGATGACACACATAAGACACTCTTACCTCATCATCTGAATAGCTGTAGGCAGATGATACAGCTACCCACATCTTACTGGCTACTGTAGCTGCTTGCTTCATACCAGATTTTAGCACATCCATCTTGGGCCCTGAGAGTATATTGTCCAGCTTTAGCCCTGACAAAGAATTTACCACAGAACCCAATGAGCCATGTGGTGAAGAACGGACCAGTGCTGATAAAGAAGCTGAACGTTCTTTATGACCTCGAGAGGGTGTCTGTTGCCTGAAACGCCCAGTAAAAGTTTTAGATCTGGACACTGCAGGGGAGCTCTTTTCACTTTCAGGACTGTCCTGTGCTTCAGGACCATGATCTAAAGGTAGGCTTGATCTCCTCTCTAAAGGGTGAATAAATGCACTGGTAGTGCCAGGCTCTCTGTTTCCCTCTCCATGTAGTTCCATACTAGAAGACTTGCTACCCAAGGGACTCTTTAGATTCATATAGCTTTCAATTTCATCAGCCAGATTACGTGCAATAACTGGAGAAAACAACTTATCTTCTGAATCAGGAGTTTTTTCTCCTATACATTCAGTGGCTAAAAGTGACAAAGGATCTAGTCCAGTTTCAACATCTTCCCTCTCAATAGCTTTAGCACCACCACATAAACTACTTCTCTTATTTACTAGATCTTTGGATCCTGCTTTCAAGTCTCTGGACTGATTACTGTCATTTTGTAGACTGTCACATGTATCCTTTGTCACAGGAGTTTTAGCTACATTTTCATCAACCACAGGTTCTATGAACTCTTGGCTTTCCTCAAGCATTTCTAACACCGATGAAGATCTGTGCTCAGAATCCCAAGTGTTTTCAGACACACGAGTCCTAGTGTCAGCTGGATGACAGCTAATACTCTCAAAGCTATGGGTTCTTGCGATATGAAGTGGAGAAGTCTTAGGACTCGTCAGTGCTGCTGTGAGAATCCTGGCATCTGCTCCCATCATGATAGCCACTTCACTTGAAATTAAATCCAAACTGCTCTTCTTAAGCAACATTCCTGCTCGACTTTCAGAACTAAAACTACAGCTTCTCTCCGGAAAATGCTTTTGCCTTTTTTCTCCTCTATCACCATTCTTCTTGAGATTAGTAACTTCGCCAAAGACTGCATCTTCAACTGGATCTTGAGTAGAAAACAGTACATTTGGTGTACTACCTAAAAAGAGAAAGTGCAATATTAAAAATAAATCTCTATTTTCTGATGTAACTTTTATAAAAATGTTTTTTTCTAATTTTTGAAAGTGACACATACTCAAAGTAAAAGATTCAGAAAGGTAAGATGGTATACAGAAAAAGTCCAAAAATTACTCCGTTCAACCCTGCCTCTCAGAGATAACATTTTAATGTATAATCTGCCTTTCATCCTCTATGCATATACACACATTTTTAAAAAAGATCGTGCAATATATACTGTATATACCTGTACTGTTCACTAAAGATATCACATCTATCAATAAATATACATCTATAAACATGTTTTATATTTTAAGAGTTTTATTTTCAGTTTAAGAAATTTATTTCTTAAACTGAAATTTTTATTTATTTAAATAAATAAATTTTATTTATTTTATTTATTTTTATTTTTATTTATTTAAATAAATAAATTTTATTTATTTTATTTATTTTTATTTATTAAATAGCAGACCTAAAAAGAAATAATCTCTTCTATCTTGGGTTTCATATATCTAATTCAACAAGTATTTGCCAGGAATCTACCCTGCAGAAAGCAAATTCATAATCATAGAGAAATTATATATTTGCTATAGCCAAAGCCTTACTTCTCCAAAGTAAAAGGATCTAGAATGGAGCGCTTAGAATCGGCAGATTCCAAGAAGCCTCCTAAAATCTGAATAGCCAAAATTTTTTCAGATATGTTTATTCCTTCAACAAATATCTGAATTCCTACTAGCACCCACTATGTGAGGTGCTAAGAATACAATGGAGAATAAAACGGACATAATCCCAGCCCTCACAGAGGTCAATCTTGTTTGAGCAAGTGGAACAAAATTATGCCAGTGTCTGTAGGAACCTCCCCCACCTTTGGGGGATGCAGGCAGTCGTTAACTCTTTGCTACCATGCAATTTTTTCCACGCCAAGACCAAAAGCTATTTTTAGTTGCATCATTAGCAGAACTTAAGTCTACCCATTCATATTTAGGATTCTCATATTATTATTTTTGTTTGTTTGTTTGTTTTGTTTTTGCGGTACGCGGGCCTCTCACTGCCGTGGCCCCTCCCGTTGCGGAGCACAGGCTCCGGACGTGCAGGCTCAGCGGCCATGGCTCATGGGCCCAACCGCTCCGCGGCACGTGGGATCTTCCCGGACCAGTGCACGAACCTGCGTCCCCTGCATCAGCAGGCGGACTCTCAACCACTGTGCCACCAGGGAAGCCCTCTAATTTGTTTTTTAAAAAGTATAATGACCTGGGAGTTTGGAAGGGAAAGTTGTCATTATAATAAGATCTTTTTTTTTAATCTTCCAAATTGATTTCAAGGTTCTTTTTAATATTCCAAATTGGTATCTATTAATAATCATAATCTTTCCAATTAAACAGAATAATAAGCATTTAGAGATATTTTTCAAGCATTTAAGGGAATTAAATTAGCCTATTTTATAACTCTGAAGTTTGTACCTGCTTTGAAAACTTTTAACAATATTTGAGAAAAGATCTTTGTAAATTTACTGGTTCTCATATCATTTCTAGGAAATTTAGTGTCACATTTTGTTCAATTTTAAAATAAAATTGACTGTTTGATATATTGGAAAAAGCCTCATTACCACCTCCTCTTTTCTTAATAGAACAAATCTTCCTACATCAAAACGTAACATGGAGGGCTTCCCTGGTGGCGCAGTGGTTGAGAGTCCGCCTGCCGATGCAGGGGACACGGGTTCGTGCCCCGGTCCGGGAAGATCCCACATGTCGTGGAGTGGCTGGGCCCGTGAGCCATGGCCGCTGAGCCTGCGGGTCCGGAGCCTGTGCTCCGCAATGGGAGAGGCCACAACAGTGAGAGGCCCGCATACCGCAAAAAAAAAAAAAAAAAAAAAAAAAATGTAACATGGAAATAAGATCAATAAAAAGAGAAGAAAATGCACCAGTCCCCATACCATGTCCATTTCAATATTCTGAGAAGATTCTAAACCTCTGATGAAGAAAACTGCCCTTTTTTTTTTTAACCTGCTATCAATAGGTTGGGAAAATGGGATAAAGAATATATATATCAATTATTTTTTTCAAAACATCTATAGCTCCACCTCATTAGCAAAACACTACCCCCTCACTCCCTGTAAAATAACCGAACTTGGTATCACAATTTAAAAAAAAAAAAACAACTTTAGGAATAAGGAGTATTTCCACATTGACTTAAAAAGCTGAGCGAATTAATTTCTATAAAGTCATACAATAGATCCACTTACAGGTA
This sequence comes from Pseudorca crassidens, assembly GCF_039906515.1. Taxonomy (NCBI): domain Eukaryota; kingdom Metazoa; phylum Chordata; class Mammalia; order Artiodactyla; family Delphinidae; genus Pseudorca; species Pseudorca crassidens. The sequence continues at coordinate 68,357,416 of NC_090302.1, read as the reverse complement.
GACTGCTGACTTTAGGGAAGTGAACTGTAGCTACTACTAACAAAAGGCAAATCACGCAGGCCAATTTCATTGTCTTTTAAAATCATACACTTAAGACGTATGCCTTAAGGGTACTTGGGAGGACTACACATAATTGAAGGCAGTAAACACAAATTCATGGGAGTCACACACAACAGAGTTATTCATTACAAATACTTAACCATAAATAGAAAGTGGCTCAGGGTACCTAGAATAATTGGGCAAAAATTAAAGACCCGCTGGTATTTTTGTGCAGAACGTTAAGTGATGTGAATCTTTTTCTTCCATTTCCCTTCAGGCTTAGGAATTACCCTGCCACACACAAGCCCTTTGGAATTTGACCAGGTAACTGCCTCTCTGTTAGGATGAGTATAGCAGGCCCGTCCTACAGTCCTCTCTCATCATCAACCACAGGAAAGGAGGACGGAACTCAGAACAAGCACTATAATAAGAAAAGGTATTCCAAATAACAACTAAACACACTTAATACCCTTCCTTTTAAAAATGAATTATCTTTAAATAACTATTTTAATGTCTTCTTTAGCACATTTATAGGATTCAGCTTACTTCTGGCTCTTTAGCATGTTCATTACAATTAAGTTAGCAAGTTATAATGTCATTAAAGACCCACAGGTACCTATAGAAGTGTATTTTAAATATGTGATAACCAATATGTAAAGACTCACCAGTGCTACTTTTCCTGCCATTGACATCAAATATACCAGATGGAACTTTCACAATACTGCCGCCCCACGCAGGAGGCTCAGGAGGACTCGGGGGCTCTGCACTAGGTTGTGAATGTTTGGCCACAACAGCAGAGACATCGCATACCTCTGGGAAAAAATATTTGGATGTTATCATTCCTATTTTTGCCAGTATTGAACAGAAACAAAGTTTTTTTTTAATATATTTTATGTACTTTTTCTCTAAGTGGGGGTGAATACTTTTTCTCTATTTTATTACTGATTTCTTTTATGCTATAAATGTTGCCAGTACTGACTGAAATAAATGCTTTATTTTAACATTCATAATCCTAACTTGAGCATTCCTGAGCGAATAAATTAAGGCTTTGGCCTTCTGTCACACTCCTCATCACTTGTCAAGTAGGAGAGGGGCTTGCTTCTGCATAATTCTAGAGCATAAAGTAAGTGACGTCATTAAAGAAACTATACTTTTTTGTAAGAAGATAGGAAGACCATCGTATTATCAAAAAGCCAAAATATTTCTCCATATTTCCTTAAAATGACTACTACAAATCATTTCTCATTTCTATCTCAATGAGTCCCCTAAAAAAAGGAAAACTACACAGACTATATTGGAACCTACGAATGAAAATTATCGACTTAGATATTTGAAGGACTTCTAGTGAAAGAGCATTTGAAAATAAAAGGTACACTGGAATACAAGTTTGATGACTCAGAGTTTAGTCCTGGTTCTGTCACAAAGTAGTTATTTAACACTGGCAAATGAACACCTTGATGGGCTGCAGTTTCCTACAAAGTTGAGGGCTGACCTACAGAGTCTCTAAAGATCTCTTAAATTCTAAAATTCAGAGACTACCAAAAATCTATCATATATAAGAGTACATAGTATCTTATAAGCCCAGACTTTACATTTCTGGAAATTATCACCAAAATTATCAAATAAGACTTTTAATTATTATAGGTATTTTTCTAAGTAAAGCTAGTAAACATCAGTACTTAACCTTCTGTTTCCACTTTTGTTTTGGTTATCAAGTCTCCTGATACTTGTTCTTCAGGCACATGAATTTCTGCATCATCCTTTATAAGTTCATCCTTAGACCCATAGCCTTGGTCAGACTGACCACCTGTTAAAAAGAATGTAGGCTGATATATAAATGTTTTCATATATTTATAGTCCAGCTATAAAATGTCAAAAGGAAATTCCACCAACTTACACAATTAAACTTGTAAAAAAAGAGGAGAAGAAAGCTCATGAAGCACACAAAACATTTTACAACAATGGTAAGAATCAAAGAACAGTAGAAACAGGAACATCAAAGACTAAAAACCATTACACACTTGGAAGCAGTGAATCTTAATTTCCTTATCTATAAATTAGTAGATTTGGATAAGATGTTTTGAAAGTTTCTTTTGGAGTGCATCTACAGAATGCTACCTTTTGCGTAAGAAAGAAGTGGAAATAAACATATATCTGCTTACTTTTGCAAAAAGAAATGCAGGAATAATAAACCAGAAAACAATAAAACTGGTTACCTACAAGGGATGGGGGAAAATAGGACGGAAGGGATTGAGAGAGAGGAAACTTCTCTAAATATGGTTATCATATTGTTTTTATTTTTGGAAATGTATTAACTTCTACAAGTTCAAAAACTTAAATCAGCAAAACTGAGGGCCAGGGTGTAACTAAAACTGAATGCACATGGAAACAAACAAAACCAATTGTTTATGAATAACATGATCACACTGAAAGGATGGGGGAGGACTAATGTAATGTGTAACTTTTAACACATTATTCTGAGTATATACCCTAGTCATGGGGGGTAACAGTCAAATCCTAAACTCCTTAGGTTTATTTCTCACAGGGGAATGGGTATAGCAATTCTGAAATTATATTATGTGCACTGTAGGACTGAGCAAATGAGTAAATGTGGTGATGTTGGGAGCCAAGATTCTTACTGTGGAAGAAGAGAGATCTTTAAAAAGTGAAATGAAGGAAGGCAAAGAAAAACCTGTGGGGCTGATTTGGAATTAGAAGTATTTCTAAAATACATACACATTTTTTCTACCTCTGCTGAAAAAGTCTAGAACGACAACACCCTGGAGGGAGTAAGCATTTCTAGAGCCCAGACCTTCGTTTCTAAAATCTATTGCCCATTAAAAGGAACCCGGGATCCTTGAAGAAAAGGCCGATTCCAGAGCTCAGTCAGGGAAGGTACAAGAATGAGCCAGGAATGTTTTGTTATGCAAGAAAGCAAGTGCTCAAAAACATGAGAGGACATTTCTAAAGAACATTCAAAAGAATATTATCTTATAAATGTGGGGACAATAGAGTTGGCAAAATCACCACCTTATAGCCATCACAGTAAAACGATTGGTTCAGGCAAGAATCATCAATGGATGATAAATTTAGAAGAGAAAGTGTGATGAAAAAGAAGATATTGTTGCATAGTCTCAGTGTCTCTTCACAAATAGCTTATTATCTGCAAGGGGGATAATGGTAACTAATAGAAACCGAACACTGACATCAAGTGATCAAAATTAACATTACCAATGAGGGGCAGACAGACATTGTGTGCCTCTGGGTTGTGATAATCTCAGAAGGACTTAACATAATTTTTGTAGAAGAGCCATGGATGCATAACCTAATCTAATCACAGGGGAACATCAGACAAACTCAAATTTGGCAGCATTCCACAAAATAACTGGACTTATTCCTCAAAAAGGTCAAGGTTACGAAAGACAAAGAAAAGGTGGGGAACTGTGCCTGGTTAAAGGAGACTAAAGAGGAGTTAAAGTACCACAAAGGACATTATAGCTGACAACACTGGAATACAGACTATACATTAAAGAAGTAGAACAATGTTTTCCTGAATTTGGAAACTATACTGTGGTTATTTAAGAGCAAATACCACTGAAGTATTAAGAGGTAAAAGGGCAAGATGTATGCAATCTGCTCTCACATAATTTAGGGGAAAAAAGTGCAGGTGTACAGAAAGAAACTGATAAAGCAAATGTGTCAAACTAAAAGTGAATGAATCTAAATAAATGTTATTCAAGAGTTCTTCGTACTATTCTTGAAACATTTAATAAGTTTAAAATTAAAACTGAAATAAAGGCAAGTTACCAGGGGATCATTATAAAGGATGTCAATGAAAAACACATAAAACAAAAAATATAGTGCCTTCCACTGTCTACCACTTTTTTTTTTTTTTTTTGCGGTACGAGGGCCTCTCACTGTTGTGGCCTCTCCCGTTGTGGAGCACAGGCTCCGACGCGCAGGCTCAGTGGCCATGGCTCACGGGCCCAGCCGCTCCGCAGCATGTGGGATCCTCCCGGACCGGGGCACGAACCCGCGTCCCCTGCATCGGCAGGCGGACTCCCAACCACTGCACCACCAGGGAAGCCCCCACTTTTTATTTTTTCACTTTCTACCACTTTTTAAACTGCCTTTCAAACTCTGGGTTCGCCATATAACAAAAGAATTAAGCTTTAAAAAAAACTGCTATTTAGATAACCAACAAGGACCTGCTATATAGCACAGGGAACTATACTCAATATTTTGTAATAACCTATAAGGGAAAAGAATCTGAAAAAGAATATATATGTGTGTATGTGTATATAACTGAATCACTGTACACCTGAAATTAACACAATACTGTAAATCTGTACTTCGATTAAAAAATTTTTTAATTAAAAAAAATACTGCTATTTAGAATGACTTCTTTCAGTCATTTTTTTTTTATTGGCCCCCCTCAGAAAGTCTAGTAAAGCATTATGGTGCCATGAAATGGACAATAGACTGGGAACTGAGTAAACTGATTAAACCCAGATATGCCCTCAACAAGCTAAGTGACTCAGTATCAGGTACTAAGTGGAAAGATTCTGTGAGATAATCCTTAATGAAAAGAGTAACTTAAGCATCTGGGCTGGAAGTCTCCAAAAATATCAGATGATATCACCAGAAACTCTACAGAGACACATAATCACTGTAAATTCAGTATCAGAGCTTCAGTCATTTGAAATGTAGCTTAAAAGAAATATATGAAAAAGGGATCTGAAGTTTCTTCCCCAACTGGGGAATATGGAAGCTTTATGCAGTTTCCCAGAATTACTAGTAAATCTTTTTTTTGCCTTTAAAGGAGACAAGTTTAAAAATCCAGAGAGATAAGGAGAGTGTTTATCTATTATTATTATTATTAGTGAAATGGTTTCATACCACAAATTATTTTCTTGATTTTCCATAAATGAAATCCATTTATTCTATAAGCACTAGGAAAAAAATACAGGAGGAAATAAAATAAGGTGGTTTTCAAATGAAAGTCTCATGAACATTCCCACATGTTGAAAGAAATTTAATTTACAAACAGGATTGCGACTTACAGCTTTATGTTGACTTTCACCAATTTATACATGCTTCTGTAATTATGGGGATAGTTTTTAGCACAAGAATCAGCAGTTCAGTTTTAGCAAGCAAAAACCACCTTAACAGCTGGAATACTGAAATCTTTAACGCTCATAAAACTATTTGACTCAATGATGCTACAAACCACCCTCAAAATAAGAATTGTAGCAAGGCATAGCATATTTTCAATTAAGATAAATATGCTTTGCAAATTGATCATAAAGCGTTAGTTGGGTATTTTCAGTAGTATGTATATGATTACATGTATCTGAAGGAGAAAAAGCCAAGAAAACTAAAATTGCTTTCCACTTGCAACAGTACTTAAAATATAACAAAAGGCCTCTCCCCCACCCTTGCATGTCAGCAAAATTTAACCTAATAAATGGGAAATTACCTGAAGTGGTTAACATTCAAGGGTAGAATTAATGCACACGTGTATCCATAGCTTCACGTCACACAAGTCTGTCTGCACCCCACACCATGACAGCCAAGGACAAATGCAGCACCAAGAAACAGCACAGAGCAAAAAGCAGAGCAACAAAGAGCAGAGAAAAGGAAACTTCAGTCATTGAGACAAGTTCATCAGATGAAGCACAGGAATTAGATTCAGAATTCTTTTTAAAGAAAAGCTTGAGATATTAACAATAACAACAAAAAAGAAAAACACGAGAAGGATGTGCAACACACATATATCTGCTCAACGTGCTACTTTAATTAAGCTTATTTCTAACTTCAGAGGACAGAGATTATGCCCATAGCTTTGTATGTAAAAGCAGCTTCAGCAGATTCTCAGATTTTAAAAAGTGTCATTTAAAGTAATGCCTATGCAAAGAATACGTTTTTCTCGTGGTGTGTGACTTATTTTCTTCCCTCTTTAATATTCATAATCTCAAATCTTTAATAAATATTATCCACTTAATGAAAAGAAGATTTGCAATTGTGTCACTAACAGTCAAGTTCCTCAGCTCACAATTCCTAACAATTATATCATATACTTTCACAAATTAATGATGAACGAACACAAAGAAGTACCATGTAAGAGCCTTTTGCACAGCAATCCCAAGTTTATTTTATACTATAGGAAATAAGAGAAGTGATCTGCAATCAGAGGTGTACTTTCTCCCCTTATTTATGTATGGTATTTTTTAGGTATTCATATTGCACAAACTTGAGAGAGGAAGGTAAAAGTTTTTTTAAAAAATGGAAGACTTAACATGAGAGTAAGTGAAGGGTTAGTAAAATCCAGATTTTAGTACCTGTGCTAGAGTGATTATCAGTGGAATCAAGACTGATTAAATCTCTGACGAAGACTGTGTGCTCCCCACTGTTAGCATCATTAGAACTATCCACACTACCGTGGCTCACCGTGTCCCCATCACTTCCACCTGTGGCATTTTGAGGAGCTAAAGATAAGGACAACAGCAGTTCAATAACTCATGCACTGGTAATCTCTGAAACTAAACATGAGTGACTCACAGTTCATTTAAAGTTGCAGAATACTGTCTAAATTTGTGAGAGAAGAAAATAATTTTGGACTAGGCAACCTCTATCTTTAGTAGTATATGAAAATATCAAAACTAGAATTTCATTTACGTTTTCTGCCTCATATAAGTAAAAATTCATATGTCTATAAAGCTTATGGTTCAGCAAGAAAGTATCTTTCCAACCACATTTATTACCTGATATTGAGGAGACCTGTGACTTTTGCACGGTATTTTTAAGTGGCTGCCTAAATTGTGCCAAGCCACGTACCACATTCCGTACCTTCATCCATAAGAAGATACCACTGCGGGTACTGCTAGGCCACGGGCTCTCCAAAACTACCTAAAGGTAAAATAAAGGTTAAAATAATCTTTATTAGGAATATTTGAATTTTTAAAAAATACATACACATATAATATATACAAAAAGAATTCTACCCCAAAACGTCTAAAAAGTTTCTTAAATAAAAGGCATAATAAATTTATCAATCTTAATAAGCAGCATATATTGCCTAATGTCAATCCTACTTACCTTATTATAATAGCCGTAAGTAATAGCATTTGGCTTTATTTTAGCAGTTTTCATTTCAAATAAAACTCTCACTGCTAAGACAGGATGACCCCAAAGTCCACAAAGCTGCATTACTACTCGATAGCACACCTAACAAAAAATAACATCAAAGCATTAATAGTTAGCATATTAGTCTGTGACTTGTAGAGATTTTTAAATGACTTTACTCAATTCTTCTTTTCAAAGTTATTAAGCAACAGTTACTACTATTTTCTCCTTTGTTCTGGTTTGAGAGTCTCGGTAAACTATTTTTTAAAAGTATTCATCAATGGAAGTACCAGCATTATTAACTTTTCCACATAAGACCTATGGGCACGTGTGCCGTTTGTTTCAGTAACTAAGTTTACACAAAGAAAACAACTATTATTTTCTATAATATGAGAAGGAATTCATTTTTAAAATCAAGCATGATTAAAATAGCTCTCTCCCAAATCATGTTCTATATTTTATGCCAAAGGAATTAAAAGCAGCATCTCCAGAATGCCTACATAACAAAAATAATTCTATGAACCCGTGTCTTAAAAAAAGTATGAGAAGAAAGTTAAAAACACTGTAATATTATTAGCAAAGGCTTTTCTGAGAATATGTGTTTACTGAAGAGGGCTAAATTTGATCAGAAGAGGACGACTCAATGGGGAACTCCTAAAAGTTAGAATATCACATTTGGAAGACAACAGTAGAAACCATGAAGAATGAAACAGGAATCTCATGGATCCCTGGCAAAGAGGTGAGCCAGTTTACAAAAGCAGTGAACAAGGCAGCCAAAGACTACTAGAGCTTAATCTGAGAATAAGAAAAGATACATAAAAAAGATACTCTTCTTGGGACTTGTAAAATGTCCTCTGTTTATAACAGAGCTGTTTAACAACTGTGAGTACCATAAAGCCAAGCTGCACTCTCTACTAAAGGGGAAAGTAAATAGATTTGAGAAACGGTATTTTATTCAAGAGATGAAGTAGGGAAAGAGATGTGAAGAGGCAGAGGATCATAAAGATGAGTACTCTAAAGCTAGAAATGTAAAGTTTAATTTAGGAGCAGAGGAGTTCAGAAACTGTTAGAGTAACTTCATAAATGACTAGGTTAAAGAAGTGTTAGGAAACTACATAAATTAGGAACAAATGGGAGAACTAGGTAAGATGTATGACGCGATTAAGAAGAATGTGGCACAAGAGTTCTTCAAATATCTGAAGAGTTGTCACTTGAAAGAAGCAGCAAACAGCTTCTGCAGTCCCAAAAAAGCCGCAGGGAGGTGGAACTGAACTCAGCATAAAACACAAACTTTCTAACAAAGCCAACTCAAGCATAGGCAAGGTCCCATATATTACAGACTTTCAACATCTCAGGTTTAGGTTGAAGTTTTACTAAAATATCTTGAGGTCCTATTCAATTCTAAGATTCTACGAGTCATGAACAAGTAAATCACTTTCTATGTCAAACTGGGATTAATCTAAAATTTTCCAAAACCATTCTCGACAATTAATTTATTCTGAAGTCTACAAACTATTCCTCCAAACTTCCAGGCTTACCGGTATAAGAGCCAGCCATCAAACTAAAGAAACAGTAATAATGCCAGGGATATAATTTTTTAATTGCAGTATTTTGTTGCCTACAACATGATACCTTTTGGATATCTATGTTAGATAAAAGATGGCCACAAACTCTTTGCTGCTCCTCCCATGAGAAGTCTATGTCCCTTCCCCTTAATTGAGGGGGAAAGCCTCTGAGATTACATGACCAATAGAATTTGCCTGAAGTGACAACTGTACCAGTTTCCTGGCCTAAGCCTTAAGAAAGGTCACTTTCCACTTCCTCTTGAAACAAATGCTCTTGGAGTGCTAAGCTATCATGAGAAAAGCCCAAGCACCACATGGAGAGGTCTGAGACTACATGGAGGAAGAGGGGTCCACCTGAGCCCAGCCTTCCAGATAACCTTGCCAAGGTACCTGGCTGCATGTGAGTTAAGCTGTCTTGGACCTTCTAGACCAGACCAGCTAGCAACTGATTACAACCAAGTGATTCTAAGTAATACAATGTGGAGCAGAAAAATTACCGCAAATTCTTCCTGGATTTTCAGCAAATAAAATAGTAAGATTTAATAAAATGGTTATTTTAAGCCACTAAGTTCTGGGGTGGTTTGTTACTCAGCAATGTACAACAATATGTATATGAATAGACTGATGAGACAAAGTAAGATAAGCTTGACACAAACATTTCATTTCCATTAAAAATTTAATAAATAGTATTAAAAGCAAAACACATTATGCATTTTAACTTTAATTTAGCCTACATGGCATATGCTATTTCTGGGTCTCTACTAGTTGTATTTAAAAATCTACGTTATTACAACTTCTGCAAACATAACATGTAGAACACAAAGCTGTCAAAACATTAAGCATATGAATGAGACAGTGGGTTCTAATGGAGTATGAACCTAAAAATCAAAACCACTTCCTTGCTAGGTGGCCTTATGTGTGTGTCATTTCATCTAAGTTTCAAATTTCTTTCTTTGTAAAATATAGAGTTGCTGGGAATACCAAAGGAAATAATGTACATAAAAATACTGTGAAAATTTTAATGTGCTATTCTATGTGTAATCAATAAACAAATAAAATGCATCAAGTATGCCAAGCAAATATGCATCCTTAAGTTTTAAAATGAAGAAACATTTCTTTCTTCCAGTTGTAGAGATGTAATTACTTCAGGTGACTACAAATCTGTCGATATAACTTGTTAGAAGTAGGAATACAACAAATTAACCTCCAAATTTTTAAGCCTCCTATCTGAGTGTTTATTGGGAAAAAAGTCTAAAAGACTTTTTTAGCTTACGAGTCATAATTGCTCATGTTAGAAAACAGGAGAATGTAATTACCTGTAACAAAGACTACCTTAGAACCTTAATATCTATAGAGGAGACTACTTTTCAGGCAATTTGTCTTATGAACTTATCAAGGAAACTTAATCAAGTATTGTGCTTTGAGTTTAGAGTGCAGTAACAAAATTAATACTAGCTCTCTCATAGAGCATATTTTAAAGCACATTAAAAATATTCTGTGCTTGCACAAAGTTAAAGCACATCTTAAAATATATCTTAGATATATTATCTTAGATATATTATCTTAGATATATCTCTATCAGAATAAGTTTTTTAAAACATTAAAATGTATGAGGTACAACACACTAATTCTGATCAAGCACTTTTAATTTCCAAATAGTTTTTTTTGCAGTACGCGGGCCTCTCACTGCTGCGGTCTCTCCCGTTGCAGAGCACAGGCTCCAGACGCACAGGCCCAGTGGCCATGGCCCATGGGCCCAAGCTGCTCCGCGGCATGTGGGATCCCCCCAGACCGGGGCACGAACCCGCGTCCCCCGCATGGGCAGGCGGACTCCCAACCACTGCGCCACCAGGGAAGCCCTCCAAATAGTTTTATTAACATCAGATGAGAGAAAATGTAATCAAATGTGAGAATGGATATTTTACTTGTTTTATAACTTTATCTTTTCATTTGAAAAGTTTTTTAAAACATACAGATAATACTTAGAGAAAAATGAGTTTTAGTGTGCTCACAAGCATTATCAAATCTTAATAACGTACATGCTTTATCAGTTTCAGATCTTTTTTATTTTATAAGAGGAGAAAATTACAGTTATTGCTGAAGCCTATAATGTGCCCCTCCTCAATCTCATTTCTCTTCTAACCTGGTGCTCTCTCCTTCTCCCCAAACACCCATTACTCTGAATTTTTATTCCAACTTCATTTTAAATTCTAATCCGGTTCTAAATAATCATTTTAGTTATTTTAACACCAGAAGTAACTTTTAAAGGGAAAAACAGCAACGAGAAGAGCTAAATAAGTAACTCAGTTTCTTCAACCGTTAGTTGGATAATACCACTACCTATCTGTGAGGATGGTTCTGAGGCGTAAGAGATGTAGCACACTGTACACTGAGCGCTTACCATCAGCCAGGTACTCGTCTAGGCATACTATGTACATTAACTGATTTAACTGTCAAATTAACCATTTGAGGATAGGAACTAAATATTATATACCTCAGTGGGGCAATTTTATCCCCCTGGTGACATCTGGCAATGTCTGCAGACATTGTTGATTGCACGGACCTACTGGCACCTACTGCACAGAGGCCAGGGATGCTGCTAAACATCCTACCACGTACAGGACAGGACCCCACAATAAAAAATGATGTGGGCCAAAATGTCAACAGTGCCAAGGTTGAGAAACTCAGACCTCCATTTTCAGACACATAATCTGAAACACAGATAGGTTATGTAACTCACCTAGGACACAGGTCCTAAGTGGAGAGCCACTTACTAAAGGCCTATTTGCTTCCTAATAAAGTTATCTTGAGAATAAAATTAAGTCAATATTTTTTTCTATTTATCAAGGGCAAACAGTCTGGTCTAAGGAAGTCAGTCTCTGCTGCATTTTTTTTTTTTTTTTGCGGTACGCGGGCCTCTCACTGTTGTGGCCTCTCCCGTTGCGGAGCACAGGCTCTGGACGCGCAGACCCAGTGGCCATGGCTCACGGGCCCAGCCGCTCCGCGGCACATGGGATCTTCCCAGACCGGGGCACGAACCCGTGTCCCCTGCATCAGCAGGTGGACTCTCAACCACTGCGCCACCAGGGAAGCCCTCTGCTGCATTTTAAAGGAATAATTTTAAAATAAATGTATTTTAAAATAATAAGTATTAGCTCTATGAAACAGGATAACAATTTTACCTTTCCTACTTAATGAAAATATTCGAGGATACTGGAAAGCAACTGAGACCTAAATTTTCTTAAAAATACAAATAAAATTTATCTTAGTAACAATAACTCAATTTGTTATACTTGCCTCATCTAGAGGATCCACATCTGTTTTCCTCATCTTAATAAGTACATCATATGCCTGCTGAAGTGCTCTGACCTTAGGATGAGAAACTCTAACATAGGCTGGGAGACAAATAAACCATAAACTGTAACAGTGACTGAAGAGACACTTGGCCCATTGTGGTGGATTTGTATAACATCTCTTCGCCAACTTTTGAGCTGTTTTTATCTCCTAGAAAGAGAATAAATAAAACATCATGACATTCACTAAAATTCATTAGTATGACAGGAAAAGTGAGAAGTAAAAGGAAGAGAGGAATTTAATGTAAAATTTGACTCTAAAATCAAGCATTTCATAGTTTTGCTTTTGTGAATGGCTTCCTACTTAGTGCCCCATGGTTCTTTCTAGAAATAGAAGCACTTTATACTGTATTTTAACTATTTGGCAAGCAGGTGTCTCCTAATAGACTAGAAACTCCTTAAAAGCAGAGATCATTCATATTATTATAATACAATGGGTAACTAAGTGCCCCTCACACAGAAGGCACTCATATGTTTGATGAATGAAAGGGATTTCATTTATAGCTTAGAGTTCTATAGAATCATTCTTGAAAAGTCAGAGTCTTCTCACTCTTCCCCCTGATAAAAAGTTTAAGATGCCCTAGGCTATTCCCCACCAAGATTTCCACTCTACCTTCTGTGTTAATTCCTTCACTGACCGATTCGTTAAAAAGACCTATTCCTTTGCAGGCAACATAGTCTGAGAAAGATCACAGATCTTCCTACCTAACAGTTTTATGGCATGTTTTCTAGTTCTGATTTTCATTCTGATTTAGGTGGAAGAGAGAAAAAGGTATCAAAGTCACCTGCTGAGCGTTATCAAACTCTACATATTCCCAGAAACTACAGAGCCCTCCACACATGTCAGACTGCCACTGTCTGCTTTGCACTAAAGATCCCTCTGCTGGATGTGTCCTAAATAAACATATTGTTATGAGCTCTATTTCCAAGAGACTTGCCTGGAAAAAAAATTCTGGTGAAAATGAGATTTAAAGATGTAGTAGCAAAATTGTCACATTAAAAAAACTTGCCTTTATTAAGCTGATAATGGTTAAAAAAAAATTCCCCTCAGACAACACTGAGAGAATTGTATACTATATGGGATTGAGGATCACCTCAGGTTACCCCTAGGATTTGAGGGACTGTACATGAATTGGTAAAACCTGAACTAAGAATTTCATTCTGAAATTTCCCATGTTTTGTAGACCCCCAAAATATCAGTATATGTATAAAGGATGTTCAATTTTAACTCACACCTAACCATAGTTTAACTCTTTATACCTACATCAGATATAGTATTAAAACAAGATGTCTAGGCTGTCCTAAGTTAACTCCCCTTAGAATGTAATATTTAGTAGAAAATATATTTACATTAACCATGAGGAAAAATCAAAATCACAATGAGATACCACTTCATATACGTTAGGATGGCTATAATCAAAAAGACAGAAGATAACAAGAATTAACAAGGATGTGGTAAAATTCCGACTGCTGGTGGGAATTTTAAATGGTGTACCCACTTTGGAAAACAGTCTGATAAGTTCTCAGAAGGTTAAACACAGAGTTACTATATGACACAGCAATTCTACTTTAGGCATATAACCCAAAGAAATGAAAACATATAACCACACAAACACTTGTACACAAATGTCTACAGCAGTACTATGCATAACAGCCGAAAAGTAGGAACCACCCACATGTACATAAATGGATAAATAAAATATTCTACCAATGGAATATCATTCAGCAATAAAAATACATGAAATACTGATACATTCTACAACACAGATGAACCTTAAAAACATTAGGCTAAGTGAAAGAAGCCAGTCACAAAATGCCACATATGTACAATTCCATTTTTATGAAATGCGCAGAACAGGCAAAACTATAGACACAGAAAATAGATTAGTGATTGCCTGGGGCTGTGGAAGATGGAGGAACTGGGGGGTTAACAGCTAAAGGGTACAGGCTTTCTTTTTAGGGTGATGAAAATGTTCACAATTGATTGTGATGGTGGCTGCACAACCCTGTGAAGATACTAAAAGCCAGTGAGTATACTTAAACAAGTGAATTGTATGGTATATGAATTATGTTTCAATAAAGTTTTTTTTAAGTGTATTTAGTTCCCAAGGTTCTCTTAGAACATAAACATAAGCATTCAAAAACTTCAGCCTCAATATTATAAGTAGGGTTGCAAGAAATCGATTTTAATTCATTAACAACCATAGTGGGTCTTCAAATGATTGCTGTGGGTGACAAGTCTAAACTATGAGCTGCATATCACATATACATAGTTTACATTTTAAATTAGATAAAGGATATCTGACCTGTTTAGTTCTCTTAGCCATGAGAGCTGGACTGTTTGTAATGCTACTCCCAGTAGGGTGTCTACTAAAACAAAGTTTCAACTCCTGTGGTCTGTCAAAAAGCTTAAGGTCCAGTCTTGGAAAGTATTTGTAACTAAAATAAAAAGCAAAAATAGAACTGCTGATTTAAAGTACATTAACTCTTAATATTATGCCAGAATTTAGGTGAATATTACTAAACCTCAAAAGTACCCAATATTATTTTCCAAAATCCTTGTATAGAAATTTTTTTTTCAAAAATATAAGATGATGCAATTATAAGATACATAGACTATCTACATGGAAACTTTGGCTCCTCTGCATCCTATTATTTTCAATCAATCCCTAGAACACAGAAAACCCTGACATCTTGACAGAAGAATTAGTAACCCTTTCAACAGGACCCATGTGTTCAATGATAATTTATATTAAAAGATAACTTTTAGTATACTTTGTAATTTTGTTTTTCTTTATAAAAGTACCTTGCATTCACATTTACAAGGAAAAAATCCCGAATGTTTTTATATTAGGGATGTGCCATAATTTAACCAATTCTTTACTGTTGGACATTTTTAGGTTATTTCTCAATTTTTGCAATTAAGTATCTTTGTACATTTATCTTTGTGAATACTTTTACTTAATTTCTTAGAATAATGCCCAATAACAGAGTTTTCTATGGTAAATATTTATCAAGAAAATAAAAATTATTATAATCACCATCAAATTACTTCCAGAGAGGTTATACTTACATACACTCTAACTAGAAGGATAGCCTATTCTCAAGCTGATAGATTAAAAATGCTTCTACTACTCATTTGGTTTGCATTTCTTTAAATACTAGAAAAACTTAACATACTTTCATATTATCAACTATTGGGATTTCTTCTCAGAAATTGCCTAGTTATTTCCTTTGGCCAATCTTCTTCTGAAATATATTGCCTTTCCTATTTGATTTACTTATTTGTCAATATCTGCATTCCAATGCATAATGATCAAAGCCAAATTAAAAAAGAGTTCTATAATTAACATGCAATCAAAATAGTACTTAATTAAACCACTCAATCTCAGGTATACATTTTTCATTCTTATGGAGTCCTGGTGAGATTATATATTAATTCTATATTTTTGGAAAACACTTATTTTATATTCCCTTTGCCCCAGAAATTCTTTTATGAATACAGCCAAAGAAAATAACTGTGCATACACACAAAGGTAGAGATAGCAAAGAACTATAAATAAATCCACAGGAGACTAGTTTAACAAATCACAATAAATGCATGCAATGTGGTTATTTAAAATGAATGGCACAAAAATATATATTGGCATGGAAAAATGTTCAGACCATTAAAGGCAAACACATGTCACAAAGAATATGCGCAAGATGAACTAATATTTGTTTTAAGTATAGTAAATGCAAATTTATGTACAAAAAGACAGAAAAGATATACATATAATTGTTAACAGACATTAAGTATTGGTGCTAAAACGATGTGCTAGTTTTTTTGTTTGATTTTCTAAACCTATGAAATGGTATTCAAATGATCATAATAATAAACAATCAAACATTTTAATTTCTTAAAAGACTCCCATCCAAATCCTATAAGTTTATTTTAATAAAGAATGATTCCTGGCCCTCTACTTTTAAGTTTTCTCTGATATATTACTAATGCATAAGAATTTCACAGTCCTTATATTGACAACAAAATCCCCCAAAGGGAGGGGGAACCTCACAAAAGTAAATTTTTTCTTCTTCAGAAATGAAATTTTTAAAGATTAAAATATGGTAAATGTTTAGGTTAACAGTGATAAACATCTGGTTTCCCTTCCAAGGGGGCTGTCCAATTCTTAAATTACAATACCTGGTGATATCTCCATAAAATGTTCATCTCCATTAGTTCACCAAATACATTTTGAAAATGACCTTCACAAATGATTATTATACAACATATCTACTAATAATCACAAAAGATCAAATTATTAAAGCTGTGCCCAAACAACTGTTTAAAAAAATTCCTGTTACCTGTACTTTGGTGACAGATCCTTTCCATCATCAGGCGGTGGCTCGGGTGGCATTATGAACACAGTATGCTCACTTTTCTGTGAGTCATCTAGCTCTATCAATTTGGTGTCTTCTGCTGAATCAAAATCAACCTAAAAATAATTATTTTCTCCAATTAATTTGCATATAAGCAAGACGTGATTCTGAAACGTTAAAACTTTAATTTAAGAAAAAATACCTTATCTGTTTTCTCTGTGCCTTTATCAGGAAACAACTAGAAAAAAAGAAAAAAATTCTTAGTGAAAATGTCTCCTCTGAATTTAATAGAGATTATCTTAAATTATTATTTAAAAAACTATCCTTTTACTAGGCTACTAGGCTCCATAGTACTAGGCTAAAATATAAAAATATAATATTTCTCTTACGGCTATTAAGAGAGAAGCAATTTATTTTGACTGGTTTCTTCATAAATCCCTCTTTAGAAGCAGAAGATGGGGAGGGGGTGGGATGAATCGGGAGATTGGGATTGACATATATATATACTAATATGTGTAAAACAGATAACTAATAAGAACTAATAAGAAAATTAATTAATTAATTATTTTAAAAAAGAAGCAGCAAAAGATGGGCAATCACAAGGAGAACCTGGCTTCTCAAATCAAAAATTTCATTATTACTAAACCCCTGCATTACTGATTGATATTATCTAAGCTTCTCTCTAACTGAATGATAATGGACTATCAATATTTAAGTAAACAAAAACGTTGAAAAGTTTTAATCATATCCCTGGAGTTTTAGATCACATGGATATAATGGGAGAAAATTATTCAAGTCTTCTAAGATACAGGAATCATTAGGAGCCTATAAAAATTACATCATAATATTCTACCTTTTTTGGATAAAATCTCCAACTTTATATAATATACAGTTTGCACAATCAGCCCCAAGACCCACTTAGCAAAAATAAGAGCTCTATTAAAAAAATGAGAAAAAATATGTGAGTTATAACTGTCAAAAATCAACTTAAACTTCCTTACGATGGGTGAGTAAAGCTTTAAAATTTAACATATTTCCGGGGCTTCCCTGGTGGCGCAGTGGTTGAGAGTCTGCCTGATGATGCAGGGGACACGGGTTCGTGCCCCGGTCTGGGAAGATCCCACATGCCGCAGAGCGGCTAGGCCCGTGAGCCATGGCCGCTGGGCCTGCGCGTCCGGAGCCTGTGCTCCGCAGTAGGAGAGGCAGCAGCAGTGAGAGGCCCGCGTACCACACAAAAAAAATAAAAATAAAAAGTGGGCTTCCCTGGTGGCGCAGTGGTTGAGAGTCCGCCTGCCAATGCAGGGGACGCGGGTTCGTGCCCCCATCTGGGAGGATCCCACATGCTGTGGAGCGGCGGGCCCGTGAGCCATGGCCGCTGAGCCTGCGCGTCCGGAGCCTGTGCTCCGCAACGGGAGAGGCCACAACAATGAGAAGCCCGCGAACCGGGAAAAAAAAAAAAAAAAAAAAAAAATTTAACGTATTTCCAAATAGCTTCCATTAGGACAAAAGAAATATATTAGCAAAAGTATTTGGAAAAACGTTAAAACAAAAGAACACAGGACTTAACACAGGACTTCCATTACCCATAGAGCTAAACTTTCTTTTTGTTTTGTTCATTTTTTGTTTTTGATTTTTTTTTTGGCTGCACTGCACGGCTTGTGGAATCTTAGTTCCCTGAACAGGGATCGAACCCAGGCCTTCAGCAGTGAAAGCATGGAGTCTTAACCACTGGACTGCCAGGGAATTCCTAAAACTAAACTTTTTTAATGAACTACTAAATCTTATCTTATTCACGTAAAAAAAAAAAAATTTAGGAGCTTCAATGAAATGTTCTTAGTACTTAATTACAAAACCAAAGTGAGATTCAAAGAGAAAAATTAACTATGTATGGCAGTACTAGATGCCACAAAGGAAAATAATTCTTACATTAAGCCCAGAATCGGACACTCGCATGTGTATACACACACACACACACACACACACACACACACACACACACCCCACCTATAATGCCTTCCTCAGGTCATTTGGGCTAATAATAACAATGATGATTATAAAGGTAAACAAACTGTTAAATTTTTTCCTTAATACTGACATATAGGACAAACTTTTACCTTTTCTATGCAGTCATCAAAAAAAGCCAATCCAGTATCTTTATCACTTACAAAACTACATTCTTCAATGAAACGAATAAAAATCTGTGTTTTGGTTAAAAGGGTGTAGAATTTTGTATAGGCACGATCTCGACTTTTTAAAAATCCTGAAGAAAATAAAATTAGAATTAAATTCAGATTTTAAAGTGGAACTAGATGTTATATTATTTTAAACTTGTATATATCCATATTATTTTCTCTTTATATATATATATACAAAGGGAAAGAGAAAGAAATATATATATTACAGGAAATAGATATCTTCTATAATATATATATTAAGGGACCATAGTCCCTTCTGCCTGATTCAACCACAAAAATCCTTAACTTATACCATTAACCTTTTCACTGAAATCTGCATCTCCTATAAGGAGCCTCTAGCCCTATAGCTCTCAAGTAGAAACTTCTGATACTCTGCATACTCACAAGCAGGAAGGGTCAAGTCCTTCCTCTGCAATGCCACCACACAATTATTTCTGTATCATCTTGTAAAAATCTCTGCTCATCTGGCTATTATTCCACCCATTTCCCTACTAACTGTAGGCACCTAGTGACTTCAGGGACACCCTCTCCCCTTCATTCACTGAAGATCAGGGCACCTAATTCAAAGTCTTCTCCTCTCCAACTCCTACCATCATCATTCTTCAACACCCATAAAGACCAACCATCCAACATTTTAATGAGTTTTTAATTCCTTAACTTTCAATGACCTGTGGTCTATTCCACCTCAATCACCAACTTCTACACATAGTTACACACTCCCTGGACTTTTCTTGGTAGCACTGTAAACAGCTCTGCCTCCCAAATCTCTAATTTACATATTACTCCCTGACCATTACCCCTGTCTAGCTGGTATGCTTAAGTTCTTCCTACCAAGCCTTTTGTGTGGGGGATGGGGTAAGGAAGAAGATCGTTCTATGTACACCCTCCTATCTTCACGTCTCTCTCTCTCAAATATTGATTCTATGTCTGTGTACATCATTTCAATTACTTTCTTGTCAACACTCTCAATTTTTACTCCTTTTTGTCAAACTCATCTAGTATGACCTAGCCCTGGAGCAATGTATTGCCTGCTTTCTCTGAATCTGCGCCAGTGTGGCTAAGCACAAGCTGCGGTTGGGAGGAGGCGTCGTTACATAACCAGGTGGATCAGAACCACTTATACCTTCATCCCTGACCAGCAACCCCACTACATTTCTGGAGTCTGAATTCCCTTTACCCGTGTTTTCACAGTTATTTCCAATGTTTAAATACTCTCCCTCCATGTTCTCTCCCTCATCCCTGAATAATAATACTTTATATTGCAGAGAAAATGAAAATCATTAAATGAGAACTACCTTCATTATTTCACTATAAAATCTATGACTCTTTCTGCAGCTATCATTTATTCCTTACTTTGTTTTACAATGAGTGTGACCCTCCTCCTATCTAAGGCCAAGCCCACCTTGGGATTCCAGGCCTTTCAGTGTTCTCTGGACAATACTCCCTCTCTATTAGCTAGTAACCAGTATACTCAAGTCTCTCTCATTTTAAAAAACCTTTCCTTAGACAATTTTCCAAAGAGGACATTCAGAGGGCCAACAGGCACATGAAAAGATGCGCAACATCATTAATCATCAGAGAAATACAAATCAAAACCACAATGAGACATAACCTCACACCTGTCAAAATGGCTATCATCAAAAAGAACACAAATAACAAATGTTGGTGAGGGTGTGGAGAAAAGGGAACCCTCGTGCACTGTTGGTGGAAACGTAAATTGTTGCTGCCACTATGGAAAACAGTATGGAGGATTCTCAAAAAACTATGAGAAACCACATGATCCAGCAATTCCACTCCAGGGTATGTATATGGAAAAAACAAGAACACTAATTCAAAAAGATATATGCACCTCAATGTTCATAGCAGCACTATTTACAATAGCCAAGACCTAACTGGTTGACCGATGAATGGATAAAGAAGTTTTGCTATATATATATATACACAATGGAATATTATTTATCCATAAAGAAGAATGAAATTCTGCCATTTGCAACAACATGGATGAGTATAATGCTTAGTGAAATAAGTCAGACACAGAAAAATACTCTATGTTATCACTTTTATATGAAATCTAGAAGGTGAACCAAATTAGTAAATATAATAAAAAAGAAACAGACTCACAGATATAGAAAACAAACTAGTGGTTACAAGTGGGGAGAGGGAAGGGGGGAAGGGTTAGGTAAGGGTAGGGGGTTAAGAGGTACAAACTATTATGCATAAAATAAGTAAGCTATGAGGACATACAACACAGGGAACATAGCCAATATTTTATAATAACTATAAATGGAGTATAACCTTTAAAAATTGTGAATCACTATGTTGTACACCTGTAACATACAAATATTGTACATCAATTATACTTTAACAAATAAATAAAATAAAAAATCTTTTCCTTAACAAATAATTAGATCCTTTCCTTTTCTGCTGTTTCCCTTCTCAATAAAGGGCACAACCATCCACTCTGTGGTTAAAGACAAGAATCTCAAAGTTGTTCTTGACATCTCCCTCTATCTTACATCCCATATTCAACTGCCAAGTTCTATTCAGTCTGCCTCCTAAAAATCATTCTTCTATTCATACTACCAACTAATCCAGGTCACTTCCACTGATCACTTGGACCAATGCACTAACCAACTAATAAGCAGATCCATACTTTGGATGCCCCCAATTCAATCTGCAGAGAAGCCAAAGAGATTTTTTTTTAACATTAAACATGATCTTTTAAAAATGCAAACCTGATCCTATTGCCTACTTAAATATCCCTCCCTGACTTGCAATTACTCTTGGAATAAAGACGGAAACCCTTCATTAGTCCTAAAAGATCCAACATGATCTGGCTCACGCCCACCATTTCAAGCATTGTTTTTGAGCCACTTTCCCCTCCAGCCTTTCTTTCTATGATGCTTCAGGACATTCCACATGCTGTGGTCCTTACTACATCCCCTTAAGGTATTAGTTAGTTGAGAAAGACTTCAATAAAATAGAAATAAATTATTCTTGACAAGTGGTAAGAAAAAGTCTTTTTTTCTTCTTCTAATGGATCTAGGCAATGATCAGCAAAGCCTGCTAATACAATTAAATGAAAGGCTGGTGGGGAAACTATCAATATAATGAATGGATGAGCCTGATAAAACTTGAACCCATGGATCAATCTTGAGAGCACTAAAAATGGGACACAGCCAGACTTGCAGTAAGTAGTGAGCATCATGTGTTTTAGCACCACTTGCCAAGAAAACTGAACCTGAATATAATCAAGCTCTAGATCAGTACTGCTTAATTCAGTAACCACTACACACATGTGGCAATTCAGCAATTAAAATGTGGTTGGTCTTTAATGAACCACATACCCAAAGCCACATCACTATTAAGTTGTGGAGCTGGAATTTGAACAGACAGTCTGACTTCTGAGTCCATGCCATTATTAGTGATTTATACCCAGAGGCGAAGGTTCAGGGGAAAAAAAAAAAAAAAAAAAAGTGGCTGGTCCAAACTGAGATGTGCTATAAGTATAAAACACACACCAATTTCAAAGCCTTAGTATGGAAAAAGAATGTAAAATATTTCATTAAAATTTTTACAATTTGATTACATGTCAAAGTGATACATTTTGGATGTATTAAGTTAGAGAAAACATATTATTAAAATTAACTTCCCCTACTGCTTTTTAAAAAACTGTGTCTACTAGAAAATCTTAAATTATATATGTGGCTCCCATTATATTTCTTTTGAACAATGTGGCTCTTATTCCAACCAGAAGTTTACAGGAAATATAGATGAAAAAAATGTTAACACCATGGGGATACAATCAGATAAAAACACATATAACTTCAGGAAATTCTAAACACAGTTTATGGGTGAAATGATGTCCTACTTGGAATTTAGAAAGAAAGGGAGGGGTGGAGGAGGGGAGGAGAAAAGGACGAAGGAAGAGTAAAATGAACATAGGAGAAACTAAAACAACAGAATGTAGATTGCTACTACTGCTGAAGTTGGAAGGTAGCTACGTTATTCTCCCTACTTTTATTCATGTTTGTTAAAGTATCCCTAAAAAAAAGTTAACCCAAAACCCACAGCTAAATCCTATTCTTTTTTCAGGCCCAAGCTTAACTGTTACTTCTTCAGGGAAACTTTCCCCTGACCTAGCTCTCTTACTGTAACCAATACTTTCCTTTACAACACACTCAGTAAAATGTGTTATTTTATTGTCAAATGTATATATCCCTTGTTAGACCAAATGCTACCCTGTTAACAAAAACCTTAGGCCTCAGACACTAGTTAAATATCTTTCTAAATCCCATTAGTAATGCCTCTCTTCTACTTAGAATGACAGAGAATGAATTAGTGACCCACTACTGTCCATTAGAAAAACTCCATATTCTTAGTCTGGCATTTGAGACTACTCATAATCCGAGCTCTAATCTTATTTTCTGCTTTATCTTCCACAACACCTCTAAAGCTCCTCACTTGGTCAAATTGTACCATTAAAACTTTTTTCCCAAACATGCCATTATGGGCTGAACTGTGTCACCCCAAAATTCTTATGCTGAAGTCCTAACTCCCAGGATTTCAAAGTGTGACTGTATTTGCAGATATGGCCTTTAAAGAAGTAATTAAGTCAAACTTAAGTAAATAAACTAGGGTGGGCTCTAATCTAATATGAGTGGTGTCCTTAAGAGACAAGAACATTTAGATACAGATTCGCACAGAAGGAAGTCTATGTGAAGATACAGGGAGAAGACAGCCATCTACGAGTCAAGGAGAGAGGCCTCAGAGGAATCCAATCCTAGCTACACACTGATCTCAGATCTCTAGCCTCCAGAATCCTGAAAAAAAAAACAAAAACAATTTTCCGTTGTTTAAGCCAGGGGTCCCCAATCCCCGGGACACGGACCAGTATCGGTCCACAGCCTGTTAGGAATGGGGCCACATGGCAGGAGGTGAGCGGCAAGCGAGTGACCGAAGCTTCATCTGCCGCTCCCCATCACTCCCCATCGCTGGCATTACCACCTGAACCATCCCCCCCACCCTACCCCGTCCATGGAAAAACTGTCTTCCACGAAACTGGTCTCTGGTGCCAAAAAGGTGGGGGAGCGCTGGTTTAAGCCGGCCAATCAATGGCATTTTGTTATGGCAGCCCTGGCAAACTAATACACATGCCTTGTGCTTTTGTTCTTGAGCTTCCTTCCACTTCATTATTACCACTAGCAATAATACTGTTATCATGAGTATTGTAAAGTACTTTTTCTAGTTGCTTCACATACATTTTCTCATCTAATCTTCACAATTGTGCATGAATTAGGTATCATCCTCATTTTATTAATAACAAAACAGAACCCCAGGAAGGCTTCATAAATAGCAAAGTGGAAATTCTAATTCAGATCTGACTTTTAATGTCTAGTATTTTTTAGAAAGCCTTTCTTGCTCATCTCCATTTATAAATTCTACCCATTCTTTAAAGTCATGCTCTTCTTCCATGAAGTCTTCCAAAACACTCATTTGGAAGAATGTTCCCTTTTTCTGAATTTTTATGTCCTCTCACTGAATGATTATGTAAAATCTGTTTTCTTCAGTACTTGCTCTATTTTTAAAAACACGTTAAATCATTCTCCACTGGGTATCCCATGGAGCTGGATTTTACACTTCTTTATATCCCTACATAATAACTAGTGGGGTTTGGTAAATGGCGACTAAATATTTGAGAGATAAGTTGTCCCAAAGCAGAAATGAGAAAAGACAAAAGGACTATTAGGAAAATACAGATTAAAAAATAATAATAATAACTGCAGGGTCAAATTATAGCTATGTAAAATAATTATCATATGAATACTGATGTATCGCTAAGGTTGCCACTACATATATGAGAGCTGCTGAATAACAACAAAAATCTTCATAATTCCCGAAAATAACAAACACTAAAACGAATGAGTATGGTGTTTTCCCCCGGAACAAGGCTGTATTTTTCAAAAATTTAAAAAAACTGGTGGCTTTATTCCAAAAACTCTTTATTAGAGAATACTGTAAAGCCCAGAGTGTATAAAGTCAAGAATCATGCAAAGTGGAGAAAACACCTAAAAACAAACCACCAGCTTTATTCTACTAAGATAACTGATTAGAGTACTATAAATGTCAGCAACATCTTTGACATTTCATAATTAAATACCTCCAGTTTCAAATTTCTCAGGAAAAAAATGGGGTATAAAAATTAAAATAAATTCTATTCATAGAGCTAGATTACAAATACACAGAAGACCATCATATTTTAATATGAATTTCTAAGAACTTATATAGTAGCACTATATTTGGTAGCACTACCAAACAGAAATTTTTTTCATTTCAATAAAAAGTATTTATATTTTCAATGCCACTCACCCTGTCGGTCAAACAATGAATCAGCAGCTGTGGCTTTATTTGAAGGAGCCTCTGTGATTGGTCTGAGATATGTTCTGTATCCTTTTAAAATGGATGCCATAAAGCGCAAAAATGCCTCCTGAATTTCCATCTCAAGTTGTGTCATCTTCTTTTGCCAGGAGAAATCTGCTTCAATTGGAGTCATCTCAATCGCTGAACCTTCCTGAGTTTTTCGGTGAACTGACAAATGAAGAAGAGAAAATGGCATTAATACATAATGTTATATATATAATAATTCGACAAGGGAATTGTCAAAATAAAGCCCATGACTTCCTGAAATTCCTCTTTATTAATGTAAAGGGATCACTGGCAGGGGCTAACAGGGAGGGCACAGATGGGGCACAGAAAACATGTTCAAAAAACCATAAACCATGGGACTTCCCTGGTGGCACAGTGGTTAAGAATCCACCTGCCAATGCAGGGGACACAGGTTCCAGCCCTGGTCTGGGAAGATGCCCCACACCGTGGAGCAACTAAGCCCGTGTTCCACAACTACTAAGCCTGTGCCCTATAGCCCGCATGCCACAACTACTGAAGCCCACGCGCCTAGAGCCCGTGCTCTGCAACAAGAAAAGCCACCGCGATGAGAAGCCCGCACACCACAATGAAGAGTAGCCCCTGCTCGCTGCAAGTAGAGAAAGCCCACGCACAGCAGTGAAGACCCAACACAGCCAAAAATAAATAAAAAGCAAAAGAAAACAAAACAGGGGCTTCCCTGGTGGTGCAGTGGTTGAGAGTACAGCTGCCAATGCAGGGGACACGGGTTCATGCCCTGGTCTGGGAGGATCCCGCATGCCGCGGAGTGGCTGGGCCCATGAGCCATGGCCGCTGAGCCTGTGCGTCCGGAGCCTGTGCTCCGCAACGGGAGAGGCCACAACAGTGAGAGGCCCGCGTACCGCAAAAAAACAAAACAAAACAAAAAAACATGAACCACAACAGTAGTATCTTACTATTGGAGTTCTGTTTTGTAATGAGACTCCCTTTAAGCAGAGTAAAATTATGTCTAAATCTAAGAATTTTCTTATATACATTCTTTCATTAGAAATATCCCTTCCTGGGAATTCCCTGGCAGTGCAGTGGTTAGGACTCTGCACTCTCACTGCAGAAGGCCTGGGTTCAATCCCTGGTTGGGGAACTAAGATCCCACAAGACATGCAGCATGGCAAAAAACAAACAAACAAAAAATCCCTTCCTTTTTCCTCACATTACCCGAAGATAGCTGGGGATACAATTTCTTCAAGGTGCTAATCAGATTTTTGCATGGCTTTTTGGGAAGCTGCTTCCAGTTCATGTTCTTCTTTTCATCTGATCTATTAAATAACAACATGATTAATAAAGTCCGTTATCATCTGTTTTTACTTAAACAAAATTCTTATGTCAAACTAAAAAAGAAAATGCAAAGGGTATTTTTACTGAAGTTACAATTTGAGAATCTGAACAAGTGGTTTTCAAGAAGTTCTCTTTTCATTTTAACCAACCTCAGTCAAATTCGGTCATCTCATTCTAACCCTCCAACATAGATTTTCATTAACTGGAGTTATGAATACAACACAAGTCTTGTTTCAAAGTTACATTTTAGAATTATAATATTTTAAGTGTCAAACTTAACTGACTTGAGACTTCAAACTACCTATTAGAAGCAAATCTCGACAAATATCAGCGTCAGTAGCATACAGAGCATGTTCTCACCACAATTCAAACGAGTCACGATTTAAGAAAAAGAAATTACTTTGGAAGTTCAAAAGAACACTTTTAAATAATGCATGAGTCAAATAAAATATTTTTACAGAATTAGAAACGTTTAAAACGCTACAAAGATGAAAGCACTATGTACCAACCATGGGCTGGAGCTAATGTCAGGCCAATATCACTTATGAACATCAATGCTAGCATCTTAAATTCTTAGAGAATTTAATCCACTAGCACATTAAAAAAAAAGAGAGAGAGAAAGATGTTTACTTTAGGAATGCAGGGTTGTTTACTACTAACTGATTTTATAATGTAATTTACCACACTAAGATTAAAGGAGAAAAACTTAATACTCATCTGAATAGTTGTACAAAAGCATTATAAAGTTCACCACCTATTTATGATTTAAAAAAAGAAATTCCTTTTAATCTAGAAGTGGAAGGAAGGTTCCTTAATTTATTATTAAGCAATCAAAACCCTAAAGTGGGGCTAACAAACCTTTTCTATAAAGAATCAGATAGTAAGTATTTTTTGCTTTCAGGACCACAGGACCTCTGTTACAACTACTCAAATATGCCACTGTAGCATGAAAGCAGCCTCAGACCACATGTAATTGAATGAGCATGGCTATGATACAATAAAATTTTATTTACAAAAACAGGCCTTGGGCCAGCTGTCAATTCTTGCTTTAAAGCATAAAGATACTTAATGATGAACTGCTCAAACCATTCCCTTTGAAATTAGGAACAAGACAAGATACCAATTATGAATATTTCTATTCAATATTACACTAGGATCCTAGCCAGAGAATTAAGACAAGAAATTCTTAAATATGTAAGTTGTAGAGGATATGATTGTTTATAGTCAGAAAATTGAAGAGAATCTACAAGCAAATGAAAATAAGAGAATTCAAGTAAGCTGCTGGACAGCAGACCACTACATAAAAAATCAATAGCATAGTTATACTCCAGGAACTAACAAATAAAAAATGTAATTAAAATACCATTTACAGTAGCAATAAAAACCGTAAGGTACTTAGGAATAAGTAAGTTTAACAAAAGGTGTGCCCGATCTTTACAGAGAAAACTGAAACAGTTATTGAAAAACCTCTAAAAACACCTATGAAGTAAAATACAACATTCACGGGTACTGAGACTTTATGTCAAAATGATCTTATTTGCCCCCAAATTAATCTATGAATTCAATAGAATTCTAACAAAAAATCACAACAGAATTTTGCATGGAATTTAAAAAACTAATTAAAATTTATATGAAAAAGCAAAAGACCAAATATAGTCAAAACAATTTTAAAGAATAAGCAGTAAAGAGACTTGCCATTTCACATCATTTTTTTAAACAATGTTATTGAGATATAACTCACATACCATACAATTTATTCATCTGAAGTGTGCAATTTGATGGTTTTCAGTATATTCAGAGTTGTTTTAACAACCACCACAATTAATTTTAGAGTATTTTCATCACCTCAAAAAGAAACCCCACACCCTCTTAGTCACTAACCCACAATTCCCCCATCCTCCCATCCCAAAGTAACCACTAATCCATTTTCTGTGTCTACAGATTTGCCTTGGGCATTTCAAATAAATGGGATCATATAAGGTCTTTTAGCATGAGGTTTTCAAGGTTCATCCATGTTGCAGACAACTTAATTTTCAAGTCATTAAGATAATCTGATGCTGGCAAGAGACTAAAACAAACCAAAGGAACAGAAAATAAGCCTGGATACATACCCACACAAATATAAAAACTGATATGTGATGGTATTGACTCTGAAGACAGGTGGGAAAGAGATGAACTGATCATCCAATAAACAGTGCTATGTGACAACTGTTTACTCATGTTAAAAAAAAATAAAATGGTATCTCTATGTCTCATCATACACTAATAATACCAAGTTTAGCTAAATTAAAGGTCTAAATGAGAAAGTCAAAACCTCACAACTTTAAGAATATCCAGGATAATATTTCATGACCTCAAGGCAGAGGATTTCATGTACAAGAACCAAAAATGGCAATCCATAAAGAGAAACTGAGAGCTGTGATCAATTAATATAAGTTTCTGTTCATCAAAAGACACAACAGAATGAAAATACAAATCACAGTGTGGCACAAGCTATTTGCAATGCATATAACAGACTAAGAATTACTTCCAGATTATATAAAGGCCTTATACAAATCAAAAGAAAAAGACAAACAACCCAACAGGAAAATGTACCAAAAAAGGAGGGAAAAACCAAAGGGCAAAAAGAAATTAAAACACCTCATTTGCTACTAATGAGGGAAATGTGAATTAAAGCCACAGTGACATCCCATTACCATCAAGTTGGCAAAAATTTGAAAGTTTGATCATAACAAGTACTGACAATGATATGGAACAAAGAGAACTTTCGTTTGCTGATGAAGAGGGGAAAGAGCAATATGGCATTAGCTATGCCTAGCAACCAACATTAGCTCTTCTAGGTATATGTTTCAGAGGAATTTTAACCATGTACTCAAAGAAATATGCATAATAATGATCAGAGCAGTTTTGTTCATAATTGCAAAATCTAACTACAATCTAAATACCCATCAACACTGATAAACACTGAAGACAAAGTAGAGCTACGTGTATCAACATGGATGAACCGCATAGAGAATGATGAGTAAAAAAGCAATTCACAGAAAACTATACAAACATCAATTTTTAAAGCATGAAAACCAAAATGTCATTTATACTAATACATATATAATATGTATTAGTGGGTGGAATCTGGGAGGAAGATTCATGCAAGTTATTTACATTATTCTCTATAATTCTTCGGTATCTAGAACATTTCATAATTCTGTAAGTACAATTAAGCAGAGTTCAAAATTATTTTACAAAACAGTGCTTTGAACAATAGAAATTATATAGAAGTTATTTAAACCTGGGCAAAATTAAGAATCTCTATAATAGGGCTTCCCTGGTGGCGCAGTGGTTGAGAGTCCGCCTGCCGATGCAGGGGACACGGGTTCGTGCCCCGGTCCGGGAAGATCCCACATGCCACGGAGCGGCTGGGCCCATGAGCCATGGCCGCTGAGCCTGCGCGTCCGGAGCCTGTGCTCCGCAACGGGAGAGGCCACAACAGTGAGAGACCCGCGTACAGAAAAAAAAAAAAGAATCTCTATAATATTCTTTTATTCAGAACAGTAAATAAAATGAGGTAAATATCTGAGTTAAAACTTCAAAATCATTTCCAAAGGCACCACAATATATACAACCTTGAAATAACTGTTTTTCAAGGATAGTTACTGAAAAACAATGAAATGTGTATGACAAGAAATATTTAGTGCTTCCAAGCAGTTCATTATTTCCAGGCTGTAAGTAAATCTAAATACACGTAGTAGAGATCAATCAAGATGGTAGACTAAGAGGGCATGGAGCTCACTTCCCCCCATGAACACATCAAAAAATACATCTACATGTGGAACAATTCTCATGAAAAACTAACTGAAAACTGGCAGATGGACTCCTGTACCACCAAGGCTGTAAGAAAGATACACATGGAAGGGAAGAAAAGTGATTGGGTTGGGACCTGTGCCCAGGGGAGGGGACTCAGAGGAAATGGGAGATTACACAGGTGGACACCCTCTCAGGGGAGTGAGTGATGAGAGCCATAGATAGGGCACCCCAGTCCTGGAGTCCTACGCAGGGTAGACAAGCCCCCTTGGCTGGCTGGAGGACCACTGGGACTAACAAGAGGCAAAAAGAAAAACAGAAAAAAAAGAAAAACAAATTTAAAAAAATGGAAACAGTTTAAGAGATCTACAGAATAACATTAAACATACCAACATTCACATTATAGGGATACCAAGAGACAGAAAAGGGGATCAAAAATGTATTTGAGAAAATTATGGCTAAAAACCAACCAAACCTGAGGAAGGAAACAGATATCCAGGTAAAGGAAGCACAGAGGGTCAAAACAAGATGAACCCAAACAGGCCCACACCAAGACATATCACAATTAAAATGACAAAAGTTAAAAGTAAACAGTGAATTCTGAAGGCAGCAAGAGAAAAGCAAAGTGTCATATACAAGGGAACCCCCATAAGGCTATCAGCTGATTTCTCTGCAGAAATTTTATAGGCCAGAAGGGAGTGGCATGATATACTCAAAGTGCAGAACAGGAAAAGTCTGCAACCCAGGATACTCTACCCGGCAAGATTATCACTTAGACTACAGGGAGAGATAAAGACCTTCTCAGACAAGCAAAAACTAAAAGAGTTCATCAATACTAAATCTACCCTAAAAGAACTGTGAAAGGGTCTTCTCTAAATGGACAAAAAAGTAAGAATCTACAGGAAAGGGAAAATCCCACTAGGAAAAGCAAATGTATAGTAAGGACTGAAGATCAACCACTTAAGCCAATATGAAGATTAAAAGACAAAAAACTGTAAAAGCAACTATAACTACAATAAACAGTTAAGAGACAAACATGAAGATACAAAATATGACATCAAAAACACAAAATGTGGGGAGAGGGAGTAAAAAAAAAAAGTAGATATTTTAGAATGTGTTTGAACTAAATTACTACCAGTTTAAAACAAAAAGACATAGTTATAGGTCAACAATATATAAACCCGACAGTAAACACAAATCAAAAACCTACAATAGTTACACAGAAACTAAAAAGAAAGGAACAGAAGCATAGTACTAAAGAAAATCATCAAACCACAAGGGAAGAAACAAAAAGAAATAACAGAGAAAAACCTCAAAACAACTGGAAAACAAGTAATAAAATGACAATAATTACATACCTGTCAATAATTACTTTAAATGTCAATGAACTAAATGCTCCAATCAAAAGACATATGGTGGGACCTCCCTGGTGGTCCAGTGGTTAAGAATCCACCTCCCAGAAAATATTTGCAAACGAAGCAACTGACAAAGGATTAATCTCCAAAATATACAAGCAGCTCACGCAGCTCAATATCAAAAAAAAACCTAATCCAAAAATGGGCAGGAGACCTAAATAGACATTTCTTCAAAGAAGATATACAGATTGCCAACAAACACATGAAAGGATGCTCAACATCACTAATCATTAGAGAAATGCAAATCAAGACTACAATGAGGTATCACCTCACACCAGTCAGAATGGCCATCATCACAAAATCTACAAAAAATAAATGCTGCAGAGGGTGTGGAAAAAAAGGAACCCCCTTGCACTGTTGGTGGGAATGTAAACTGATAGAGCCACTATGGAGAACAGTATGGAGGTTCCTTAAAAAACTAAAAACAGAACTACCATATGATCCAGCAATCCCACTACTGGGCATATACCCTGAAAAAACCATGATTCAAAAAGAGACATGTACCACAATGTTCACTGTAGCACTATTTACAACAGGCAGGACATGGAAGCAACCTAGGTATCCACTGACAGATGAATGGATAAAGAAGATGTGGCACATACATACAATGGAATATTACTCAGCCATAAAAGGAAATGAAATTGAGTTATTTGCAGTGAGGTGGATGGACCTAGAGTCTGTCATACAGAGTGAAGTAAGTCAGAAAGAGAAAACCAAATACCATATGCTAACACATGTATATAGAATCTAAAAAAAAAAAAAGGTTGTGATGAACCTAGGGACACGACAGGAATAAAGATGCAGAACAGAGAATGGACTTGAGGACACAGTGCGGGGAGGGTAAGGTGGGACGAAGTGAGAGAGTGGCACTGACATATACACACTACCAAATGTAAAATAGATAGCTAGTGGGAAGCAGCTACATAGCACAGGGAGATCAGCTCGGTGCTTTGTCACCACCTAGAGGGGTGGGATAGGGAGGGTGAAAGGGAGACGCAAGAGGGAGGGGATATGAGGATATATGTATACATAGAGCTGATTCACTTTGTTATACAGCAGAAACTAACACAACATTGTAAAGCAATTATACTCCAATAAAGATGTTAAAAAAATAAAATAAAATCATGGTAAAATATACATAACATAAAATTTACCATTAAAAAAAAAAAGAATTCCATGCCAATGCAGGGGACGTGGGTTTGATCCCTGGTCAGGGAACTAAGATCCTGCATGCCATGGGGCAACTAAGCCCATGCACTGCAACTGTTGAGCATGTGGGCCAAAACTAGAGAGCCCGCATGCCGCAACTACAGAGCCCATGCGCTCTGAAGTTCACACACCCAAACTACAGAGCCTGCATGCCGCAACTACTGAGCCCATGCGCCACAACTAGAGAGAAGCCCGCACACCTCAATGAGGAGCCTGTACGCTGCAGTGGAGGATCCCTCATGCCGCAACGAAGACCCCGCGTACTGCAACCAAGACCTAACGCAGCCAAAAATAAAATAAATAAATAAATATTTTTTTAAAAAAGACATATGGTGGCTGATTGGACAAAAAACCAAGACGCTTCTTTCCACAAGAGACTCACTCCAAAGCTGAAGACACAAAAAGACTGATAGTGGGGGGACGGGAAAAGATACTTTATGCAAACAGAAATGACAAGAAAGTGGGGGTAGCAATGCTCATATCAGAAAATAAACTTTAAACAAAGGCTATAACAAAAGACAAAGAAAGGCATTATAAAATGATAAAGAGATCAATACAAGAAAATGATATTACACTCAACATACGTGCACCCAGGAGCACCTAAACATATAAAGCAAATACTAACAGACACAAAGGTAGAAATTGACACTAATACAGTAATAGTAGGGTACTTTAAAACCCCACTTACATCAATGGACAGTCAATAATGCAAGAGCAGTCTAAAATGACACAACAGACCAGCTGGACTTAACAGATATCTACAGGACATTAACATTCAAAACCAGCATCATTAACATTCTTTTCAAGTGCACATGGAACGTGCTCCAGGATAGATCACATGCTAGGCCACAAAACAAGTCTTAACAAATTTAAGAGGATAGAAATTATTTTATCAACTATTTTTTCCAACCACAATGGTATGAAACTAGAAATTAACTACAGAAAGAAAACAAGAAAAGAACAAATGTGCAGAGACTAAAAACATGCTACTAAAAAAACCAACAGGTCAATAAAGGAATCAAAGAGGAAATCAGAAAATACCTCAAGACAAATGAAAACACTACACTCCAAAATCTATGGGATGCAGAAAAAGCAGTTCTAAGAGGGAAGTTTATAGCAATACAGACCTTCCCCAAGAAACAAAAAAAATCTCAAACAACATAACCTACCACCTAAAAGAATTAGAAAAAGAAGAACAAACAAAGGCCAAAGTCAGCAGAAGGAAGGAAATAATAAAGCTCAGGGAGAAAATAAATAAGGAAGAGATTTAAAAAAAATAGAAAAGATCAATGAAACCAAGAGCTGGTTTTTTGAAAAAAGAAAAAAAATTGATAAGCCTTTAGTCAGGCTCACCAAGAAGAAAAAAGACAACCCAAATTTAAAAAAATAAGAAATGAAAAAAGGAAAAATAACAACCAACACCATGGAAGTATAAAAAAAAAAAGTAAAAGAATACTAAGAACACTTATATGCCAACAAATTGGGCAACCTAGAAGAAATGGATAAACTTCTAAATACAAAACTTGCCAAGAATGAATCAAGAAGAAACAGACACTTTGAACAAACCAATCACTAGCAGTAAAATTGAATTTGTAATAAAAAAAAACCTCCCAGCCAACAAAGTCCAGAACCAGACTGCTTCACAGGGGAATTCTACCAAACATATAACAAAGAGCTAATACCTACCCTTCTAAAACTATTCCAAATTATTAAAGAGGATGAAACACTCCCAAATTCATTCTACAAGGCCACCTTTACCCTGGTACTAAAACCAAAAACACTACAAAAAAAGACAATTACAGGCCAGTATCTTTGATGAATATAGATGCAAAAATCCTCATCAAAATATTAGCAAACCAAATCCAACAATATATAAAAAGGATCATACACATGATAAAGTTGGACTTATTCCAGGGACACAAGGATGGTTCAAAATATGTAAAATCAATGTGATACACCACATTAACAAAAGGAAAGACAAAAAACACATGATCATCTCAACAGACACTCAAAAAGCAATTGACAAAATTCAACATCCATTCATCATAAAAATTCTCATCAAAGTGGGTACAGAGAGAACATATCTCAACATAATAAAGACCATATGTGACAAATGCACAGCTAACATCATACTCAATGGTGAAAAGCTGAAAGCCTTCCCGTTAAATTAAGCATCCAAATTGGAAGGGAAGAAGTCAAACTGTTACTATTTAGAGATGACATGATACTTTACATAGAAAACTCTAGAATCTAAAACATGACACAAATGAACTTATCTACAAAACAGAAACACACTCCTAGACACAGAGAACAGATTTGTGGTTGCCAAGAGGGGAGGGAGAGGAAGGACTGGGAGTTTGGGGTTGGCAGACACAAACTATTACATTTAGAACAGATAAACAACAAGTCCTATTGTATAGCACAGGGAACTATATTCAACATCCTGTGATAAACAACAGTGGAAAAGAACACAAAAAAAGAATGTCTGTATGTGTATAACTGAGTCACTTGGCTGTAGAGCTGTAAATCAACTATACTTCAATTTTTTTAAAAAATGAAGAAAACCCTAAAGTCACCACACAAAAACTATTAGAACTAATAAACGAATTCAGCAAAGTTGCAGGATACAAGATTAATATATAGAAATCTGTTGCTTTTCTCTACAATAATAATGAACTATCAGAAAGGGAGAGTAAAAAAAAAAAAAATCCCATTTGAAATTGTATCAAAAAGAATAAAATACCCAGGAATAAACTTAACCAAGAAGGTGAAAGACCTACACTCTGAAAACTCAGATGAAGGAAAGTGAAGATGGTACAAAGAAATGCAAAGATACCCCTTGCTCTTCTGGAATTGTAAGAATTAATATTGTTAAAATGACCAATACCTCCCCAAGCAATCATGCAATCCCTATCAAAATACTCATGACATTTTTCACAGCAATAGAACAAATAATCCTAAAATTCATAAAGAACCACAAAAGACCACAAATTACAAAAGCAATCCTGAGGAAAAAGAACAAAGCTGGAGGTATCACCATCCCAGACT
The DNA here is from genome assembly GCF_039906515.1 of Pseudorca crassidens. Lineage (NCBI taxonomy): Eukaryota > Metazoa > Chordata > Mammalia > Artiodactyla > Delphinidae > Pseudorca > Pseudorca crassidens. The sequence goes on along the minus strand of NC_090302.1, from coordinate 68,321,573 downwards.
TCAGACTATACTACAAAGTTACAGTAATCAAAACAGCAACAGCATGTTTTGTGTCTGGCAAAACACAGACACATAGATCAACTGAACTAAACAGAGAGCCCAGAAATAAACCCACGCACCTACAATCAATTAATCTATGACAAAGGAAGCAAGAATATACAATGGAGAAAAGACAGTTTTTTCAATAAGTGGTGCTGGGAAAACTGGACAGCTACAGGTAAAACAATAAGATTAGAACATTCCCTCACACCATATACAAAAATAAACTCAAAATGGATTAAAGACCTAAATAGACGATCTGAAACCATAAAACTCCTAGAAGAGAACATAGGCAAGACACTCTTTAACATAAATCATAGCAGTATTTTTTGGATCTGTCCCCTAAGGCAAAATAAATAAAAGCAAAAATTAACAAATGGACCTAATTAAATTTAAAAGCTTTTGCACAGCAAAGGAAGCCATCAACAAATCAAAAAGACAACCTATGGAATCGGAGAAAATATTTGCAAATGATGCGACCAACAAGGGGTTAATATCCAAAACATCCAAACAGCTCATATAACTCATTATCAAAAAAGCAAACAATACAATCAAAAAATGGGCAGAAAACCTGAAAATACATTTTTCCAAAGAAGGCATACAGATGGCTAACAGGCACATGAAAAGATGCTCAACATCACTAGTTACTACAGAAATGCAAATCAAAACAACGGTGAAATATCACCTCACACCTGTCAGAATGGCTCTCAGCAAAAAGACAACAAAAACTAAACGTTGGCGAGGATATGGAGAAAAGGGAACCCTAATACACTGTTGGTGGAAATGTAAACTGGTGCAGCCACTATGGAAAACAGTACGGAGGTTCCTCAAAAAACTAAAAATAGAACTACCATATGATCCAGCAATTCCACTCCTGGGTATATAATATATCCAGAAAAAATGAAAGCACTAATTCGAAAAGATACATGCACCTGATTGTTCATAGCAGCACGATTTACAATTGCCAAGACATGGAAGCAACCCAAGTGTCCATCAACAGATGAATGAATAAAGATTATATATATATATATATATATACAATAAAATAGTACTCGACCATAAAAAAGAATGAAATTCTGCCATTTGCAGCATCATGGATGGACCTAGAGAATATTATGCTTAGTGAAATTAGGCAGAGAAAGATAAATACTGTGTGATATCACTTATATGTAGAATCTAAAATATAAAAAAAAATGAGTACAGCAAAACAGAAACAGACTCACAGATACAGAAAACAAACTAATGGTTACCAGTGAAGAGAGGAAAGCGGGGAGGGGCAAGATAGGGGTATAGGATTAAGAGATACAAACTACTATGTATAAAATAAATAAGCAACAAGGATATACTGCACAGCACAGGGAATTATTGCCATTACCTTTTAATAACTTTTATTGGAATATAATCTGTAAAAATACTGAATCACTATGCTGTGTACCTGAAAATAGTACAATATTATAAATCAACTATACTTCGATTTTTTTAAAGTACTGAAAACCCAAATAAATAAACAAACAAACATAGTAAAGAGCTACCACAATTACACAGTTTTCAAAATACAATGGTAGATCCATTTCAAAATTATTTTTTAAGGTACATTAAATGTTTTCTTCCTTCCTTAAGTTATTCTTCTGGTTCACTCAAGGCTATTTTCCCAACCAATTCTACTGCTGTAACCATCGAGGTCTCATCCCAAATTCTTACTCTATTCATTTTCTGCCAGTATCAAACAGTAAAGAATAAAAGCACTCCAGGACCTGGAATTTGGCACTAATACTAGGGAAGTTTCAATACTTACTGCCCTTTACCCACGTTGTTTGTTGTTTTTGTGAGGACGGGGCTGCAGAGGGCGCTCCTAAACATCCACCTAGAACTGGATGGATGAATCTTCTTTTATTAGTGTGGTGCTCTACTCTCTGAACCCTCAGTTACACCACTGCTATACATATTTATCACCTCCAGTAAACACAAACTCTGACTGATTTTTAATATCAATTTCTCTGTAATCCCTATAAAATTCAAATCTTGACAACTAAGAAAACAGCATATTACCCTATATCGTGACTAAACTCAAACAGGTAAACCCATTTTTTAAGAGCTTACACACGGATTTTGAACTAAACCTAGATAGCGTATCATCTCTTGAGCTCTGAAAGCAGTGTTTTTAACCTTTTTTTTTTAATAATCCATATTCTCTTCTGATAAACATAAATATCTCCTGCCTACTGTTAACATTATTATCCAATATAAACTATTATAATGTTGAACACAATCTTTTTCAAATCACACAACATTCCAGGATTCTGATACCTGTCCTGATTGAGAATCATTGCATTGAATCTGAAGACTTATTACCAACTTTTAAAAGTAGCATATTTGTATATGCTTTCAATGAGCTATAACTACATGTGGGGAAAAATATAAATGAAGATAATATAAAAAGAATCAACTTACATATATAACATGTTTGTATCCAAGTCAATGCAAACAACATCTTGTGGTGGGTCATGAAGATCAAAATACCTTGAGTCAACTCCAACTATAAATGGTAAAGGTGCACTAAGCACGGCTGCCAGTGAAAGAGGACAAAGGGGAATATATGGGCATTGCCACTGGAATGGAAAGATCATCTGGGAAAAAAGTTTTAAAAAATTAACCAAGTTTTAAATTTGCAATGAGAATTAGTAATTAACTAATACTACTGAAAGAGACCATTACAGAGCATTTAAGTCTAGTTTCATTCCAAAAACTAAATGACTATATTAAACTTCATTCCAAAAACTAAATGACTATAAAACACTGCTAGGCAATACTATGAACCAATGTGATTAAAATCTTCAAGAATGACAATGATCATAAGCACAATTAAAATGCTAACAGCTCTTTGCATGTTAATTCTTCTAATGCCTATAGAAAATCCACATTCCCATTTTATGGAGAAAGTGAAAGAGGAGAAAAAATAGCCCAAAATTTTATAAAACAAACTCATGATCTTTAACTCTGACGCATTTCATCCATCTGTTAATTTTCAAGATAACCTTTGACTAAAATCCAACTAAGAACACCAAGAACTAAAAAAATTTAAATGATTCTCTTGGGAACAGTAATAGTCAACTAAAAATTTCAACCAAAAAAATTTTGTAACTGCCCAAATAAACATAATATTATCCAACTTCAGTGAATCTTGGCATCTTAAAAATATTAGTCAATATAAAACATACCTCAACAATCTTTACCAGCTTTCCTTTATAAAGCTCTACCTTAATTGTATCAATGTGTTCTTTTTAAAACGGAAAAAAGACAAGTTTTGATAAGTAAAAAAAAAAAAATTAAAATTTTAATAATCAATATTAAAATTTTAATCACTGATGACAAAATCTTTCCTCTACTACAAAAATCCTTGCCATATTTCAAGATCTAGTTCAATTCTTACCTTACCCATCAGTACTCACCCCAAATAATTACCTATAGCATTTACTACCTCTGCCAGTTATTCCAGATGGTTATACAGAATTGGAATTCTGTCTTCAGTCATTTATTTACTTTCTAGTAATTGAGCACTTAATATGTACCAAGAACTGTTCTAGATGATGGGGCTGTAACAGTGAATGAAACAAAGATCCTGCCCTCATGAAATGTACAGTGTAGCATAAGAGCCAGCAAACTTTTTCTGTAAAAGATAAGAATATTTTATGCCTTGCAAGCCACACTGTCTCTGTCACAAATACTTAACTCTGTCTTCACGTATGAAAGCAGTCATAGGCATTATGTAAATAAATGGCCTATGTTCCAGTAAAATTTTATTTACAAAAACAAGTGGCAGCCAGGATTTGACTCACAGGCCACAGTTTGCCAACACCTAGTCTAGCAGGAAGAGAGAAAACAAAAAGAAGACATAATAAATAAAATATATACCATGTGAGAGAGCGCTAAGTGCTACGAAAAAAAGAAAAAGTAAAGCAAAGTAAAGGCGATGAGAGTTTAGAACATGAGAGAGGAGAGGGGGAAAGCAGGCTGTATTATTAAATAGGCCAAACAGGATAGGCTTCATTAAGAAAGTGACACTGAGCTGAAACTTGAAGGAGGTGAGGGTTTTAGTCAAGGGGATATCTAGGAGAAGAGCGCTTCGAAGAAAAGGAACAGCTAGAGCAAAGGCCTTAAGGTGTGGGGACTGCCTAGTATGTGCCAGGGGTAGCAAAGAGGCCAGCGTGGCTGGAGCAGAGTGAGCAAGAGGGAGAGAAGCAGAAAATGGTATCAGAGAGCAGAGGGATAGAACTACTCGCAAAGGACCTTGCAAGGACTTCAGATTTCCTCCAGGGAAAACTGACTATCTACCATTCAACAAAAGGTACGTTACACCTCTAACTACATAAGAAATTTCAGAATAAAACTACTGGACAACAAAATATGACACCCTTGTCTTCACCTTCGACTTTTGCACACAATCATAAACAATGTCAATTTTACAAGAATACCCATTGGTTCCATCAATTTTTGCTATGGGGCTCCATTAACCCTTCAATATTCTTTGATATTCAAATCACTCTCCTTTTGAGGAATTTAAACTGTCAGGATTCTTTTTAATTTTCTCCTCTTTAAATGGTAATTTGCCTTACTATCAAATCCTCATTTATCAATAGTTTTGCAAGCAATTCAGGCTGTTCTCCAACATCGGTTACATAAATTTCATGCAATCTTGCATTTTAATAAGATTTCCGATTTCACATTGCAAGAGACTGGGCCACAGAGATTCAGACAGAGGGGCATGGATAATCCCTAAAGTTTTATAGGAAGAAATATTTGAGTGGGAACTTTCTAAAACTGGTCAGTTCATTAACAAATATTTTCATGTTATAACAACTTCTGCTTTTACATGTAACTGTGGAGGCTTGGAAAATTAGTACATAATTAGGATCTTTGCCCCCCATAAACCATCTCAAATGGTTATTACTGTTTTCAGTCCTAGCAGCATTTCTCTGACCAGATTAATAACTTGGAGACATACCCCATTTGTTGATTTAACAAGTATTTATTGAGTGTTTACTCCATGCTATTTAACTGTGATAAATGCTGAGGACACAGGAGTAAAAAAGAGACCTAAAAAAGGTCCTTACTTCCATGAGAGTAAAATGGGGAAGGGAAGAGAGGAGAGTCAGCTATTTTAAATTAAACAAATAATGGAAACTAGAGTTAGAGAAATAGAACATCCAAAATTCTATATTATGACCTATAAAGCCCTACATGATCAGACCTCCTTCTAATTGCAATGGGAAGCCATCAAGAGGTTTTAAAACAGGACTTGATTTAACTTTTATTTATGCTTTTCACAATAGCTAAACATCTGTACATTATCCAATTTCACAATCACCTAGATTTTCCTATACATTACTGGCTCACAATGATTAAAAGTTAAAATTGGGAGAAATTAATCATGTAATTCATGTCCACAATTTTAGGGCAGCTGAAATTGACCAGAGCTTCTCATTTAATAAAGTAAGTTTCATTCACAAGTTCTATTATTATGTAATCATATAGATTCTCTGAAGAACTCTAAAATATGAAAAATTAGAAATTGAAATTCTCTCAATAGAAATCACTTTTTTTCTTTATATTTAGTATTTCTCTTTGCCATCCTACTACATTTATGTTAAACATTTAGTGGTAATTTCAAAGCTTTGGTTGAAGGAAATTTCCCTTTAGAGTAAAAATTCTCTGTCAAGAATTCTGCACTAAAAAGAAAATTCTATACTTACAGCTACAACAGCTTCAGCTACTCCAGTCAACACAGCTGGCCTAAGAGAATGCAGCAAAATCTTGCTCTCAAGTAAAACAAAGAGCAGCAGTGTTGCACAAGTCTCAGGACCCAGATTCATTAACAAGGTGCTAAAGTTGGCTCCACTAGAAAAGGAGAGAAAAAGAGGTGATTATGAACTGTTTCACCAAAAGGTGCTAAGATTTGCTTATTAAATTATTTCCTAAATATTAATAAATTGAAAATCTAATATTAATTTCAAGTCCTGATTTAGTTATCACTGAAAAGTAGCAAATTTAATAAGATGGTATAGGAGAATGATTCAAACTCATCCTTTGGCAACAAGGGCATTTATCGGAAAGATTTTCCTAAAGAACAGCCATTTGAGCTGCGCTCTAAAGAAAGAAGGTAGGGGTTGGTGGGGAGACAACATTTGCAAAGGTCCTGAAGCAAGGAAAAGCAATTGTCATGTTCAAGAAATTGAAATAAACCTACTGTGACTAAAGCATATTAGAGGAAGGGATGAAAACAACAAGAGATTATGCCCAAAGTAAAAATATTTGCATTCTCCAACAATTTTATATTTGCATTCTCAGAAGGAAACACTGGCTACAGTGTGGATAAAAAACTGAAAGACAAGACCAAAACAGTGCCAATTAAGAGGCTCATAATGAAGTAGTCCAGGTAAAAGATCATGCTAGCCTGGACTAGTGACACAGATGAAGAGAAGCCAATAGATTCAAGACATTTTAGGAGGTAAAATCAGTTCACCTTGAACATTTAGTAAGCAACTGGATATGCGGAAGGGAGATGAGAGGAAAAGGGAGGTATTCCCCACATTCAATCTTGTAACTTTCTTTAAGTGTTCCATTTTTAAAATGCTGAATGGCCCCAGCTATCAAAGTTAGAAACATTAAGGCTATTCTTAGTTTGTAAAGATAACACAACTCTATTATACTAACCCTTAAAATATTTTAAAGCATTCTGCTCCAAGTGAACAAATGTATTATTTTATATACCATTAATTACCTTAGTGGTAAAGGTGTAGAAACTGGTTGTGAAAATATTAACGCATCATGGACTGATAGCTTAAAAAAAGAAAAAAAATGATAAATTAACCAAGCCAATTTTGAAACCTAAATATTTAGATCAAGGGTAAAATGGAAAACAGTTTTAATAGGCAGACTGAAACAGTTTTGGAAACATGTACTAAAACATAAAACAATAGCTGTTATTTACTTAGAAGTATATAGTTCTTTAAAATTAAATGGTTAATTCAACTGAATTTTGATTCAGTTAACTGATTAAAATACAGCTGTTTAAAAATTATGGAATAACTGCTTTTTAAAAGCCTCCAATTTATTTACTCTCTATTTGGCAATTGCTTAATATATATTAATATTTGCTGAACTGAAATACATTCAAGATTAACAATATTTGACTAACACATATAATGTTAATAACCATCTTAGAAAAAAATGTTTAAATAGCTTGCCTCTATAGATCAGTCTGCAAACTGTTATTGGTCCAGGAAGAACAGTATATAAATAGAAAGCAATTTAGAAACTTTCATGGCACTCTGACACTGCTCTCATATCCAAGTACATTATCAGTGAACTCATGTCTTTGGACAGGGAATAGACCTGTTCACGTCTATACTGATCTCATATGGTAAGCTGCTTACGTCACAAGCTATATACTTATATAGGTCTGCCACTGACTGGAAATAAAAAGAAACTGGTCCTTTAACAACACTATTATAGACTGCTTCACTTCCGCCTTCCAACCATAACCAATTTCACATTTGATATCTATTAATCACTCGAATGTTAAAAACATGCCCTCAACATAATTTTGGGTTTTACATTAGTAAAGTCGGCTACATAAAGGCCACACATGAACCAATGATGATGTCATGAACCAAGTATTGTAATTATTCCAATTCTGTATACCCAAAATTCAAAAAAACAGTACCAAAGAATATTAGCTAAAGATATAAAATACAGAGAATTCAAGGATTTCATGGATGCATCTTGCTCCGCCTCAAACCAAAAGGGCCATAGCCCCCACACTGCAATGACTGGAATGAACATATGCAGCACTCCCTTCAGACATACTGTTTTTTATTACCTGTACCAGGATTCTTGGTCTTTGTGGTGAAGGAAAAGGGATGTTTTGCATAAAGTGTGAAATGTGCCTAGAAAAAATTTTTGAAATAAAGATAATTACTTTTCTAAAATGCTTCATGGATTTGAACAGATCTTAAATACCATTCTTCATCATCCTGGACCTGACAAAGCCACTTACCTAAAACTTAAGCTAAATAAATAAATACATTTACTTGGTGTAAATAAATGTACTCATTCCACTATGAGTCGAATGCAACTTCTAAAATGCAAAATGTATTTCCTGATTAAAAGTCCAGATTAATATACCCTATTATCACCAGGAAAATAAGAATAACATGAATATAGTTTTCATGAAAGAAGCTAACATTTATTGCCCTGGTTATCAGTATCAGTATGGGGAGCAACTAACTGTGATATAATGAATCAAAACTAATACAGAATTCAATCTAATAATATTAATTAAATTAATATAGTTCTTACACTATAACTTCGGGCAAATCACTTGTCCTATTTCTCCACCTATACATAATAACTCAAGTCTTTCCAAAGTTTTGAGCTCTTAGGAGCCACTAAATGCAAAGTATTACTTCAACTGAAAAAAAAGAATTGATGATATACACTGATTTTTTTTTCACAAATTTCATAGAACCTTAATTTTTCAAAAGGCTGCTAACTTATTATTAACATTAAATTTACTCCAATCAATTTTAAGTTAATCTGACAGCTGAAAGTTAAATCTAGAATTATGAACCATTAGACTGTCATTCCAGTAATACAACAAGAAAGCTGAAACCATATTGCTACACCAAATTTTGATGTGTTTCTGCATAGTACTTTTACTATTTTATAAAGTTGATTTTTGAGCAGCATTACTTTAAAACCTACAGGTAACTGGCCCCCTCTTATCCACTAAACTAGTATGCTTCACTGATAATCTTTTTGCTATAATGTGAAATTTTGCAAAGTTTAAGAAAAATCTGTTTACACACAGTATAACACATTTCCACCAAAGATCTTGACTTGCTTTGTTAGCAGGATACATGAGTTATTTACTATAATAAACAAGTCAAAATGCCACTAGAAGTCAGAAAAGATGTGGTTTTAAAAAGACAGTGGTTCCACATCTATTTTTCTTGCTTACAAAACATTTCCATGATGAAGAGAATTACAAATCAAAGGGAAAGCATGTAGAGTTCTATCAATGCTAAAACCAAAACCTTACTTTTAACATCAATTAATCAATTAACATCAATTAACACCATTAATTTCTACATCAGTTTAGAGATGTTTAACTTGCAATGGTCATTTGGATAGTTGGGGTGTGTGTGCAACAACAGCTATTTTTCTCTTGGTTATTTAAGAATGAGTAGGAAGAACACATACAATATAATGTATATATATGTTTCTTCCTCAGCTGAATTCTCAGAAGATTTTTATCTGGTCATCCTCACCACCACTCCTCAATTTTAAATTCAGAGTCAATGATTCAGGTGAAGAAGGGAGCAAGCAAAAAGTAGAATGACTGTGACTCTCCTTCCCTTTCAACTCTGATGCTTGAAGTCAGGTAAACAATGAAATGTACATATATACATCCAATTTTTTCACCAGACATCCTTCAAATCATTATACATACTTTTCAATGGGAAGAGGATGTGGTCCAGACACAGAAAGTTTGTAGATAAACATGAGAAATTTTCTAAAAGCTTCAAAAAAAGGCCAGTGTGAGAGTAAACAAATGCATTTGTTTGAATTGATGGATTTGGAGACCATTTTTCTCTCCACAGGTGTCAACAGGCCCAGCTGCATAAGCTGTTTTTCTGTTAGAAGTTCTCGAGAGTAAGGTTCATAAAACTGGATGGCAGCTCCATATACCTACAGAGTAAAAAAATTCCATTGTAAAATTTGAGTGTTTTTAAAAATTAATTTCTCTTTTTCTCTTTTTCCAAAAGAAGTATTTGCTTAGAGTGCATATGACAGGTAAATGAAAAAAAAAATCTCAAACATTGTTGATGGGAATGTAAAATGGTGCAGCTATGGGGGAAAACAGTTTGGCAGCTCCTCCAAAAGTTAAACAATTATCCTATGATCCAGCAATTTCACTCCTAGGTATATACCCAAAAGAATTGAAAGCAGGGACTCAAACAAATACTTGTACACCAGTGCTCATAACAGCATTATTCACAATAACCAAAAGATAGAAACAACCCAAATGTCCATCAACAGACGAACAGATAAACAAAATGTAGTATAGTCATCCCTCAGTATTCGAGGGGGGTTGATTCCAGGACCCCCAGCGGATACCAAGATCCATGAATGCTCAAGTCCCTTATATAAAATGATGTAGTACAGTCGGCCCTCCGGATCCACAGGTTGGGCATCCCTGGATATGGTGGGCTGACTATATATACACTCAAGAGAATATTATTCATCCTTAACAAGGACTCAAATTCTGATAAATACTGCAACATGGATGAACCTTGATAACATTACGCTAAGTGAAATAAGCCAGACACAAAAAGACAAATATTATATGATTCCATTTATATGTGCTACCTAGAATAGACAAATTGGTAGAGACATAGTAGAAAAGAGAGACATAGGATAGGAGTGGAAGAAACTTCTGTTTAGAGTGATGAAAACGCTCTAGAAATGGCTAAGTGATACTTTTATAAATCTTTTAACTGTTTAGTCACTATATACATATGTGTATGTATATATGTCATATATATGTGTGTCTGTTATATCACATTAACCCTTATCTTTACAGATACAAATAACACTCTCAGATACAATTATTTCAAAGTCATCTCTGGGGTTCTTAACAAGCAATATGTCAAAAGCATCACAATGAGGATTTGTTGTTCTCTACTGGTCAAAGTAACTTTGGTAATGCTTAAGTGTTTGAAGATATTAAAATATTCATTTATATTTATTGCTTTCAAAGGAAGAAACTATAAATGATTATTAAGCTAAACAGTTAGCTTACTTGTAAGCAATCCAGTCAATATAGTACTGGCCTTCCATTTAGTGAGTACTTTACTATGTTCCAGACACTGCTGGATACTTAACCTTAATTATTGTCTTCAGTACAGTGGCTGTAAACTTGAAGACTGGAGAATGAGGACACAGATGTATTTTTGTTTGCTCCACAAGAGTCAGCCTTGGTTAGTTACACATTTCAATAAAATTGGCTATTCTATCAAACTTCCTAAGAAAGTTTTCAATTTTTAAATTTCTACTAGATCTGTAGTTTTATTTACTTTTTATTTCCTAATATTGCTTTTTTGCCATCTCTTTTATTTTAAATTATCATTCTATGTTATTATTACTGTTTATACATGTTTTGAATTTTTGGCTATTACCAATAAAGTATATAAATATACATGTGTTTTGGAGAATATATATACTCATTTCTCATGGGATATGCTCAGGTGTATACCTGTTGGGCCACAGAGTTATTTCTTATCCTTGCTGACAATATAGAAGTTCTTTAAATATTCTGAATACAAGACCCTTATGGAACACGTACAGTATCACATTACTTTCTCCCAGCCTGGGGCCTGCTTTTCCACCTTCTTAATGGTACCTTTGAATGAACAGATGTCCTTAACTCCAGTGAGGTCCTATTATTCATCTTTTCTTTTATGGCTAGCGCTTTCTGCATACTGTTTAAACTATCTTCACTTACTCCCTCAATTTTAATGTATTATTTGTCTTATGACCCTAACTGTTGTTGTTGAGAAATTAGCCATCAATTAATAGTTATACCTTTATAAGTAAGTATGTCTTCTCTTCTGGTTGTTTTTGTCTTTGGTATTCTATCATTTTACTATAATATGAAAACAGGTGGTTTTATACTTTTATTTTTTTTCTGCTGAAGATTCAGAGTGTATCTTTAACCTGAAAAACTCAATTTTTCATCAACATTGGAAAACTCTCAATCAACCACTAGCTCTTAAAATGCTGTCTCTCCCTTTTCTAGTCTCTCTTTCTGGGGTTCATTAAATATCTGTTGGTCCATCTGATTCTATCCTCTGCATTTTTAAACTCCTTTTATATTTTATGTATTCCTGTGCCACTTTCAAGATAACCTATTTTCCACTTCATTAATTCTTCCTTCATGTATGACTTATCTGCTGTTTAAACCATTCATTACATTTTTAATTTTATGGATATTTTCATTTCTAGACATTTGATTCTTTTTCCAACCTGTCTACTCATTTTTCAAAATATCCTGTTCTTTCCTTGATGTTCTGAGCCCCTCTATTAGGTCTTGAATAATTTCAATTATATATTCAATTTATAATATCTTTGATATTGTTATTCTATCATTTCAATATCTTAAGGGTGTAATACAGCTCTGTGTCTTGTTGATTCTTCCTATGGTACCTATGTGTTCTAACTTTCACTAGCATCTCATCTTGAAGCCTGGGTTTTGAGGGTATCTCTCCAGAGACTTTATATGTGCTCCTATAGACACTCAAGGGGTATCAGCATCCTGATCCCAATTTTCATGTAGACTTCTCACTTTGGGCATTGAAGTACAAATGTAAACAGAAATGTATTGTGTCCAAATAATCCTAACATTCACATTAACCTTATATTAATCATTTTATGGGTTAAAAACATGGACAAAATAGGTTTAATAAAAGAGGAAAAAATATACCTTTTCAGCAGAAGAGCCTGTGAGGACAAAAGTTGAAAAAACTGGAAGCGGGTATTTGCTTTGGGGATCCCAACATTCAATCGTAGCTCCCATCGGAAGGCAGAAGAGAGGGACAGATTCCGAGAGCGGAAATGACTCATAGTCCTCTTCTGGATACCTAAAAATTAAACCTATTGGAGAAAGGACATAATGATACTTATTTATCTATTTATTATTTTTTTATTTTTTATTCTTTGGCTGTGCTACACGGCTTACAGGATCTTAGTTCCGTGACCAGGGATTGAACCCGGGCTCACGGCAGTGAAAGCGCCAAGTCCTAACCACTGGACTGCCAGGGAACTCCCGATAATTTTTTTTAAATAGTTACTTTTAAATAGTTACTAATTACATATTAATAGGATACATATTAATAGGATGTTTTACATATTACATATTAATAGGATATTTTAATAGCACATTCTACAGAAATATTTGTGTGAAATTTCAAGATCAATTTTTCTCTTGCCATATCAGTAATTAAAATAAATAACAAATTTACCATTTATTTTTACCCATGGACTTAAAGTTCACTGTAAAATTAAAATCTATTAAATATACTAGTTAAAACTCTATTCAACAGGATCATTAATCTTAATGTATTTTCCCTACATACTGCCAACATCTTAGAGAATGCAAGAAACATACAGGGAAATTTATCAACTATTTCAGTTAGTCTTCTGTGGGGAGAAAAAAAAATTCAGGGAAGGGACAAGTGTTATGAAATAATGCCAAGGCAGCAGAAATTATCACAGCCCCTAAACTTTTCTTGAGAGAGCAGCAGTGTAAAATGAATGTAACATGAAAAGTAAATGAGACAGAAACTCTTGTTTCTGTACAGAGTTTGCGAGATCAAGGAAGCAGGAGCAGGGGGCACTCTGAGAAGCATAACAAAGACCCTTTAGAATAAAGTAGCTACATGGCATCAATTCATTAGCCTCTAATATCTCTAATACACAGACCACCTCTAGTTTAAACACTTGAAAGTCAGTAGCAGAATTTTGAGTCCAAATTCAGTCTACAAAATTCTTTATTCTAAAATATGTCTTATATCAAATACCTGAACACCTTCACAAAACTTGTTTCTATACGTTTTCTTTAAGTGACACTTTCTCACCACCAAAAAGAAAAAAAAACTTCTAAGTAAATCATATATAATCAACACATTACAGCAATATTAACAGTATTACATTTTAAAGTGATACTGAAATTTATAACTGTTAATTGTTGCCTTTATTTTTATATTAAATGGTTTGATACATTAGTATGAATGTCTTTATGAGGACAATTAAGATTTCTCATATATGGATTTGCCTGACTTCCCTGAAGTAAAACTTTATTCCAAAAATTGTGCACAATAAAAAGTAATTGACACTGCTTCTTTTCACAAAGAAGTATTCCAGTATCTCTTCTATTTACAACTGGAGCATACCTGTATTTTCAGTTTTTATCCCACCATACCAGTGGGATGAAGAGGTCACACTTAAATCTTTACAGCCCTTGACACTTTACTGTGCAGTTAAGAATGTGGCGATAGATTTCTCAAACACTTCATGGCAGAAAAGGTTCTCAGGCCCTCCTCTCTTCCATATAGCTGATTCTTTGCAACAAGGGAGAAAGGAAGCAACTCCACCTTTCATGGCAAGTAACATGTGGTTTCAAATCAGACACACAGAGATAAGAGAAGGAAATATATAAGAAGTAAAGATGTAGTTTGACACCTTTCTGACTGCCAAAATATAAAAGGTCAGAGAGTAAATATTTTCCACTCAACTATTAAATCTATTAGTGTAGACTAAAATTGAATGTTTATTCCACAAATGCTTGTTTGGAATAAAATTTTCCATTAACAGTATATTTTTATTGGTGGGGGGTAATACTAATGTATCTTGTAGTATGTAATGTATTTAGGAAAACTTATGCCTTTACATGCTAAAGTTACAGATAATTCAATTTATGAATAGATCAATTCCACAAACTGTATAAGGGAGCATACACTGTCTCTTCTAACCAAATGTTAGTGTGCAACAATACAGAGACCTTTTTTTTTCTCATTTACTCACCAGCTTTATATGCTATTGCATTAGAAGCAGGCACAGACTTCTTATAACACAGAAACACACTGGAACCCCACTGTAAAATATAAATTAGGTTTAAAAAAAAGACAAAAGAGTGATAATAAATTGATTTTGTTGAATGTCTTCTAAAGATTTTGATTATTTCCTCAAGGAAGTCTATTTAAAACATGTTTATCAAACAGACTATATATAGTATACGATATAGCAAAACATGAAACTGAAAACACTAGAAGAAAAGGAATAAAAAAACATTGCCACGAAAATTAAACTGATGCAAAGCTTGTTTCAAAAATTTTACAATTCTGTAATCATGCAGAGGCTGCCTCTATTTGAAAGAAACAGCACAAAACGTGGGTGCTGAGCCCAAACTAGGGAAGACTGGGGTCACTAGATGCTATGAAGTCATTATCTCCAGAGGCAAACCTGTCTTGACTAATAGCCTTGGGTGCATGGGTCATCTCTGCCTATACCTCATTTAAGCTAATATTAATTTCCTTTAAGTTGTTTTTCAAAATAAACATAACCCAACAGTAAACTTTAGTGTCATAAAACTATAAATCCAATGTATATGTTGCATTTTCTTCTTCAGTAGAGCCCTTTTAAAATAAATACGAAAACTACAATATTTAAAATAAATAAATATAAAGGGTGTCTTGACCCAATCTCCCTGTAATTGTCCTTGAAGACACCACTAAAACCCAAAAGCTAACAAAACCTGTATATTAGTGTAATGTATTAGTACATATCAAAAAAAAAAAAATCCCTGACTTTAAGCATCTATTTTCTGGATGAAATTATTCTAAAACATCAGGTAGCTAAGGATTTTTTTAAGTTATTATGAACCATAAAAATTAGAGAGCTAAAAGTAATAAAAAAGTCATGACAATATAAACTGAGAGTAAATAATAAGCCCAATAATAAAGAGAAGTCCAAAAAAATTTTTTTAAATTTTCATATGAAATTTTGGAAATGAAACTTTATTCTTACCATTCCGCAGTTTAAGTTTTTGTCAACTTTGCAGAAGGTATGAGGAGGGGTTTCTCCCTTACTGGTTACGATAACACAGATATCAGTTACAGCCAACGAATTCTGGGGTCGAATTAGAGGAGCCCTTCGATAAGTGATAAAGATTCTTTGTGAAGTAGTTGAACTATTGTTGACATTGGCACAGCGACCATAGGGTGTGGCTTGGATCACTTCACATCCTGGAATTAGTCTTTCTTTCCCATCATATAAAACTCTGCATGGCAGGGAGGGAAGAAATAAATAGATAAGTTAACATATGTCAGGTTAAGGCTAGTTTTCTCCTTGAGAACAAAATAAATTTTTTTTGGTCTCCCCTTTTGTTTCCCAAATGTTAACTGCAAACCAAAACTAAAATAATTACTTTGGGAATTATAAATCTCCTACTATTTTTCAACAGCTAGAATACAATTTTAGAAGTGTAAATAGGATCAAACAACTTGATTTTATTGATTACAAGAAACATATGAAACAAAAAAGGGGCAATACCACAATCATCCTCAGGTCAATTCTCAGAAGTTTTATCTAGTATTCAGGTGTTTTCACAAAATTTACCTTCATAATTCCTGTCAAAATTTCACCTTTAAAAATCCCCTGACTGGGCTTCCCTGTTGGCGCAGTGGTTGAGAGTCCGCCTGCCGAGGCAGGGGACAAGGGTTCGTGCCCCAGTCCGGGAGGATCCCACATGCCGTGAAGCGGCTGGGCCCGTGAGCCATGGCCGCTGAGCCTGCGCGTCCAGAGCCTGTGCTCCGCAACGGGAGGGGCCACAACAGTGAGAGGCCCGCGTACCGCAAAACATAAATAAATAATAAAATAAAATAAAATAAAACACCTTCTTTGTTTTTAATGGGCAAAGAATCTAAATAGACATTTGTCCAAAGAGGATATACAAATGTCCGAAAGCACATAAAAAGATCTTGAACATACTATTAGCCATTAGGGAACTACAAATCAAACCACGATGAGATACCACTTCACATTCATGGGAATGGCTAGAATAAAAAAGCAGATAATAACAAGTGTCAGAAAAATTGGAATCCTCATACAATGCTGGTAGAAATCAACAGCTCTGCAAAACAGTCTGACAGTTCCTCAATGGGTTAAACATAGATTTTCCACATGACCCAAGAGGAAAAATAAACATAGATTCTTCTCAGTATATACACAAGAGAAAAGAAAACACATCTATGCAAACACTGGTACACAAATGCTTATAACATCATTATCCACAACAGCCAAAAAGTGGAAACAATCAAATGTCCATCAACTAATAAATGGATATGTAGATTGTAGTATAGCCATGTAACAATATCATGGATCAATAAAAACAAAGAAGTACTGATACATGGTACAACATGGATGAACCTTGTAAACATATTAAGTGAAAAAAGCCAGACAAAAAAGACCACATATAGTATGACTGCATTTACATGAAATGTCCAGAACAGGTATATCTACAGAGACAGAAAGTAATTTAGTAGTTGCCTAGGACTAGAGAGTAGGAAAGAGTATTGGAGAGTGACTGCTAAGGGTATAAGGTTTCTTTTCAGAGTGATGAAAATGTTCTAAAATGGACTGTGGCTACACAACTCTGTGAATATACTAAAGACCATTTAACTGTACACTTTAGATGGCTGAATTGTACGATATGTGAATTATAGCTCAATGAAGTTGTTAAAGCCCAGCTAAATATAACACTATAATAGCCTCCATATTTAAATCAAAATAGTATTGGCAAATGAGTAAATAGAAAGAACAATGAACAGAAATCTAGTATATGATAAAGGTGACACCTCAATACACTGAGGGAAAGATGGACTTTTTAATTTAATAAGCGGTGCTTGAATAAGCAAATTGCCATTTGGGAAAAATAAACAAACAAAATTCTATCTGTAGTTCACACTATACACAATAAGGGCTCCCAGTGGATCACATATGTAAATGTAAAGAATGAAAACATACTAAAAGAAAACTTAGCAGTAGGAAAAATGTAACTATGACTCAAAATCTAGAGGCAATAAAAGAAAAGAGTAAGAAAATAAACTTCATAAAATAAACTTTACATGACAAAATAACGCTGTAAACCAAGTCAAAAGACAAATTATAAGGGGAGAGGAATGGAGAAGGGGCAAAATAGGTAAAAGGGATTAAGAGATATAAACTACTTGTAATAAGTTACAAGGCTGTAATGTACAGCACAGGGAATATAATCAATATTTTATAACTTTATATGGAGTATAATCTATAAATATTCAATCACTACACTGTATACCTTATAAATTAACATAACAGTGTAAGTCAACTATACTTCAATTTAAAAAAAAGACAAATTAATAAACTTAGAGAAAACATCTGATGACTCTTTTACAAAAAGTTCATCTTCCTAACACATAAAAATCTCATTTAAAAAAAACAAGAAGAAGACCAAAAACCTGTTTTTATTTTATTTTATTTTTTTACTTAAGCATATTGCTCGGTTTATTGGCATAAAATGTACAAACCGGTATAAACAGCTCCAGACCAAAAAACAGACAATCACCAATGGTTCTCATTATTCTCCCTTCCAATCACTATATCATTAAGGAAAACCACTATCCTGAATTTTAAAAGAATAAATTAATCAAAAACCTGTTTTTAAAAAAGACATTAACAAACAGTTAATGCCAAAAGACATTAACAGTTCACAAAAGAAAAAACGGTCCTTAAACACTGAAGAAATACTTAACCTCATTAAAATTATTCTGACATACCATTTCTCTCCTGTGAGACTGACAAAAATTCAAAAATCTTATCACATACTTTGTTGATGGCATTGTGGGGAAAGAAGCACTCACATACAGTGATGATGGTAGGATAAAATGGCACAATCACAATGGAGGGAAACTTGGTAACATTTAACAAAATTATGCATGTATGTATCTTTTAACCCAGCAATTCCTTTCTAGGATCTACCTGAAAATTATAACTCCACAAATATGTAACAACATATGCACAACATTATTCACCAAAGCATTCTTTAAGGGCACAAGATAGGAAAGAACCCAAATGTCCACCAATAGAGGCTGGCTGAATAAAGTATGATACATCCACACAAATAAGTGTTACAAAGCTATTAAAAAAAAAAAAAAAAAGAGTGAGAAAGATCTCCATTTTCAGAAATGGAGTGGTTCCCAGGAGATGGTGTTAGGGGAAAAAACAGAGTATAAAATAGTATACATAGTATCTGCATTTTGTTTAAGAGGAAGAAATAAAACTATACACACATATGTGTTTATTTCTGTAAAAACACACATTGAAAGGATAAATCAGAAACAAAACAACAGGGGAGGGGACGGCAGAAAGTATAGAGAAAGGAGTAGAGGAAACAGAAACTGAAGCAATACTTCTCTAAATATATCTTTTTATGTGTTCTGAACCGCAACAATATTTTCCATATTAAAAGAATTTTAAAACAAATGAAACACAAAAAGGAACAAATGAACCTAACTGCATAGCAAATTGGTAATATAACCACATAGAAAAACTATTTCATATAATTTTTTAACACAGTACTCTGTAAATGTTTAATGGGTTTTATTCTAGGGACAAGGAACTCAGTAACAGAATTACTATTGGTAGTAAAACTGATACTATAACTTGAGATTACCTTATGTAAATAAGATAAATAAGTAACGTATTTATGATTTAGAAACCAAGATTTTCAGCTAAGAGAAACAAGATACAATCCAAAATGAGTTCAGTAAGATTTTAATGTTAAAATTTGAAGTTGAAATATGAGTATGAACTCATGATTTATATAAATATTTATTTATATAAAAAATAGACACCTCAGTAACAATGAATACACATAGCTCCAAATTTTGATTGACATAGCAGTCAGCCGGAAAGGGCTCCCACTGGCCAAACCTGGGACAATTTGGGCAAAAAGAATAAGGATTGCAATTGATTTTTATCAAACGGAATAAATTAAAATTCAGTTCCTCAATTATACTCAAAGAAAATTTAAAAATCTGTCTCATTAAAAAAAAATGACGGGCTTCCCCGGTGGCGCAGTGGTTGAGAGTCCACCTGCCGATGCAGGGGACATGGGTTTGCACCCCAGTCTGGGAAGATCCCACGTACCGCGGAGCGGCTAGGCCCGTAAGCCATGGCCGCTGAGCCTGCGCGTCCGGAGCCTGTGCTCCGCAACGGGAGAGGCTACAATAGTGAGAGGCCCAAGTACCACATTAAAAAAAAAAAAAATGGGGCTTCCCTGGTGGCGCAGTGGTTGAGAGTCCGCCTGCCGATGCGGGGCACACGGGTTCGTGCCCCAGTCCGGGAAGATCCCACATGCCGTGGAGCAGCTGGGCCCGTGAGCCATGGCCGCTGAGCCTGCGCGTCCGGAGCCTGTGCTCCACAACGGGAGAGGCCACAACAGTGAGAGGTCCACGTATCGCAAAAAAAAAAAAAAAGGAATAGGGAAATAAAGTTGTATTTAAAAAAAAAAAAAAAAAAAAAAATGAGGCCAAGAGAATAGGAAAGCTCTTCATTATGATAAAATGCCAATTAAAAATGTATTTTTTAAATGACAGTGTTAGAAAAGTCTCATTTTACATCCCCCCATACAAGATCTAATTCAGGCAATGACCAATGGAAACAGTAAGTGAAAAGGTGTTAGGGGACAAGATATTTAAACAATGCCCACAACTCCACAAATTACTTAAATAACAGAAAAAATAAAAATGCCTTTACAATAGATAGCAAGCCATTAACCATTTTAACCAAGTGACTGAACTTAGCATCACTAATTATGGGACAATCTGTCACTACATGCTTTTCTGATGCTAGCGCTACCTGTAAGTATTCTTGCCAAAAATATTTAATGTACATTTAACCCAGACTTTAAACCTAACACCAGTTTACAGGAAATACTGACAATAAAGGAACAAGTTAAATGACGAGGAAACAATCAGATAAATCTAGAATGTAGGGCATTCTATAAAACAAGTGGCCCAGACTCTTCAAAATGCCTATATATCACAGAAAAATGTTGGGGAATGTTCTAGATAAACAGACTAAAGAGGTACAATAACCAAATACAACAGGTGAGCCACGACAGGATCCTGGATTTTTTTTTTAAGCTGTAAACAAACATTCTTGAGATGACTGCAAATATTTGGCTAGGGAGTGGATGCTGAAAAATATGATGGAATTATTAATTTTCTATATACCATGGTCATTAGGAACATGTCTTAAGGGATGCATGGTGAAGTATTCATAGGAGAATTGTTATGATAGCTTCAGTTTAACAAAAATATTGGAAAATGTTAATTTGTTGAATCTAGATGGACAGCATATTGTTCATTATACTACAGTTTACCATTTAGGAGAAAAGGATGCTGGTGTTTATTACAATATTCTGTTAACTTTTCCATATGTTTGAAATTTTTCAAAAACCAAAAGTGCTGGAAAAAAAAATTCATATGAAAGTCAATCAATCTGATAAGTGAAGGAAGATAAAAACTTTGTATAGTCTGTGATTCTTTATCTCAAAAAACACATCTGACATATACAATAATATAGTGACCTGATTAAATTACACTTTATGGAGTATTTGAAATTATGAGGGAATATCAGATCTTACATATTGTAACTTAACATCTTTTCCAGGGAAAAAAAAACTGTTATTTTTATAAATATCTCATCTTGTTTATAAAACAGTCCAAAAGGTCAAAAGTTTGACAACTCTGTTTCATATTTAGTTGAATGAGATGGGTACCTGTCTTTATACTGGCTAACAGGTTTTTCCAAACCTCACTAGTATGCTTAATTGAGGGGAAAGAGGGGAGAAAAGACCAAATCACCAGATATTAACAATTATTTGATCTGGAGAGAAACTTTACCACCATGATCAGCTAAAAGACGACCGCACGCTCAAGCAAACCTGGATCAGTCAACAGAAATTAGAAGCCTTAGGGAACTGCAAGATATATATGAAAGAGCCGCTTGCAACCTGAAAGCATCTAAGTATGATTATCTAAGTCATCATTTTTAAGTTATGCCCCTGAATCACAAGGAACAACAATCTTTCAGAGACTTATACCCTTTTAATTACAACTATATGGTGGGAGGTCTGGGGATGAGGATGTGAACAGATAACCTTTAAAGGATGGCTAACAGAGAGAACAGTGAGGGCTGGAACACAAGTAAGTCCCTGGGGCTGGTTTCCCTTCAACTGACATGAATATTATCAAACTTTTATCCTATACCCATCCTATTATGGATATTACCTATCTTCTTAAGAAAACCACAGAGAAAATAAAAGAACTGACAGTAAAACCTCCCAGTCCTATATTTTCAACCCTTCCTTCTCCATTGGTTTCTTCCCTTCAATATAAAGATGTTCAAGGTTCTCTCCTGGGAGAAATGTTAAAAAATAGCCCTGGACTCTGTTTCCCCTCACCTTCCAGGTATCCTAAACCATTGCTGCTGGGGATTTCGTTAAAATACAGATTCAGTAGATCTAGGGCAGTGCCTGAGATTCTGACTCTCTAACACACTCACAGGCCCTATGGACAATACTGGACCATGACAAAATAGCAAGGCCCATAACTATCTTCTCTTTCCCTTCAAGTCACGCTTTCAAAAAGAAGCCTCTATAACTCCAATTCCCAATCATGCTCCATCCTTTCTAAACTGGCTCTTATGTCCACTAATCTTATAAAGTTGTATGACCCCCACTGCAACTGTACTGACTTGAAGGAAAATTGTAGACGCTAAATAGGGTGATATGTACTATACTAAAGGAGTTAAAGTAAAGTAAGATAAGGGCAAAACATCCTTTGGCTTTGGAAATTTGAACATAATGAGGACCTTGGGACAATTTCACCAGAGCTCTGTTGGAACAGTAAAGGAAATGATGAGCAAAACAAGTGGTGGTCAAATGTAGCAGCTCACTACCGTTCTTAATATCAGAACAACTATGAACAGAACCACCAGCAACCAACTCTTTAAAAAAAAACATTTCGTTGGGCAATCAGGGTAATTTGGATATATGATGATATTCAAGAATTAATCATTTTTTAGGTGTGGTATTATGGTTACATTAAAAGAGGGACTCAATGTTAAGAAACGCAAACGATGTAATATATCACATTAATAAAATGAAGGGAAAATCCACATGATCGTTATCAATTAAAAAAGAAGAGGCAATTGACAAAACCCAACACATTTTTATGGTAAAAGCCCTCATAAAACCAGCAATAGAAGGGACCTTCCTTAACATGATAAATAGCATTTATGAAAAACCCATGGCTAACATCATACTCAATGGTGAAAGACTGAAAGCCTTCCACCTATGATCAGGAATGAGAAAAGGATGCCTGCTTTCACCACTGCTATTCAACACTATACTGTTAAGTTCTAGCCAGAGCAATAAGACAAGGGGGGGCGTGTTTGCGGGGGATAAATCAAAGTGCAAAGGAAGGAATAAAACTATCTCTATTTGCAAATGACATGATCCTATACAATAAAAAGTCCCCCCAAAATCCACAAGAAAGCTATTAGAGCTAACAAATTCAGCAAAATTGCAGGGTATAAGATTAACACATGAAGTTGATAAAACCCACCTGTGTTGCCACACATCCGAAAAAGAACAATCCGAACAAGAAATTAAGAAAATAATCCCGTTTATAACAGAATCCAAAAGAATGAAATATTTAATAAAATTAATTAAGGAGGGACTTCTCTGGTGGTGCCGTGGTTAAGACTGTGCTCCCAATGCAGGGGGCCTGGGTTTGATCCCTGGTCAGGGAACTAGATTCCACATGCATGCTGCAACTAAGAGTCTGCATGCCACAACTAAGGAGCTGGGCGAGCCACAACTAAGGAGGCCACCTGCCACAACTAAGACCCAGCGCAACCCAATAAATTAAATAAATATTTTTAAAAATTAATTAAGGAGGTGAAAGACTTGTACACTAAAACCCATAAAACAGTGCTAAAAGAAATAAGACCTGAATAAATGTAAAGAAAACTCATATAGTTTGGAAGACTTAATATGGTAAAGATGGCAATACTCCCCCCAAATTGATATGCAGATTAAATGCAATACCCATCAAAATTCCAACTGCATGTTTTGCATAAATGAACAAATTGATCCTGAATATTTCCCAAGATGCTCTCAAATACATATGTTTGTACTAACTGATGGTAATTATAATGAGCAGAAGAGCTTAATACATGACATGTATATATGCTAAAGTATTACAGGTATTCTAAAAGCACATCTTATATAAAGAAGAGTCAACATAGACATTTTTGGAGAAAAAGTTTTACACAGAAGAATGATCTTCATTGGCTGTGGACTAGACACTAAATACCTCATAACAACTATACTCCTTCTAAACCGTAAATGCTTTGCTCCTGGCATTAAAAACCACACAGTGCAATTGTATTTTTCATCTTTTGTGTGTGTGTGTGGCCATGCCTCACGGCATGCAGGATCTTAGCTCCCCAACCAGGGATCAAACCCGTGCCCCCTGCAGTGGAAGCAGGGAGTCTTAACCACTGGACTGCCAGGGAAGTCCCAATTGTATTTTTTAAAACAGGAATGTTCCTTTGTTAAATGAGTTCAGAGCTTCACAAAAGCTCATCGCGTAACCCAACTAGCTCCTTAAAAATATACTGTCTTTTATTATAGCTTTTTGCTCTTTTATGTTTAATTAATAAGCTTATCTGATATGTACAAACAGAAATGAAATCACATTTCAGGCTCTAATGCCTTCATTTCAATATACTTTTGAAAGGAAATAATCTAATGACTCAATCCTATACAGAGAAATTCAGTAAGGATGGACAGAGATACATATATCTTACTATACTTGATTTTGAAGTAACAAATAATAATAGAACTATCAAGGATTTTGAATTTCTATTGCCATGAACCTTAAATAAATTTTATTCTCTTCACTATAGCAAAAGAAAATAAGTCACCGTACCCAATGTCAGTAAGGGGTGGTTTATCTCTCCCTCTTTTATAACAGAGGAACAGTTCTGGGCTTTTCAGACTTCCGTAGTTCAAGTTTGCCTGCAGAGCTGACGGAGTGGCTTCAACACAGGTGTAACCCTCAGGTACTGTTTCCCCAGCTGATTTGTTAATAACTGCAATATCTGTAATTGGAGCTTTAGGTCCAGTAGACTTAGTATCTAAACGATTTATTTCTTGATCCAAAAGAGTAGATGTATCAACGAGACCTGCCACAACAAAGTAGTCAGTCACTCTTGGCCCTTTGTCTTCTATCATGGCTGCTTCTATATATCCTAGAAGAGAGGAAGAAAAAAAAAAAGACATCAATTAAATAAAATGCTTTATCCTAACTCACTAAGTTAAAATACTCCTGAGTTAACAAGTGATTAACAGGCACATTTCCCAGCTGGATTTATAATCAAATTGTTATTCTGTAGAAGAAGACTGTTTTTTTAAAAAAAATATTTGTTTTTAAAAAATAATAATAAATTTATTTATTTATGGCCACGTTGGGTCTTCACTGCTGCGCATGGGCTTTCTCTAGTTGTGGCGAGCCGGGGCTACTCTTCGTTGCAGTGCGCAGGCTTCTCATTGAGGTGGGCTTCAGTAGTTGTGGCACGTGGGTTCAGCACTTGTGGCTCACAGGCTCTACAGCACAGGCTCAGTAGTTGTGGCACACAGGCTTAGTTGCTCCGCGGCATGTGGGATCTTTCCAGACCAAGGCTTGAACCCATGTCCCCTGCATTGGCAGGCGGATTCTTAACCACTGCGCCACCAGGGAAACCCAAGAAGCTTGTTTTGATATCATCTTGTCAGCTTTTACCTAGTATGAAGTACAAGTTTACAGCATCGATTCATTTGTAATGCAACTATGATCCTATTATGTGCCTAAGGCCCTGTTAAGGATAATCAAACTATCAGAAGTGGGCTACGGTGCTTTCCTTTCAGCAAAATGCACATAATGAACAAAATTCATACTATTTTTTAAATGTCATTCTCTTTTGAGTTACAGAATTCCTAGAGCGAACTTCACATTTAAACAAACGAAATGAGTTCATCATGAATTATTCAAAGTCTAACAGAAAAGATAAAGGTACTAGTAATAAGCATAATTAAACCAGTCTCTTAATCCAATCAGGAGTCTGTCCCTATAGTTAAAAAACTTTATGTAAACACTGTGTAAACTAAGTAAGTTTAGGGGTCATTAACTATTTCATATATAGATACCAGACAGAGCATAAAAAACCATAACCAAAGAAGACAAAGTTATACAAAATACATATTAACAGGGCCTCCCTGGTGGTGCAGTGGTTGAGAATCTACCAGCCAATGCAGGGGACAAGGGTTTGAGCCCTGGCCTGGGAAGATCCCACATACCGCGGAGCAGCTGGGCCCGTGAGCCACAACTACTGAGCCTGCGCGTCTGGAGCCCGTGCCCCACAACAGGAGAGGCCGCGACAGTGGAAGGCCCGTGCATCGCGATGAAGAGTGGCTCCCCCTTGCCACAACTAGAGAAAGCCCTTGCACAGAAATGAAGACCCAACACAGTCATAAATAAATAAATAAATAGATTAATTAATAAAAAGCAGTTTCTTTTTAAAAAAAATACATATTAAGAGACTTAGGTAATACATGGTAGAAACCTAGAGAATATGAACACTGAGTCAAGATTTCTATTATCTTTAAACTCAATACCTCTAAAAATAAAATTAAGCTTTTGAAATTTTATTTTCTTTAAATATTTATTCATTTATTTAGTAATTTAGGTTGCACTGGGTCTTAGTTGCGGCATGTGGGCGCTTAGTTGCGGCATGCACGCAGGATCTAGTTCCCCGACCAGAGGTTGAACCCGGGCCCCCTGCATTGGGAAAACAGTGTCTTACCCACTGGACCACCAGGAAAGTCCCTGGAATTTTAAATATTTCTATGGATTTTATGTGCTTTTTAAATAACTTTACTGAGGTATAATTTACATACAATAAAATGCACATATTTTAAAGAGTACAGTTTGGTAAGTTTTCACAAATGCATACACCTGTGAAACCATATCACAATCAAGATGGTGAACACATCCATCAACATCCAAAATATTCTTGTACCCCTTCATCATCTCTCCCTCCCCAGGCAAGGAGTGACCTGCTTTCTGTCACTGTAGATTAGTTTCTAGAATTGATATAAACGACATCATACAGTATATTCTTTTTTGTCTGGCTCCTTTCACTCACTGTAATTATTCTGAGATTCATCCATGTTACTGTTTATATCAAGTTCATTCATTTTTATTGCTGAGTAATATTCCACTGTTGAATATACTACAAAATGTTTATCCATTCACCCATGTTAATAAACATACAGGTTATTTTCAGTTTGGGGCTATTATAAAGCTATCATGAATACCCATGTACAAGCCGTGTGCACGTATGCTTTCATTTACCTTAGGTAAATTCTAAGATGGAATGGCTAGATCACCTGGTAGGCATATGCAATTCTAAAAAAGTGCCAAATAGTTTTCTGGAGTGAGTATACCGTTTTACATTCCTATCATCAGTATATGAGAGTGCCGCTGTTCCACATCCTCTCCAACACTCTATAAGGTCAGTCGTTTTAATTTAAACTAGATTCTACTATGTCTACAGTGATACTTAGCTATAGTTTTAATTTGTATCTTTCTAATAACTAGTAATGTTGACCACCTTTTCATGTGCTTATTTTCCATGCATACATTATCCTTTTCATACATCCTTGGATTCTGTTCACTAAAATTTTGTTTGAAATTTTATATATGTTAATGAGGGATACTGGTCTATAGTTTTGTTTTGTTTTTTTTCCCTCTTGTAATGTCTTTTATCTGGTTTTCACATCAAGGTAATGTCAGTCTCACAGAATGAGTCGGGAAGACTTTCCCCCTTTCAATTTTCATGAAGAGTTTGTATAGAATTGTTATTATGTCTTCCTTAAATGTTTGATAGAATTCACCTGTGAAATTATCTGGGTCTAGAGTTTTCTTTGAGGGTAGGTTTTTTTTGTTGTTGTTGTTGTTTTTGCGGTACGCGGGCCTCTCACTGCTGTGGCCTCTCCCATTGCGGAGCACAGGCTCCGGATGTGCAGGCTCAGCGGCCATGGCCCACGGGCCCAGCCGCCCCGCGGCATGTGGGATCCCCCCAGACCGGGGCACGAACCCGCGTCCCCTGTATCGGCAGGCAGACTCCCAACCACTGCGCCACCAGGGAAGCCCTGAGGGTAGGTTTTAAACTATAAATTCATTTCCTTTAACACATAGGGCAATTCAGATTACGTATTTCTTCTTGAGTAAACTTTCATAGTTTGTGAAGGTCTTAGTCCATTCAGGCTGCTATACCATAGGTTGGGTGACTTATAAACAACAAAAAATTTACTTCTTGAGGCTGGGAAGTCCAAGATCAAGGCACTGGCAGATTCAGTGTCTAGTGATGGCTGGCTTCCTAGTTCATAGAGGGCTGTCTTTTCACTGTAACTTCACAGGGTGGAAAGGAACAAGGGGTCTTCCTAGTCTCTTTTAGAAAGACACTAATACCATTCATGAGGGTTTCACCCACATGACCAAAGCACCTCCCAAAGTCCTACCTCCAAATACCATCACACTGGGGATAACGTTTTAACATAAGAATTGGGAGAGGGCACACACATTGAGTCTATGACAAGGAATTTGTCCATTTCATCTAAGTTGTGTAATTTACTGTATAAAATTCTTCATAATATTCCCTTATTATCCTTTTAGTATCTGTAGATTATGTAGTGATGTCACATCTCTCATTCTTGATATCAGTAAGTCTGTGTCTTCTCTCTTTTTATCCTGATCAGTCTGGCTAGAAAACTGTCAATTTTATTGATCTTCTCTAAGAACCAGCTTTCAGTTTCACTGTTTTTTTTCTATTACTTTTGTATTTCATTGATTTCTACTTGGAACTTTATTACTTCCTTTCCTCTGTTTATGTAGACTTTTTTTTTTAAGATTTATTTATTTATTTGCCTGTGCTGGGTCTTAGTTGTGTGCACACAGGATCTTTGTTGCCACATGCGGGATCTTCGTTGCGGCATGTGGGCTCTTAGTTGTGGCATGTGGGATCTAATTCCCTGACCAGAGATGCAATCCAGGCTCCCTGCATTGGGAGCCCGGAGTCTTAAACACTGGACCACCAGGGAAGTCCCTATGTAGACTTTAATTTGCTCTTCTTCTTCTACTTTCCTACGGTGGAAGAGGAGGCCACTGATTTGAGATCTTTCTTCTTTCCTAATGTAGGTATTTAGAGCTAAAATGCACCCCCCCAACAATGTTTTAGTGGCATCCCACAGATTCAGATATGTTTTCTTCTTATTCAGTTCAAAATATTTTTAAATTTCTCTTTCTTATTTTCTTTGACCAATGGCTATTTTTTGTTGTTGTTGTTGCGGTACGCGGGCCTCTCCTTGTTGTGGCCTCTCCCGCTGCAGAGCACAGGCTCCGGACGCGCAAGCTCAGTGGCCATGGCTCACGGGCCCAGCCGCTTCGCGGCATGTGGGATCTTCCCGGACCGGGTCACGAACCTGCGTCCCCTGCATCGGCAGGCGGACTCTCAACCACTGCGCCACCAGGGAAGCCCCCAATGGGCTATTTAAAGTATGTTTTTCAGTTTCCAAATTTTGTACTTGGAAATTTTCCAAGAATCTTTCGGTTACTGACTTCTAACTTAATTACACTGTGCTCAGACGATATACTGTGTATGACTTGAAGTCTTTTACGTTTATTGAGATTAGTTTTATGGCTAAGAATATAGTCTATTTGATAATTATACAATGTGCATTTTAGCAGAATGTGTGTTTTGCTGTTGGACAGAGGTCAAGAAGGTTATTAGTGTTGTTCAAATCTATATATCCTTGCAGATTTTGTCCGCTTGTTCAATCAATTATTAACAGAGTGGTATTCAAACTACAGTTCTGACTATAATTATAGATCTGTTGATTTCTCTTTTCAGTTCTATCAGTTTTTGCTTCACGTACTTTGAAGCTCTGTTATTAAGGGCATAACTATTTAGAATTACTACATCCTTTCGATGAACTGACCTTTTTATCATTACAAAACGACCTTCTTTATCTCTGGTAAAAATGAGTCTGTATTAACAAAACCTTTTAAAAATATTAAAATATTTATTAAAAACTTAGATATATAGTTAAATATCATTAGATGTCATTTTCCAACTATAGCCAAGATAACCTTTCAGAATCAATTTCATTTCACCTTACTGTTTAGAATGGCATACATTTTAATAAATACTGTTAATATCAACAAAATACTATTAACTTCAATTTACAAGGCTAAATGTAGTTTACAAAATTCCTCTCATTGTAACACAAAGAGTTTTTTAAAGGTTCAAAACTATGTGTTCCTTGGTGTTCCAAGCCATACAGAATGAAAAATGAACACTGTTTAAACCACAAAGAAACTAGAGTATTATCAAAGTTATTTGCTACATTAAAGCAATTTAAAATAGCACCTTAGTGATTTCATTTAGAAAGCATTATCAACATCAGTTATGCTGGCTGGATCATGGAGCTACAAAATTGAAAAAGCAAGTCATTTCAGATAAAATCAGTTTCTTTTTAAGAACACAAAGCAGTGTAATTCTCTACTGTTGCACCTGCAACTGAAAGTTTTGTAAAGAAGGAGGGCTGTAAAGAATGGCTGAAAACACAGATGCTTTAAAGGGGTCACACAGGATATAAGAGTTGTGGGAACTAGAGACCACAGGCAGCCACTACTGGTCAGATCCATCCAACTGTTGCCAAACAGACTGGGCAAAACCAGAATTTCCTTTTTGTCTTTTCAAGGGAAGCCAAAATAATCCGGATTTTTTTCCCCAACATTCCAGGGTAGAACTCTTGTGACCTGAACATGTGTCATCTACCTCTCGTGCCAAGTGTGACTGCCAGGGCCTTAGAGAGCCCAGTTAGTTCCTTTCCAACTTTACCCTGACTGTACAGACTCGAGCATTGGAATAATCCAGATTTTTAATGTAAATCTCCAAGTTTTAAAGTATCAGCAACTAATTCAAAATCCTAGAACACTAGTAAGTTCAAACAAAACACATAAGCAGGCTATATTCACTCTAAAGATTAAATATCGAGAAAAGAACAATTTCTAAATTTCATTTAAAAAATATTGACCTGGTTAGGGACTTCCCTGGTGGCACAGTGGTTAAGAATCCACCTGCCAATGCAGGGGACATGGGTTCGAGCCCTGGTCCGGGAAGATCCCACATGCTGCGGAGCAACAAAGCCCGTGTGACACAACTACTGAGCCTGCGCTCTAGAGCCGGTGAGCCACAACTACTGAGCCCACGTGCCACAACTACTGAAGCCCGCACACCTAGAGCCTGTGCTCCACAACAAGAGAAGCCACCGCAATGAGAAGCCCGCACACAACGACGAAGACCCAACACAGCCAAAAATAAATAAGTAAAATAAAACAGATTTTTAAAATAATAATAATATGCATAAAGAGAAAGTGCAATGTGGTAAATGGTACTTCATGGTCCTATAAATCTCAGCGAAGGGTATAATGGAGCGCATTACGGTAGTCCAAATCTTGCTCAAAGTAAAAAGTTTTTATTAAAGCAGTTCCTATCCTTTGAGGTTTCAACAAAAGTATAGGGGGAAATGGAGGAAAGTGGAAAAAGTATGAAAGTAAGAGTGAAATAACACCGCTTTCAACTCAAGAAGTATACAGAAAAGCATCACTGCTAATCTGAATATTCCCAATTTTAGCTACACTCTCTACAATGTTGGAAAACTAGAATATAAAATGTGCTAAATTATTTTGTATATATATGTACATATATTTGTATATACATATATGTATATGTACACAGAGAGAGAGAGAGAGAGAGAGAAATACAAAGACCTGATCAATGCTCCCCCAGGGAGTTTTTTCCTTTGTTTTCTTTAAAAGCTAAATCAAACCTAAACTTTATTCACTTTGAGCACAAAGTAACAGAGTAAAATAACACTTCACAAGTTTCTGAAACTCAGCTATCTGGCAACCTCACCAATTCATATACAGCCAAGAACCAGCCATTAAGAACTGCCATAGATATCACCAAGCAGCAAAACATACATACTTAATGCACTTCAGTCTCTCATTCAGAGTCGGTTTAATGACAGTTTATTTTTAAAATTCTGTTAAGTTTATTTGACTACTAAATACACAGTGGAAGTAATAACAAATTAAAAGGAAGAGAGGTAAACACATTATCAGATCAAAAAATGAATCCATGAAGAAGCGAGGGAAATATTTTATGAAACAGAAGATGACCTAAAGGCATACGTTAACTAGATCCTTAACTGCAAGAGCCCTACACACCTCAAATAAACCTAATGGGTATCACTGCTTTACAAATGCTCTGTAGCATGTATAATCACGTCATCTACTTATAATGGAACGGTTAACTTACTGATGAATTCTTTTCTCACCTTTATCTACATACTAAATACTAAAATCATATATACTAAAATCCTATATAATCCTAAAAAAAAAAATCTAACCTCTATTTTGTTTCATTAGCCAATTTCCAAGCTAGTACCACCCACAGCTAATTATAACAGTTCTGTATGTTTTTTGATGTGGTAGATAAACTCCCTCTTCACCCTTTTAAAAACTTTCCAGGCTTGTCTAGCATCTCTGATGAGGGTCACATTGAGCTTCCAGCGGCTTCAGGGGTGTCTTTAGGAGTCAGCTCTGTGGCAGAAGACATCAACTCCAAAATCAAGAACTATCAGCCTGCTCCTTTTGACAGCCACTTCCCCAACCAAAGCCAGACCAGGACTGCTGGCGGAACTACCTAGGCTTCCACCACTGTGAGAAGGCAATGTCTGCTAAAGGAGGTGATGTCCCCATGTGTGAATGATACTGGTGTGTGTACAAGTCTCTCTGCCCTATAGCCTGGGTGTCAACCTGGGATGACCGCTGGGCAGAAAGCATGTTTCCAGGGAAGATCTGAACTGGCTCCACCTCTCCTCTTCTGTCCTCCATCCTTCTGCTCAGGGTGGTGAAGGGGGACCTGGGTACATGGTGATCCCCACCCTGGGATCCTGAATCATGGCTTAACTAATAATAAATACTCATTGGAAGAGTGGGAAAAAAAAAAAAACTTTCCAGGCTTACTCATCCAAGCTTATCAAGTTTCAGGAGGAAAAAAGTTGAGATCTCTGTTAGGAACAACTCTAAAACCCAGATTATTTAAGGAGAACAGCCAACTTTACAATATTAAGTTCTCCAGTCAAGTGCATACGGTATGGCTCTCCATTTTATTTAGGTCATTTTTTTTTTTAAGCCTTTAAGTAAAGTCTCATGATTTTCCTCACCCAGATCTTCTACATTGTTTGTTAGGATTATTCGTAAGTATTTTACAGTTTTGTGGCTAATGGGAAGGAGCTCTTATGTTTGCCAAACAATCATTACTGGTACATTAATAACCTATGACTGAGTCTCAGACCTTGTTCTAAATGCGAGGAATTAAAGCAATGAAAATACCAAATGTCATGTCCTTATGGAGCTTACATTATAGCTGGGAAATAATCAGTAAATAACTATAGACTTATAAATAAATAATTTCACAAAGCATACATGCTATGAATAAAAATAAAGCAAGATATAGGGAAAGAAAGTGATAATGGAAGTGCTTATTTTTACACGGCAGTCAAGGAAGATCTCTTTGAAGAAGTAAGAAGGAAAAATCTGAGCAGGGGTTGAAGTGAAAGGAAAGACTAAATCATATGACAACAGAAAACATTCCAAGCAGGAAGAAAATTTTTTAAAAGGCCTAAGGGCAAGTAAATACCTTGATCTTTGAGGAACAACAAGAAAGCCATGGTTCTGGAGCTTAGGGGACTATTGAAAGATGAGGTCAGTGAAGGCGGAAATCATACAGGACCTTTTAGGCTAGGTAAGGTCTCTAGATTTTATTCTAAACATGCTGGGAAGCAACTAGCAGCCTCCAGATGACAGTGCTGTGTCTTTAAAAAAAAAATCACAGTAGTTGCTGTACACAGAGTAGAGGGAGAAAAGAGCAGAAGCAGGGAGTGCAGTTAGAAGGTAACTGTAGCAGTCCAAAAGAGAGATAATAATGGCTTATATTAAGGCAAAGGAGTGGGAGTGACAAGAAATGGCAAGATTTGAGATACAGTTTAAAGGTAAAAATGCTACTGATGGATTGGAGGTATGAGGGAAAAGAGAAACTAAGAATGACTTCCAGTTTGTGGCCTAACCAAGTGGGTGGATGAGGGTGCCATATATTGAGATGGTAAAGTCTGAGGAAAGAGTAAGTTTGAGTAAATACACCCAACATTCTGTATCGGACAAGTTAAGTCTGAGATGCCTACTAAAACATTCAAGCGGAGAAGGCACTCCAATACAGTGTGGCGTTTGATAAAGATACCAAGGCTGGAGTCAATAGTGAATTAATGATACTTATAACCACAAAATTAAATAAGATACCCTAAAAAGTGACAAATACTAACACAGAAAAGGCCTAAGCCGAGGGCACTCCAACTTTTTTTTTTTTTTTTTTTTTTGCGGTACGTGGGCCTCTCACTGCTGTGGCCTCTCCCGTTGCGGAGCACAGGCTCCGGACGCGCATGCTCAGTGGCCATGGCTCACGGGCCCAGCCGCTCCGCGGCATGTGGGATCTTCCCGGACCGGGGCACGAACCTGCGTCCCCTGCATCGGCAGGCGGACTCTCAACAACTGCGCCACCAGGGAAGCCCCACTCCAACTTTTGAGGCAAGGGAAGAGAAGCTAGAAAACAAGACTGAGAAGGAACTGTCATAAATCAGACAAGATTCAGGATGACATAGCATTCAGAAAACCAAGTGAGGTTTTCCCAAAACTAGGGACCGATCAATCGTGTCAAATGCTGATGAGAGGTAAAGAACTTTAAGACTGAGAACACTGACTAGAATGGGTTTAGTTGGTGAAGGTGTAGAAGAGCCAGCCTGGAGCGAGTTGGAGAGAAAACGCAAAGTAAGAAAATAGAGACGATAAGTATGAGCAAGTCTTTGCAACAAATTTTTCTCTACATGAGAAAGAAAGGTGTGTGTGTGTGTGTGTGTGTGTGTGTGTGTGTCTCTGTGTGTGTGTGTGTGTGTGTGTGTGTGTGTGTGAGACAGAGAGACAGACAGACAAAGACAGATTTTGAGATGTTACAGCATGTTCTTACGCTTGCAAATATGATTCATCAGGAAAGAAAGATGATGCAGGGCACAGAAAGGATAACATCAGAGGCAAAATCCTTAAATAGACAAGAAAACGCAGCACAGATAGAGGACTTGGCATATACAGAGAGAAAGAGAGAGAAAAAAGAGTAAGGAAAGAAAAGAGAGTAAGTAGTCTTCTTAGTAATGAAAGTGGAAGAGCAAAATGACTAGGTAATACTGAGGGCACAAGGGATATTCGTGGCCATAAATTTAAAGTGAGACCAGTCAGCACTGTTGTTTGTTTTCTCCAATCACACTCAGCTGCTCAGGTTCAAGGGAACACAGAGTTTGCAACGAATTGTGTTTTATCAGGGCTGAAGTTTTGCCCTAATTACAGTGAAGGAAGAAACTAGAGAGATGATAAACTGACCCCACAAAATAGTACAGAACATTAGCAGGCATTACCATTTTTATTCAATGAATCAATGTAATTGGGTAAGGAAAGAAGTTACTGTATGAGGTGCATGATGGACAGTGCAAGAGTTGTGTGACTAATGGCCTGGTGGTCTAGATAGAATCCAAGAAGTGTCAAAATATGGTATCAAAGTATGTGAGCTGGCAGAAAAGGAAATGGAAGTCAGAATTAGATGCTTAAAATACTTTAAGTTATAGATCTTGATGATAAAGTCTAGGGTAATGGCTCTCTATTCTAACTACACATTAGAATCTAATAGAATACTTACTAAAATCAGACCAAGAAAATAAGAATATCTGAGGGTGGCACACTCCCATCAAAAATTTTTAAGCTGCCCAGTTAATTGTAATATACAGTCAGAATTGAGAACCAATAGTCTTGGGTGTAGTTGAGGCAAGTTAAAGAGAAACCTGCAATCTGCAGATTCAAGAACATCTAATGAAGTCTTGTTCTATTATTCCCAATATAAATAAAAGCATGAGCTATGTTCTAAATATTTTACATGCATTAACTCATTTCATACTCCTAACAACCCAACAAGGTATAACTAGTATTATCCCCTTTTTTAATGAAGAATGGAAGAGAATGAAAGTATACAAAATTAAAACTCCTAGGTAGTATATGAAGTACTATAACACTATTTGTAGGTAAACTGCTGAAAGTTAAAGATGCATATAATAAACCCTAAGGCAAGTACTTAATAAAAAAGATGTATAGTTAATAAACCAATGTGGAGATAAATGGAATAGTAAAATACACTCAATCCAAAAAGGAACAAAAAGCAGGACATTAAAAACAGAGTGAGGGGGCTTCCCTGGTGGCGCAGTGGTTGAGAGTCTGCCTTCCAATGCAGGGGACACGGGTTCATGCCCTGGTCTGGGAAGATCCCACATGCTGCGGAGCGGCTGGGCCCGTGAGCCATGGCCACTGAGCCTGCGCATCCGGAGCCTGTGCTCTGCAACGGGAGAGGCCACAAGAGTGAGAGGACCGCGTACCGCAAAAAAAAAAACAGAGAGAGAAACCTTAAGAAAACAGGAGCTGAACCAAGATGGCGGAGTAGAAGGACGCGCTTTCACTCCTTCTTGTGAGAACACCAGAATCACAACTAGTTGCTGGACAATCATCGAAAGGAAGACACTGTAACTCACCAAAAAAGATACCCCACATCCAAAGACAAAGGAGAAGCCACAATGAGACGGTAGGAGGGGCACAATCACAGCAAAAGCAAATCTCATAACTGCTCGGTGGGTGACCCACAGACTGGAGAACACATACCACAGAAGTGCACCCACTGGAGTGAAGGTTCTGAGCCCTACGTCGGGCTTCCTAACCTGGGGGTTCGGCAACGGGAGGAGGAATTCCTAGAGAATCAGACTTCGAAGGCTAGTGGGATTTGATTGCAGGACTTTGACAGGACTGGGGAAAACAGAGACTCCACTCTTGGAGGGCACACACAAAGTAGTGTGCGCATCAGGACCCAGAGGAAGGAGCAGTGAACCCAGGGGAGACTGAACCAGACCTACCTGCTAGTGTTAGAGGGTCTCCTGCAGAGGTGGAGGGTGGCTGTGGCTCACCATGGGGATAAGGACACAGGCAGCAAAAGTTCTGGGAAGTAATCCTTGGCATGAGCCCTTCCAGAGTCCACCATTAGCCCCACCAAAGAGCCCAGGTAGGCTCCAGTGTTGGGTTGCCTCAGGCCAAACAACCAACAGGGAGGGAACCCAGCCCCACCCATCAGCAGTCAAGCGGATTAAAGTTTTACTGAGCTCTGCCCACCAGAGCAACAGTCAGCTCTACCCAAACCAGTCCCTCCCATCAGGAAACTTGAACAAGCCTCTTAGAGAGCCTCATCCACCAGAGAACAGAAAGCAGAAGCAAGAAGAACTATAATCCTGGAGCCTGTGGAACAAAAACCACATTCACAGAAAGACAGACAAGATGAAAAGGCAGAGGGCTATGTACCAGATGAAGGAACAAGATAAAACCCCAGAAAAACAACTAAATGAAGTGGAGATAGGCAACCTTCCAGAAAAAGAATTCAGAATAATGATAGTGAAGATGACCCAAGACCTCAGAAAAACAATGGAGGCAAAGATCGAGAAGATACAAGAAATGTTTATCAAAGACGTAGAAGAATTAAAGAACAAACAAACAGCAATGAACAATACAATAACTGAAATGAGAACTTCACTAGAAGGAATCAATAGCAGAATAACTGAGGCAGAAGAACGGATAAGGGACCTGGAAGACAGAACGGTGGCATACACTGCCGTGGAACAGAACAAAGAAAAAAGAATGAAAAGAAATGAAGACAGCCTAAGAGACCTCTGGGACAACATTAAATGCAACAACATTCGCATTATAGGGGTCCCAGAAGGAGAAGAGAGAGAGAAAGGACCAGAGAAAATATTTGAAGAGATTATAGTCAAAAACTTCCCTAACATGGGAAAGGAAATAGCCACCCAAGTCCAGGAAGCGCAGCGAGTCCCATACAGGATAAAACCAAGGAGAAACATGCCAAGACACACAGTAATCAAATTGGCAAAAATTAAAGACAAAGAAAAATTACTGAAAGCAGCAAGGGAAAAATGACAAATAACATACAAGGGAACTCCCATAAGGTTAACAGTTGATTTCTCAGCAGAAACTCTACAAGCCAGAAGGGAGTGGCATGATATACTTGAAGTGATGAAAGGGAAGAACCTACAACCAAGATTACTCTACCTGGCAAGGATCTCATTCAGATCCGATGGAGAAATCAAAAGCTTTACAGACAAGCAAAAGCTAAGAGAATTCAGCACCACCAAATCAACAACAAATGCTAAAGGAACTTCTCTAAGTGGGAAACACAAGAGAAGAAAAGGACCTACAAAAACAAACCCAAAACAATTAAGAAAATGGTCATAGGAACCTACATATCGATAAGTACCTTAAACGTGAATGGATTAAATGCTCCAACCAAAAGACACAGGCTTGCTGAATGGATACAAAAACAAGACCCATATATATGCTGTCTACAAGAGACCCACTTCAGACCTAGGGACACATACAGACTGAAAGTGAGGGGATGGAAAAAGATATTCCATGCAAATGGAAATCAAAAGAAAGCTGGAGTAGCAATACTCATATCAGATAAAATAGACTTTAAAATAAAAAATGTTACAAGAGACAAGCAAGGACACTACATAATGATCAAGGGATCAATCCAAGAAGAAGATATAACAATTATAAATATATATGCACCCAACATAGGAGCACCTCAATATATAAGGCAACTGCTAACAGCTGTAAAAAAGGAAATGGACAGTAACACAATAATAGTGGGGGACTTTAACACCTCACTTACACCAATGGACAGATCATCCAAAATGAAAATAAATGAGGAAACAGAAGCTTTAAATGACACAATAGACCAGATAGATTTAATTGATATTTATAGGACATTCCATCCAAAAACAGCAGATTACACTTTCTTCTCAAGTGCGCACAAACATTCTCCAGGATAGATCACATCTTGGGTCACAAATCAAGCCTCAGGAAATTTAAGAAAATTGAAATCATATCAAGCATCCTTTCAGACCACAACGCTATGAGATTAGAAATTAATTACAGGGGAAAAAACGTAAAAAAGACAAACACATGGAGGCTAAACACTACATTACTAAATAACCAAGAGATCACTGAGGAAATCAAAAAATACCTACAGACAAATGACAATGATAACACAACAATCCAAAACCTATGAGATGCAGCAAAAGCAGTTCGAAGAGGTAAGTTTATAGCTATACAAGCCTACCTCAAGAAACAAGAAAAATCTCAAATAAATAATCTAACCTTACACCTAAAGAAACTAGAGAAAGAAGAACAAACAAAACCCAAAGTTAGCAGAAGGAAAGAAACCATAAAGATCAGAGCAGAAATAAATGAAACAGAAACAAAGAAAACAATAGCAGAGATCAATAAAACTAAAAGCTGGTTCTTTGAGAAGATAAACAGAATTGATAAACCATTAGCCAGACTCATCAAGAAAAAGAGGGAGAGGACTCAAATCAATAAAATTCGAAATGAAAAAGAAGTTACAACAGACACCACTGAAATACAAAGCATCCTAAGAGACTACTACAAGGAACTCTATGCCAATAAAATGGAAAACCTGGAAGAAATGGACAAATTCTTAGAAAGGTATAACCTTCCAAGACTGAACCAGGAAGAAATACGAAATATGAACAGACCAATCACAAGTCATGCAATTGAAACTGTGATTAAAAATCTTCCAACAAACAAAAGTCCAGGACCAGATGGCTTCACAGGTGAATTCTATCAAACATTTAGAGAAGAGTTAACACCCATCCTTCTCAAACTCTTCCAAAAAACTGCGGAGGAAAGAACACTCCCAAACTCATTCTATGAGGCCACCATCACCCTGATACCAAAACCAGACAAATATACTACAAAAAAAGAAAATTACAGACCAATATCACTGATGAATATAGATGAAAAAATCCTCAACCAAATACTAGCAAACTGAATCCAACAACACATTAAAAGGATCATACACCATTATCAAGTGGGATTTATCCCAGGGATGCAAGGATTCTTCAATATACGCAAATCAATCACTGTGACACACCATATTAACAAATGGAAGAATAAAAACCATATGATCATCTCAATAGATGCAGAAAAAGCTTTTGACAAAATTCAACACACATTTATGATAAAAACTCTCCAGAAAGTGGGCATAGGGGGAACCTACGTCAACATAATAAAGGCCATATATGACAAGCCCACAGCAAACATCATTCTCAA
This sequence comes from Pseudorca crassidens, assembly GCF_039906515.1. Lineage (NCBI taxonomy): Eukaryota > Metazoa > Chordata > Mammalia > Artiodactyla > Delphinidae > Pseudorca > Pseudorca crassidens. The sequence continues at coordinate 68,281,356 of NC_090302.1, read as the reverse complement.
TGGTGAAAAACTGAAAGCATTTCCTCTAAGATCAGGAACAAGACAAGGATGTCCACTCTCACCACTATTATTCAACATAGTTTTGGAAGTCCTAGCCTCAGCAATCAGAGAAAAAAAGAAATAAGAGGAATACAAATTGGAAAAGAAAAAGTAAAACTGTCACTGTTTGCAGATGACATGATACTATACATAGAGAATCCTAAAGATACCACCAGAAAACTACTAGAGCTAATCAATAAATCTGGTGAAGTTGCAGGATACAAAATTAATGCACAGAAATCTCTTCCATTCCTATACACTAATGATGAAATATCTGAAAAAGAAATTAAGGAAACACTCCCATTTACCATTGCAACAAAAAGAATAAAATACCTAGGAATAAACCTACCTAGGGAGATAAAAGCCCCGTATGCAGAAAACTATAAGACACTGATGAAAGAAATTAAAGATGATACCAACAGATGGAGAGATATACCATGTTCTTGGATTGGAAGAATCAATACTGTGAAAATGACTATACTACCCAAAGCAATCTACAGATTCAATACAATCCCTATCAAATTACCAATGGCATTTTTTACGGAACTAGATAAAAAAATCTTAAAATTTCTACGGAGACACAAAAGACCCCAAATAGCCAAAGCAGTCTTGAGGGAAAAAAATGGAGCTGGAGGAATCAGACTCCCTGACTTCAGACTATACTGCAATAATCAAGTAATCAAGTAATAATCAAGTAATAATCAGTAATCAAGACAATATGATAGTGGCAGAAAAACAGAAACATAGATCAATGGAACAAGATAGAAAGCCCAGAGGTAAACCCACGCACCTATGGTCAACTACTTCATGACACAGGAGGCAAGGTTATACAATGGAGAAAAGACAGTTTCTTCAGTAAGTGGTGCTGGGAGAACTGGACAGCTACATGTAAAAGAATGAAATTAGAACACTCCCTAACACCATACACAAAAATAAACTCAAAATGGATTAGAGACCTAAATGTAAGACCAGACACTATAAAACTTTTAGAGGAAAACATAGGAAGAACACTCTTTGACATAAGTAACAGCAAGATCTTTTCTGATCCACCTCCTAGAGTAATGGAAATAAAAACAAAAATAAACAAATGGGACCTAATGAAACTTCAAAGCTTTTGCACAGAAAAGGAAACCATAAACAAGACAAAAAGACAACCCTCAGAATGGGAGAAAATATTTGTAAATGAATCAACAAAGGATTAATCTCCAATATATATAAACAGCTTATGCAGCTCGATATTAAAAAAACAAACAACCCAATCCAAAAATGGGCAGAAGACCTAAACAGACATTTCTCCAAAGAAGATAAACAGATGGCCAAGAAGCACATGAAAAGCTGCTCAACATCACTAATTATTAGAGAAATGCAAATCAAAACTACAATGAGGTATCACCTCACACCAGTGAGAATGGGCTTCATCAGAAAATCTACAAACAACAAATGCTGGAGAGGGTGTGGAGAAAAGGGAACCCTCTTGCTCTGTTGGTGGGAATGTGAACTGATACAGCCACTATGGAGGATGGTATGGAGGTTCCTTAGGAAACTAAAAATAGTATTACCATATGATCCAGCAATCCCACTACTGGGCACATACCCAGAGAAAACCACAATTCAAAAAGACACATGCACCCCAATGTTCATTGCAGTACTATTTACAATGACCAGGTCATGGAAGCAACCTAAATGCCCATCGACAGACAAATGCATAAAGATGATGTGGTACATATATACAAGGGAATATTACTCAGCCATAAAAAGGAACGAAATTGGGTCATTTGTTGAGACATGGACGGATCTAGAGACTGTCATACAGAATGAAGTAAGAAAGAGAAAAACAAATAGCGTATATTAATGCATATATGTGGAACATAGAAAAATGGTACAGATGAACGGGTTTTCAGAGCAGAAATTGAGACACAGATATAGAGAACAAACATATGGACACCAAGGGGGAAAAGCGGTGGGGGGCAGTGGGGGGTGTGTGATGAATTGGGCGATTGGGATTGACATGTATACACTGATGTGTATAAAACTTGGGCTTCCCTGGTGGCGCAGTGGTTGAGAGTACGCCTGCCAATGCAGGGGACACGGGTTCATGCCCCGGTCTGGGAAGATCCCACATGCCGCAGAGCGGCTGGGCCTGTGAGCCACAGCGCTAAGCCTGTGCGTCCGGAGCCTGTGCTCCGCAATGGGAGAGGCCACAACAGTGAGAGGCCCGCATACCGCAAAAAAACAAAAAAAAACCTTATAACTAATAAGAATCTACTGTATAAAAATAAAAAAGCTTAAGAAAACATAGTTGTCTCAAACAGTGATACCTATCCTGCTCCCATTAGCAGAACAAAGTTCATGATGGAGTCGTACTGAACTCTCTCTTTGGTAAATATAAGTGGTCAAGTGCCCTTTTCTTAGCTCAAATAAAGTGACTTTTCTTCAAAGATAAAAAAAAAAAAAAAGATAGAAAAATAATACACGCAAACCCAACCATACCAATAATTTCACTAAATTTAAGTAGTCTACCAAGACAAATGAAAATATATGTCCATGGTACTTGAAAAGATGCTCAACATTGCTCACATCAGGGAAATGCAAATCAAAACCACAATGAGATATCACCTTACACTGGTCAGAATGGCTATTATCAAAAAGATAACAAATGACAAATGTTGGAGAGGGTGTGGAAAAAAGGCAACCCTCACGCACTGTTGGTAGGAATGTAAATTGGTGCCACCACTGTGGAAAACACTATGGAGGTTCCTCAAAAAACTAAAACACAACTACCATATGACACAGCAATTCCACTGCTGGGCATATATTTGAAAAAAAAAAAGAAAACACGAGTTCAAAAAGATACATGCACCCCAATGTTCAGAGCAGCATTATTTACGATAGCCAAAATATGGAAGTGACTTAAGTGCCCATCAACAGATGAACAGATAAAGGAGACGTATGGTGTGTGTGGCGGGGCTGGGGATCACCCACACAGTGGAATACTACGCAGCCATAAAAAAGAATGAGGGCTTCCCTGGTGGCGCAGTGGTTGAGAGTCTGCCTGCTGATGCAGGGGACACGGGTTCGTGTCCCGGTGCGGGAAGATCCCACATGCTGCGAAGCGGCTGGGCCCGTGAGCCATGGCCGCTGAGCCTGCACATCGGAGCCTGCGCTCCGCAACAGGAGAGGCCAGAACAGTGAGAGGCCCACGTACCACAAAAAAAAAAAAAGAAAAAAAAGAAAAATACAAATAAACCTGAAAAAAAAAACTGTCCATATAAAAACTTGGATACAATATTCATAGCAACACTACTCAAAATAGCCAAAATGTAGAAACAACCCGAATGTCCATCAACTCATGATGTGGAATTTCCATGCAATGGAGTATTATTCAGCCATAACAAGGAATGAAGTACTACTGATACATGCTGTGACGCGGATGAATCTAGAAAGCATTATGCTAAGTGAAAGAAGCCAGACACAAAAGTCAAACATTATACTATTCCATTTACAGTAAATATCCAGAATAGGCAAATCTACAGAGAAAGCAAGCAAACTAGTGATTGTCAGGAGGGGGAAGGAGGGGGGAAGGGGAATGGGGAATGACTGATTAAAGAGAAAAAGATTTCCTTTCGGGTGATAAAAACAGTCTGGAACTAGATAGTGATGACAGTTGCGTAACATTGAGAATGTACTAAATGCCACTGAACTGTAGATTTTCAAGTTGTTAACATGGTGAATTTTATATTATGTGAGTTTTGCCACAATTTTTTAAAAAAGGAATGAAGTACTGATACATATAACATGAGTGAACCTCAAAAACATTATTCTAAATGAATGAAGCCAGTCACAAAAGATCACATACTATATGATTTCATTTAAATGAAATGTCCAGAATAGGCAAATCTATAGAAACAAAAACTAGATTAGTGGCTGCCTAGGGCTGGGGTGCGAGAGAGGGGGATTGGATAGTGACTACGAATGGACATAAGATTTCCCTCTGGCATGATGAAAATGCTCTAAATTAGATTATGCCAATGGCTGTAAAACTCTGTAAATATTCTAAGAACCACTGAATTGAACCCTTCAAATGGGTGAATTTTATGGTGTATAAATTATATCTCAATTAAGCTGATTTTCAAAAGCAAATTGTCAAGTGATCTAACCACTCCTAAATAAAGACAGAAACTATTAGACTGGGTTATAAAAAAGAAAGACTCAATTCTAAGCTATCTACAGGAAACAAATTTTAAATATAAAGACACAAATGCATTAAAAGTAAAAGAATGACTGACTTTTGACAAAGGAGCAAAGACAATTCAATGGAGAAAAGATAGCCTCAACAAGTAGTAGTGGGAAAATTAGATGCCCATATGCAAAAAAGAGACTGAGACCTTACACTTTCTACAAAAAATAATTCAAAATGAATCATATACCTAAATATAAAATACAATACTATAAAACTTCTAGAAGAAAACACAGGAGAAAAATCTATATGTGATCTTGGGTTTGGCGATGAATTTTTAGATACAACACCAAAAGCACAATCCACGAAAAAAAACCTGACAAGGTAGACTTTACTAAAAACTTCTGCTCTGTTAAAGACACTGTTAAGAGAATGAAAAGACAAGCCAGAGAATGTGATAAAATATTTGCAAAAAACATATCTGATAAAGAGCTGGTATCCAAAATACACCAAAAACACACAGAACTAAACAGTAAGAAAACAGACAACCCAATTAAGAAATGGGCAAAAGATCTGAACATATACTTCACCAAAGAATATATACATATGGCTAACATGTATATGAAAAAATACTCAACATCATTAGTCACTAGAGAAATACAAACTGAAATAATGAGATGGCAATACAGACTTATTAGAATGGCTAAAAAATTTCTTAAACTGACAATACCAAATGCTGATGAAGATGTGGAACAGAACCTTTCATTCACTGCTAATGGGAATGCAAAATGGAACAGCCACTCTGAAAGACAGTTTGACAGTTTCTTACAAAGCTAAACATAAGCTTACTGTATGATTCAGCAATCACACGCCTAGGTATTTACCCAACTGATTTGAAAATTTATGTCCATACAAAACCTACATACAATCACCAAAAACTGGAAGCAAAGAAAATGTCCTTCAATAGGTGAACAGATAAAACAAAAACAAAAACCTGATATGTTCAGCGATAAATGAGCTATCAAGCCACAAAAAGACTTGGAGGAACCTTAAATGCATATTGCAAAGTGAAAGAAGGCAGTATGAAATGCTAATATGATTCCTTTTACATGACATTCTAGAAAAGGCAAAAACTACAGAAACAGTAAAAAGAGATCAGTGGTTTCCAGGGTTTTGGGGTTTGGCAGAGAGGGCTGAAAAATTGAAGTGTGGAAACTTCTACAGATATAAAACTATTCAATATGATACTGTAATGGTAGATACACGACATTACACATTTGTCAAAATTTACAACACAGAGAGCGAGCTTTAATGTATGCAAAATTATCAAAACCATTGAGGAGGTCATGGGATCCACTGAAGGAATGTGGAGTAGGTCAAGAGAATATAACTACTACAAATGTTTGAAAACAACCTCACTGAAGGGGTCGGGGTGGAGGGGTGGCGAGATGCTGGCCAAAGTAACTTTAGAAATGAGTAGAGTCTTTAAAACTAAAAGCAACAGGAACTGCAAACAGGCACTCTAGCTGATAAAACTGTTTCACACAGGGGTATGAGTTAACAGTTCTGATACTGCTATACATGTATACTGGAACTGAACAATTACATAAATGGATGACAGACGGTGGGAGCCAGGTTTCTCATTGTCGGAGCAGGTATTTACAGATAAGCAAGGGGAGAAGTATCCATGTAGTAATGGATTAAAGTTGGAGCTCACCACGAATTCATATTTAGTTTAATATAAATACAGATGGTGATATATAGGAAGAGTTATAGGTATACAACGGGTTACTATACACAAGTATATTTCCTTGCTCAATCAACTAAGAAGACATAGAAGCAACGACATCCAGTAGCAATCAGCACACCAAGCATGTAGATCTTGCTTTCTAACACCATCCTCCAACAAGAGGAACCAAGGCTCCTTGAAGAAATGACTGATTATAGGACTGGGACAGGAAATACAGGTATCCTTTGCTTTTCAAAAGTTCACTATATGTCACTTCACTTTTACAAAAGACCTACATAAGCACCTATTTTTGCTAATCCAAAACAAATCTGAAAAAAAATTACACTTTTATGGAAAGAGGTGAAAAGCAAAAATAACATTCAGCATTTGTTTTATTATTTATTTATTTATTTATTTATTTTGCTGTACACGGGCCTCTCACTGCTGTGGCCTCTCTCATCGCAGAGCACAGGCTCTGGACGCGCAGGCTCAGCGGCCGTGGCTCATGGGCCCAGCCGCTCCGCGGCATGTGGGATCCTCCCGGACCGGGGCACGAACCCATGTCCCCTGCATCGGCAGGCGGACTCCCAACCACTGCGCCACGAGGGAAGCCCTATTTTTTATTTTTTTAACATCTTTATTGGAGTATAATTGCTTTACAATGGTGTGTTAGTTTCTGCTTTATAACAAAGTGAAGCAGCTATACATACACATATATCCCCATACATACAATGGAACATTACTCAGTCAGCATTTGTTTCGCAGCAAGCAGTTATAAAGGCAGTGTGCACCCCAAGCAGAGAGAGGAGAATGGCACCACCAAGCTCCCTCCCCAGGAACTACACTCCGCATCTCAGCATCAAGCTGATATAGCTTTGAACTGTGTAAGCATCTGTGCTTCATTTTGATTTATTGTGTGCATTCGTTAACAAGATGTGTCCTAAAGTAACTGTTTCTTCACTTTACACCATTCTGGCTTAGGAAAGGTTTCATAGGAACACTCTAGTACTTTCATATAGCAGGGGAAACCTTTATACAAAATGAGCCTGCACAGACACAGAAAACAAACTTATGGTTTCCAAAGGGGAAAGGGGGGGTAGGGACAAATTAGGAGTTTGGGATTAACATATACACACTACTATATATAAAATTGATAACCAACAAGGACCTACCGTATAGCACAGGGAACTACACTTAATATTTTTAATAACCTATAAGGGAAAAGAATCTGAAATATATATATACACACACACACACACACACACACACACACATATATACAATCACTGAATCACTTTGCTGTACACCAGAAACTAACACAACATTGTAAATCAACTATAATTCAATTTTTAAAACTTGAGAAAAAAATTTAAAAAACAAAGTGAAAAAAACAATAAAAACAAAAAAACCCAAAATGAGCCTGGAGCATTTTTTCAGTGCCAGAATTAACAAACATGCAAACAAACAAGAACAACAACAAACCCACATTTATGGGTGTATGTCAAAGGAGCATAGGAACCAACTAAAAGAGCTCCCAATAGCCAAGGCTAGAACAATTTGAACAAATAAAGTAGTACTGGATTATAACCCAAAGCATAAAATAAATATCTGTAAGTCCATGCTGATATAAATTAATGATATGAATAAATTAATAAATGAAGGAAAAGAGACAACTCTCCCATGCAAAGGAATTCTAAATAACTTAAGCAGATACTCTGTCCTCAAGGAGTGTGTAATCCCCTACTCCTTAAGTGTGGGATAAGCTTAGTGACTTCTTCCCAAAGAGTACAGAATGGAAAGGGGGAGGAGAGTAACTTTACGGTGAAGAACATGATAAACACGACCTCAGCCAGGTAATCATAACCAACATCAAAATCACAAGTCATGTTGACAGTATGTACCCCTGAGATGATGTAACGAAGGTGGCACTTTATCTCTGCAATCTTCCTCATAATCTAACCTTAAAAAAAACAAAATTGGAAGAATTCCAATAAAGGGAAATCCTGCAAAATGCCTGACCAGTTCTCCTCTGAAGTGTCATGGTGATCAAGAACAAGGATAATCTAAGAAACTGTTACACCCAAAAGTAGTCTACGGAGACACAACAACTAAATGTAACAAAGTGGTATCTGGATGGGATCCTGGAACAGAAAAAGGACATTAGCTAAAAACTATGGAAATCTGAATAAACTATAGACTTTAGTTAATAATAACATATCAATATTGGTTCATTAATTGTAACAAACATACCATACTAATATAAGATGTTAAGAACCTGGGTCTGGGGTATAGAGAACTCTCTGTACTATATTCTCAATTTTTCTGTAAATCTAAAATTGTTCTAAAAAGTAAAGTATTTTTGAAAAGGTACAAGGATGCAAAAATATATATTATGTACATTTTAATCATAAGAAAGCTAGAGTGGCCATATTAATAACAGGTAGACTTCGGAGCAGGGATAACGAGAAACATTTCATAATAACATAAAAGTTAAATCATCAAGACATAATCCTAAACATGTACAGATCTAACAAGAGAGCATTATATAAGCAAAAACTGACAAGTTAAAGGAGAAATAAACAGATCCATAATTAAAGAGAATTCAACACTCCTCATTCAGTAATTCATAAAACAGGTATGCAGAAAATCAGTAAGGATACATAAAATTTGAAGAACACTATCAACTAACTTGACATAATTAGTATTTATAGAACATTCCATCCAACAACAGCAAAAATCCACAATCTCTTCAACTACACACAGAACATTCACCAAGATAAACCATATGCTGGCCCATAAAACAAGCCTGGATAAATTTACAGTAAGTCCCCTATACATACAAACATTCAGGTTTCGAACTTTCAAAGACATGAACGTGTGTTTACATGTCCAATCACGTAAATTATTTCAAGTATCTGGCGTACATCATCATGTGCCTGCATCCTCTACAAGTGGTTGTGCTTTTGTGTACTTTACTGTACACTACTGCTGCTGTGCAACATGAGGAGCTTACTAATGAACACCTGATGGAATTGGAGGCCCAGAGAAAGGACGAAGAGAGACAAGAGGAAGAAAAAGTAACTGAAGAACTGAAGAGATTGATGACGCAGGAAATGGCAAGGGGATTTTCTTTATTTGAGGAGTCACCGTTAGTTTTTGAGGCATAGGACTCAAACATAGAACGGTACACGAAGGTTGCAGCAGCTGTTCAGAATGCAATCCAGTGCTACCGTGTCATCTATGACAGAAAAAAAGAGCTACTACCCAGACATCACTGGAACGTTTTCTCAAGAGGGTAGATAGAACTGAATCTAGCAAGGAACCAGAACCTGTGCCGTCAACGTCAGGCATGAATGAAATTGCAGCCTGCCCTCCATCCCCTATTGCTGACGATCCTTCAGCTCTACCATCTCCCACGTCCTCTCGCTCCTCCAGTCAGTAACTCTTCTTGCCTGTTCACTTGGTGCCAGCCCCTGTAAGCCAGCTGTTGTACTGTACACTGTACTTTTCAAGGTACTGTACTGTAAGATTAAAAATGTTTTCTTTATTTATTGTGTTTGTTTTTTATGTATTATTTGTGTGAAAAGTATTATAAGCCTATTATAGTACAGTACTATATAGCTGATTGCGTTAGTTGGGTGCCTAGGCTAACTTTGTTTGACTTACAAACAAACTGGACTTGTGAACGTGCTCTCGGAACAGAACTCATTTGTATGCAGGGGACTTACTACAAAAGACTATAAAACATACAGAATATGGAATGAAATTTGGAATAACAGAAAGATATCTTATAAAATTTCCCCGATATTTCAAAACTAAACAACACTCTTCTAAATAATCCATTAATCAAAAAAGAAACTGTAGGGCTTCCCTGCTGGTGCAGTGGTTGAAACTCCGCCTGCCGATGCAGGGGACACAGGTTCGTGCCCCAGTCTGGGAAGATCCCACATGCCGCGGAGTGGCTGGGCCCGTGAGCCATGGCCGCTGAGCCTGTGCGTCCGGAGCCTGTGTGCCGCAACAGGAGAGGCCACAACAGTGAGAGGCCCGCGTACCGCAAAAAATTTAAAAAAAAAAAACTGTAAGAGAAATCAGAAAATATTTTGAACTAAATGAAAATAACAGAAATCAATTTGTGAGATGCAGCTAAAGCAATGTTTAGAAGGGTATTCTTCTAAATTTATTATTTTATTACTTATATTAGAAAAGAGGAAAGCTTTTCAATCAGTAATCTAAGTGTCCACCTTGAGATGTTAGAAAAACAAAAGCAAATTAAACCAAGAGTAAGTAGAGGAAAAAATTAAAAGAAGAGAAATCAGTAAAATTGAAAATGGACAAGCAATAGAAATCCATGAGTCTAAATCAAGAAAAAAAACAGGAGGCAGAAATTACCAATGAGTAATGAAAGAAAGTACATCATTACAAATCCTTTAGACATTTAAAAACTAACAAGGAAATATCATAAACACTTTCATTCCATTTTCAACGTAGATGAAATGGACATTTTTTTAAGACACAAATTTCCAAAACTGACATAAGAAGAAACAGAAAATCCAAACAGTCCTATATATATGAATTGCCAATAACCACCAAAAGTAGGAAGAGGCAATGAAGGACTCTTTCCTGAGCCTTCAGAGTGGGCACCTTGATTTTAGACTTACAGTTTCCAGAACTGTGAGAGAATAAATTTGTTAATTAAACCACATGATTTGTGGTTATTTGCTATGGCTACCCTAGAGAAACTACAACACATGTTAATATTTTGGACATAGTAGAATAAAAAATGTATTAAAGGTATGAAATTTAATTTTTGTTACTTCTTAGTGTGGAGCTACTAGAAAACTCAAAATTACACATGTGGCTTACATTATTTCTAGTGAAGACCACTAATCTAGCTAGTGCAATAAGGCAAGAAAAAACTAAAGGAATACTGATTGGAAATGAAGAAGCAAAATTTGGCTTTTTCTGTAGACATGATGATTATGTATTAAGAAAATCCTAAAGAATCCACATAAAAGCTACCAGAACTGAAAAGTGAATGCAGTAAGATAGAATACAAGGTCAACTTTGTATTGCATTTTTATATACTATCAAGAAACAATTTTGAAAAAGAAAATTTAAAATACAGTATCACTGGGCTTCCCTGGTGGCGCAGTGGTTGAGAGTCCACCTGCCGACGCAGGGGACGTGAGTTCGTGCCCCGGTCCGTGAAGATCCCACATGCCGTGGAGTGGCTAGGCCCGTGAGCCATGGCCGCTGAGCCTGCACGTCCAGAGCCTGTGCTCCGCAACAGGAGAGGCCATAACAGTTAGAAGCCCACGTACCACAAAAAAAAAAAAAAGTATCATTGACAATAGTTAGCATCAAAAAACATGAAATGCTTGGGGAATCAATTGAACAAAATGTGAGCAATACCTATAAAATGAAAATTACAAAACACTGCAAAAAAAACCCTAAAGATATTTAAATAAAGAAAAGATATGCCGGGTTTCCCTGGTGGTGCAGTGGTTGAGAGTCCGCCCGCCGAGGTGGGGGACACGGGTTCGTGCCCCAGTCCGGGAAGATCCCACATGCTACGGAGCGGCTGGGCCCGTGAGCCATGGCCGCTGAGCCTGCGTGTCCGGAGCCTGTGCTCCACAGCGGGAGAGGCCACAACAGTGAGAGGCCCGCGTACCGCAAAAAAAAAGAGATATGCCATGTTAAAGTATGAGAAGACTCACTATTATTAAAATGTCAATTCTCCCTTTCAGGCTTATTGTAGAAACTGACACTCTTATTCTACAATTTATAAGAAAATGCTAAGGATATAAAATAACCAAAACAATTTTGATAAAAACACAATGGTAAAGGAAAAACACTACCTGATTGCAAGGCTTGCTATAAAGAAACAGTAATGAAGACAATGCAGTATTGGTATAAAGACAGACATTTAGACCAACAGAACAGAGAGAGACCAGAAACCAACCCACGGTTAATAAATAAATTAATTAATTAATTAAAAGGAATCACATCTCACATAACCTCCAACCCAGTAAGGGGGACTAATATGAAGAAAGGAAGAGACAGAGGGAGGGAAGGAAGGGAAGGAAGAAAAATTAAACTCTACAGAATAAAATAACAAGATGCTATGATAACACCTGATCTCGCTAACTAGACAGTGTGATCAGGAAAGACCTCTCAGAAAAGTAACAGGTAAATGGAAGAGTACATGTAAAGGCTCTAAGGGAAGGAATCTAAAAGTAGGCCAGTGTGACAGGTGCACAGTAGGCAAGGATAAAATAAGACTACAGAGATAGGGCTTTTCAACCAGAGGAAAATGTCTGTATAGTTCTCTATTCTATCAACTTTTTTCCATCCCTACCACTGCTGTTCTCAATTCTCATCTAGATGCCTACAAGACCTCCTAGCTGATGAACCTGCAGCCTCACTCAAGCTGGTCTCCCAAATCCATCCTTCACAACTGAGCCAAAGATATTTAACAGCTTAAAATTATTAAATGGCTCCCTGTTCCCTGCAATGTATAGTCTTAATTTCCTTTCTGACTTTTAAGATCCTTCATGACACAGCCCCTACTTACCCCTCCAGCTTATGCCCCACTTCCCTCCAAAACTACCTGTGGCCCCACACTAAGTTACTTGCATCTTAATAAAACCCACCACATGCTTTCATTACTTTGTGCCTTTTCACATCTTTGAGTTTTAAATCAAATGTCTCCTCTGTAAAGCACCTCTAATACACACCAAACACACTTAGGTATTTCTCTCTGCTCCTATAGCATCATTTGCTCTATTCTAGATTTGTCATGATGTGGTAGTTATGATGCTTACCTACAAGACTATGATGTTTATCCTACTAGACTTTAATATACAGACTGTATGTTATTCATCTTTTTATCCCTAGCAGATAGCACAGTACCTATTTAACAAAGACTTTTTTGCATAATTAAAAAATAGAGACTCCTAACATTTATGCTTTTAGGATCTAAGCATCCCTAAAGTAAGCATACACAATGACAAACTAGATTCAAGGAATCCTTTAAAATATTTCAAAGATTTAAAAAATCCTATAAAATGACTCTTCCATAAGTCAAATAATTAAAAATCTAGATTTTTAAATATTAAATTTGGTTGAAATGTGGTCCTCTTAGAAATATTTATGCCCCACAATATTACCATAAGAATTAAAAATTTTAGGGACTTCCCTGGTGGTCCAGTGGTTAAGACTCTGTGCTTCCAATGCAGGGGCTGCGGGTTCAATCCTGGTCAGGGAACTAAGATAGGTCGTGGCCAAAAAAACTAACTAAATAAATTATATATATATATATGAATATTACTTATTATATTGAAAAATAAAATTAATAGAATTATTACAGAAACTTGTAGCAAGTAAGAGAAAATTACAAATTTATATTTTAATCCCTATTCAGTGAATTCAAGTCACAAATGCACATCTACAGTTTTCACCTTGCTTTCAGTTCTCAATCAAATACCATATTGTAGGAGCCCTCATGATCCACTGCAAAGGAAGTAGTTCAAAGAATGTTTACATTTTCAAAAGTTTAATTTGGCTTGGACCATCATACTAGCAAAAAGATTTCATTATAGCATTATTTTAAGATTGAAAAAGTGGAATTACTAAAATATTAAAAGACAGAATAGAGAACAAACGTATGGACACCAAGAGGGGAAAGTGGGGGGGGGGGCGGGTGTGGGATGAATTAGGAGATTGGGATTGACATGTATACACTAATATGTATAAAATAGATAACTAATAAGAACCTGCTGTATAAAAAATAAAATTCAAAAAAATAAAAGAGTAATGGTTAAATAAACTGTGACAGTACAACTTTGGACTACTACAAAATGATAAAATATAGCAATATGTATTACAATATTATGTTTAAAAAGACAATTGTATGAACATTAGCCACAGAATTATACGCAAGTATAGACAGGATTAGTATAGTATTATACTAATATACTATAGAGGACTTCCCTGGTGGCACAGTGGTTAAGAATCCACCTGCCAATGCAGGGAATACAGGTTCGAGCCCTGGTCCGGGAAGATCCCACGTGCCGCCGAGCAACTAAGCCCGTGCGCCACAACTACTGAGCCTGCGCTCCAGAGCCCGCGAATCGCAACTACTGAGCCCACGTGCCACAACTACTGAAGCCCGCGCGCCGAGAGCCCGTGCTCCGCAACAAGAGAAGCCACCGCAAGGAGAAGCCTGCACACCACAACGAAGAGCAGCCCCCGCTCGCTGCAACTAGAGACAGCCCACGCGCAGCAACGAAGACCCAACGCAGCCAAAAAAATAATAAAAATAATAAAGAAAACCTTACTTAATATATATATATATGATAGAAGTATAACAGAACTAGACTACAGAAAATTGTAAATGTAAGCAGGGAGAATTCATTTCTTTCTTTTGAATTTCTCTTAATCATGTTATATTCTTTTCCACTAAAAAGTTAGTTTTCAAATAGTACATGAAGAGAATTGTATTACATTTACTTGCTTATATGTAAGTATTATGTACTGACATAAATTTAAACAAAAACTTTAAGTTTAAAAACTACCTAATTTTTTCCCACAAAATACTAAGTTTTAAATTTCAAATAATAAAGTTATCTGATTTTGGAATTTCCTACAATCTGATGCTAAAGACCTACCCTTTTACACCAGCTATACTATGTAAACTCATTCCCCACGTTTTAACACTTTTAGAGTAATCTCCAATTCCCACAAGGCATCCCATCACTGCAAGTCTGTCAAACTGACAATCTTAAAAAGGAGGTACAACTTGTGGTACCAGCACAGAGAAGATAAAATTTTAATTCATGTACTATGAAAGCTTATTTGCCCTTACTAAGTTTCAGCAGATACATTATACTGGAAATACAAATTAAAACAAATTCCATTTGCAAATCAAAAAGACCAAATGAAACAACCTGCCTCTGACTCAGCAGCTTTTTTACTTTACAACCTATACTTAAGTTGCAAGGATAAGACTGAAACCTAACTTTCAAACTGAGGAGTAAAACCAGTGCAAAATCAATATTTGTCTTGGCAGGAAACTCCAATAAAAATATGAGATGTTTTGGTCTCAACTTGAGATATAGAAAAGCAAAGGTGCCTCCTTGGGTTATTATTTATCATGCAAAATCCCTTGTCTATAGCTACAAATTAGCTTTTATTGCAGATACTTAACATGTTTCTTTATAGGCAGCGCCTCAGCCAAATAACCTTCCAAATCTGGCACCATGAATTGTTACAGCTTACACACCACTGCAGTTCCTTGTAATTTAAAACATTTGCGTTTTAAGAACAGTCTCCACACACCAACTCTACTGCCAATTTCTCCAGCTGAAAGCTCGAGTTTATACTACAAAATACTATATTTACTCTCAACGACAGAATGCGCTCATTTACAAATTACACAAGAGTAAATGACTCCAATACACAACTTAAAAATGTCTAACATCATACCTTTTCCATTATCCAAATTAACAAGTCTAAACAGCAGTACACTAAGTGAGGTACTATGACCAAAGTTAACTGCCATATCATCAGTTCAGTAAAATCAGTAATACACAAGACAGACCCCTAATCCCAATCAACTATTTAGCAAAATGGCCACAGGGGATACCAATGAGGGGAAAGTGTGGATTGAGTTTGCCATTACTAGAAAAACGAGTCAAAGCAAGTCTGTACGAGAGGCAGATTAACCTCATGAATACAAATCTAAGTTCATTTCTGAGTTCCAGTCTCACACCAAGAAGGCAGTTTATCAAATTTTTAACAGTAACACAAAGAACAGGGCAAAAAATAAAATAGAGAACTTTTTTTTTTCATGGTAACGTTGATAAAGAACAGGTATCCTTCAATGCTCAGAAATGAATTTTTCCTTTTACAACCAGTTTTTCTCTTATCACGTGTACACAGAAAATCCTACAGTTCTCTGCATTTCAGATAGCTTAATACACACGATCCCCTCAAATCAAATATTTATTGAAAACTTACCTCTTTAGCACAAACATTCTCTCCTTACTACATCCTTCGCCTTCTAAACTGAGACCGGAAGGGAAAACCTACTCCTACGATAAATTAGAGTCTAGGGAGAACATCTTAACACGAGTTTGCACACAATTAAGCAGGTTCAGTAAATCAATTACCCAGACTACAATGCTTGACAATTTCTCTGAAGCAAAAACACACAGCTTAGGGTTCATTACTGGAGATGACTCTTTCCCTCGCATTTACACAAGTAACTTCGGTAACTGCCCTAAATTTTCCCGTGTGAAACAAACAGTTAATAGGAAGGAGGGGGAATACTATTTAAAAACTGGGTCATTTCCTATGTATTCTGATGAAGTACGATCTTCGAGAAGGAAAAGGTCTATGAAGCAGAAAAAGAAAAGGAGGGGGGAATAGATGACAGCATCCTCAATGCAGAAAAGTTACAGCTCTTTACTGGAGTCAGCAATAGGGGCTCATTAGTTGGTTTTTTGGTTTAGTCACTCGGAGTTGAATGAAACCTGCCTTCCTAAAAGTCATCGCCAACAAAGAAGCCCTGAGGATCCGCCACGGCAAGGCGGAGGAGGAAATGTCCTCAATTCACCTGAGACACCTGCCCAGGTCCCCAGTTCTCTCCCCGCCCTGGCCCCCAACCCCCTCGGGTACCCCGGTCCACGCCCCTTGCCCCCCACCCAGGCGGCAGTCTCCTCGGCGGTCCCGAAGGCCCAGACCCCTCGCGCTTCCTTCCACCGCAGTGGCTCTCCGCAGCCGGGTCGGCGGCACGGGGAGGCCCTTCCCGAGCGGCCTCTCCCCCATCACACCCCGCAGGCTCCGGGGACTCCCCGCCCCCGGAAACCGCAGAGAAACTAGGCCGAGAATGCCAGTCCAGGCCACTCTACGCCTTCTCGGCGACCCCTGCACGCCGGCCCTCGGAACCCAGCCCTCCGAGCTGCTACCTGCCCAGCGCCCACCCGGCCCGGGAGCGCGGATCTAGATGACGGGCGGCGCAGGGTTCCTCCGCGAAAGGCCCTCCGCCGCAGACTCACCTGCCGCCCGCTCCTCCTTCAGCGCCACCCGGGCACAGCCCCTTCCTGGGGCATGAAAGCGCCGGCTTCGGGCCTGGGCGCCCTCGACAGGGAAGGGCCGGGGATTTGCTCTGGCGGCCGCCGCCGCCACTGCCGCCACCACCGCCGCTCTGCGCCTGCGCCGCCTCCCGGGCTGGGTCTCGAGGGGCGCCGCTTGCAACGAGGGGTAACAGCCGGGAGCGCGAGCTCGCGCCGGCGCCTCGGCTCACCCGAGGCCGGTAGTGCGGGCGGCGGGTTGCCTAGGAGCTGCGTGCTGCACTGCTGCCCCGACAGCTGACGGCCATGTTTCTGTTCCCTTTTTCTTTTTTTCTTCCTCTCCTTCCGCCCCTTTCCACAGAACAGCACTTTCCTTCCCCCCTCCCGCTCCCTTTCCTACTGCGGGGGCGGTGGAAAAAGGCGTGGGGGAGGGGTGGGGAAGGGAGGACGCGGGGGCGGGGCAGCGCTCGAGCCCCGCCCCCGGGGAGGGCCGAGGCTGCACGGCCACTGCTCCCCTCCCCCACGCACCCCGCCGCGACACCCTCAGGGCGCGGGGGTGCCAGTGCCGACAGCCCGTGAGCCCCGCCTCCGCGTGCGCGCGGCGGGTCCCGAGCAGAAACAGAGCCAGGGAGAAAGGACTCAAGGTACTGCTTTGCACCCCTTCCTGCGGCTCTCAGACTCGCCTGTGGTGCGGCTTTATTGCCTTGGCCTCAAGCAGGTGGCGGCTGATCTTTTCCGGTTTTTCAAAGGCGAGGAAAGGGACTCCGAGTCCCTCAAAGTCACTGAGGACAGTGCTGAGAGAGACGCAGGTCTCTGGATGAGAAGTTTCCTTCCCAGGATGGGAGTTGGAATTCCCACGTATGACAGAGGGCCTCTCAGGCAGTAGAGAGACCCGCCGACTGGGGCTTGCCTAAGTCCTTCCTGACTGCAGCGGCCCTTCAGAGTCCTTGACCGCGCTCGGTGTCGCTACCTCGGCAGAGATTTGGGGATGGGAACTCGGTACTTGGAAATTGCTCGTTTAAATAATCAGTCCTCTCAGGCCTCCTAAATAACTGTAGCCTCCTTATCCACACGGCTGCATGCATGGTCCGTTCCCTTAATGCAAACTTTATGAGATATTGTTAACTACGTTTTGAAATAATTATATATATGTAATTATATATACATGGAAAAATAACAACTAGTTATTCAGGAAGAAGCAAATGGTTTGAAACAAATTAGGAGAACTCTTTTACCTCCTGGCAAAAAAAACTGGCGAGTGACTTCACAGATTCCATGGCAGGTCAGAATTAGAATTGGCAAGATTTGTGCACTAACGATGAGTATTCACATACATAAGGATCATTTTCCTGAGAATTACTCTCTCCTTATTAAATCTGTATTTTTGCTGAAAAGTATGAGATTAAACCTCGGTCATGAGGGTCCTGTTGTCAACTTACTTCCAAAGTTTATTGCATATATGGATAGTTTAAATTTTGTAGCCAATAGCAGAAACTATTTCCCTGACCACGTTAGCAGTAAGAATTGATTCGGTAGAAAGAAACAGCAATAAAAAATGTCTTATTTAATAATAGTTTGGAGTCATTCTGAGCCTAGTGGAAACCAGTCTTTGACAGTGACCATCTGTACCGAAGTTTATAAAGGAACTAATACTTCAGAATTCAGCTTGTTCACTTCTTGTCCTTCCTTTCTCAAGGGCAAATTAATTAATAGTTTAAAATCATTTACAAGATTTTGTAATGGGTACATTTTATTAACAGTCATAGATTGAGGGGTTTTTCCCTCTTTTCACAGTTTTTTGCACCCACAGAAATGAAAAATGGAAGAAACCAGTATATCTCTTCCATTTGATTGAGAAATTTTTCTCAATTTGCAGTGTAGGATTTAAGGATGTCTTTAATTTTTTTTCACTATTTTAATTGTTCTATAGATTTACCATACATTTCCATTGCCATATTCTACCCAAAATTTCATAGAATGAACTTGTATGTTTGGGGTCTAATTTTTTGTCTAAGGTAGCTATTAAGTCTGAAAGTCCTTGAGTCAGCAGCAGCCTTTTCAACTGCACTCTTATGGACCCAGGGCTAAAATAAGTTCCTCTTAATTTTTAACACATATTTACTGTCTAAAAAGTGGGAAGGGAGCTGGAGAGCCCAACATAGCATAACATATAGCATAATTGTTTTCGTGATGGTATCACAGTTTCCATTGAGTCTGTATAGATACAAGAATGCATAAAAGAATCAGCCCACTGAAGAGGGGCATACAGACGTCAGATTGGGCATGGTCAATTTCTGCAGACTTCTGCAGATCAGCAGTGCAAAGGAGTTGAATGGAAACGTTGAAATTTTTCTTAAAATAAGCAAGATGTTTTAGGCAGACATCTTCAGTGCTGCAGCAGCCACGTTATTTTCATCTTCCTAGTTGTTGTCTTCAAAAACTCCTAAACATTGCTTTTCATAGAAATATTCAAAGAGCTTTATACTACTATGCTTTTTTTGTTATGCTCACTAGTTTTATTTTTTAGGTTCCACATATAAGTGATAACATATAGCATTTGTTACCATTATCTATTGTCAGATTTCTCTATCTGACTTAATTCACTAAGCATAATACCCTCTAAGTCCATCCACGTTCCTGCAAATGGCAAAATTTCATTCTTTTTTATGGCTGAGTAGTATTCCACTGTGTGTGTGTGTGTGTGTGTGTGTGTGTGTGTGTGTGTATCACGTCTTTATCCATTCATCTGTTGATGGCCACTTAGGTTGCTTCCATATCCTGGCAATTGTACATAGTGCTGCTTTGAACATTGGGGTGCATGTATCTTTTGAATTAGTGTTTTTGTTTTCTTCAGATATATAACCAGTAGTGGGATTGCTGGATCATATGGTAATCCCACTTTTAGTTTGTTGAGGAACCTCCATACTGTTTTCCACAGTGGCTGCACCAATTTACATTCTCATGAACAGCCCTGTGATAGCTTATGTGTATTCACATGTCACATTTTCTTCCAAATCCCCAGTACCTAGCAGAATATCAAGTACATGATAGGCTCTCAAAAAGTACTTGATGAATGACTGAAATAAATCAGACCATGGTTCCCTCACTTTCTTCTACTCTGTCCTTAGGCAGGTTACTTAATTTTACTCATCTTTAAAGCGTGTGGAATGATGTTCATAAATAAGCTCATTTATTAATTTATAATAAGCTATAATTATCAAAGAGACCAGTTCAGTAATCAATACTTAGCATATGTGATAGATGGCCTCTCATTCATTATAGCTTACCCTGGTAATGATCCCTGCCTCCTGGTTTATGCCCTTGCGTAATCCCCTTCCACTGACTGTGGGGTGGTCTTACTGACTGGCTTTAACACGCAGAATACATCAGAAGCAATGAGATGTCTCTAACAAGATGAGGTTATAAAAAAGACTGGGGCTTCAGTCTTGGATTCTCTCTCTCACCTTCTTGGGTTGCTCACTCTGGGGGAAGCCAGCTAGCATGTCATCAGGCAGCCTTGTAAGTGATTTCAGAAGTGGATCCTCCCCAAGATGAGCTTTGAAATGACTGCAGCCACAGCCAACACTTTGATTGCAGCCTCTTGACAGACCCTGAACCAAAATCCAGCTAAACTGCTCCTGGATTCTTTACTCACAGAAACTATGAGATAATAAATGTTTCTTGTTTCCAAAATATTGGTGTAATTTGTTGCACAGTAATAGATAAATAAAACAGCACAGTAATACCTAGAAGATAGCAAGTGCTCATTAATGGTAGCCCTTCCTGGGAATTCTCTGGCGGTCCAGTGGTTAGGAACCCATGCTTTCATTGCTGAGGACCTGGGTTCAATCCCTATTCGGGGAACCAAGATCCCACAAGCCATGTGGCATGGCCAAATAAAAAAAGGTAGGTCCTCATTTATTGATTATATCTGGGTTCAGCATGTGATACTTAGCATCCTATAATGCCAAGTTAAATGACAGTGTTTACAGTTGCAGTAAGAGAAAGTATCCAGGATAAGTGGAGAGACTAACTTGCCTGATATGTTATTTGTAAACTATCTTTGCTTCAAGAGAATTATTAAAATGTATTTCATATGATGTCTAGGACTTGCTTCAGAATAATACAATGGGAGCAAGAAGGTGAGTAAGTAGGGGTTTAGGTAAAATAAAATTGGACATGTGTTGAAGCAGAATGTTTGGTACTTGAGGGTTCCTTATGTTGTTCTCTACTTTTTATGTCTTTTTGAAATTTTCCATGTTAAAAAAGTTGTTTTAAGTATTCCATGAAATTGTAAGTTTAGAGTTGAGGGGAATCTTTAGAGATTATCTAGTCTAATTAACTCATTTAATAGATGGGGAAATTAAGGCCCAGCAAAGTTTATTGACTTACCTAGAGTCTCCCAGTCTCAGTTTTGGTGATTTCATAATTGAGTATTGAGTAGAAACTACAGTTGACACTTGAACAACATGGGTTTGAACTGCGCAGGTCCACTTACACGTGCGTATTTTTCAATAAATGCATGCTACAGTACTACACCGTCTGTAGTTGGTTGAATAGTTGGATGTAGAATTGCAGATATGGAGGGCTGACTATAAAGTTATATGCAGATTTTTGACTGCATGAGGGGATTTGCACCCCTAACCCATGTGTTGTTCAGGGGTCAACTGTACTAAATTCATGGCTCTTTATTTTCCCAAACAGAATAACTTGCTCCAGATTTCCTATAATCCACACCTTGTAGACTAACAAGGTACTGGTTCCAGCCCCTCATAATCAGTTTTCAAAAACATAGCCTTTGAAGGCCTGGTGCTTCATACCTGTAGGCACTCTTAGTTATTCTTTTAGAAAGAGTTTTTAGTAAGAATGACATCAACAAACACTAGATCTGCTTTATTCATACGATATCTAAATGACTCTGTGTGTTCTGCTCTCCACAGGGAGCCCTAGCACACTCTTCTCTTTGTGCTGCACTCCAGTATCTTATCTGGCTGGGGACTCTGTCTCAACTTTATCAGAACAGGCTCATCTAGAGTCTTTCAGAGTTACTCAGCACATTCTTTATCCAGCTCTCTCCAAACACGGCTGGAGTAGGAGTGGGAAGGACTGACACAAGGCTCTTGGTCAGAGGAGAGTAAGTGTTCCCCGAGAACAATGTCCCAACAGATCATAAAGAAGAGTTTAGAGAAACTGAACTCTTAGCAGGGAGAGAGAAACAGAGAAAGATAATGGGCAGAGAGGCTGAACAGGAAGGTAGTCTATATGAATATCTGAGTCACAAAACCTGCTGCCCATGACTGGCTTTTGTGAGCTCCCGACAGTATTTCAAGTGGAGGAAATAGTCCTCCACCCTCACTCAGTCTTTCCCCACTGTTGGAAACCAGTGTCTGTGCTAACTTGAATACCACTTTAGCACCTACCAAGTCCAAATATGGCCATCTGCCCTAAATGGCACTGGTCCGTATCCATCCATCCAGACATGTTCCTAGTTTCCCAAAGGCCACAGGACTGTCGCTTATCCTGAGGCCCGTTTTTTTCTGGGCCTCAGTTATGATATTCCTCACATCATAGCAAGTTGTCCTGAGCACCGATCAAAAAAATAGTTATATTCTTTATTTCAAAGATTAATTTTTAAAAACATTTTATTATAGAAAACAATAAAATATAAACAAAAATAGCAGTATAATGAACTCTTCTGTATCCATCATCCAGGTTCAACTCATAGTTAATCTTGTTTCATGTGTGCCCTTCTGACTTCTTTCTTTGAGTATTTTGAAGCAAATACTCAACATCTCATTTCATCTGTAAGTATTTCAGCATGTATCTCTAAAAGATAAGGACATTTAAAAAACCATACCCACAAAGCCATTCTTGCCATTAAAAAACTTTTTTAATCAACATTTTAGTAAATACTTTGTTAATTTTTTTTAGTGACAAAGAACCTAGAAATATTGATATTGTGTCCTCTCTCACCCCTTCCCACTCCTTATGGATCTATTCCCTTGGATACAACTCCTGCCCAGAGGGTTTGAGTTTGCTGTACACCTCTTTGATTGGTGAACTAGTAACTAGAATGTTACTAGAATGTTATTGTCCCATTCCCAACTTTTTTCTAGTTTCCTCCATGCTTCAGAGAATATAAGGTAGGGATTCTTTCCTTTCAAGTTTCCCCCCCTAAAGATGGTTCATTAGTCAGTTCAAAAACTCCATAATACATAAGAATCAGAGACTGCCTGAAAATCTCAAAAGTGATACTCTATTTCCAATTTACAGTTAATCTGAGTGCAATAGGCAAAATAATGCTTGACCTGCCCTAACAAAAAAAGAATTGGGATCTGATGCTGATACCCTTTAATACCTATTCAAATTTCCCCCTAGTTTTATAGTTCCTTTCACACAGAAAAGGAGAAAATGAACTAAAGTCAATTCTAGAAGCTGTCTCTTAAAGGGATCAATAGAAAACCATTATTTCAACCCCTTTTTGTTCCAGGTTTAAGCTCTTCTTCATCCCTAAGTGATCTCATTCAACTCAATGACATTAATACTATCCATGTGTTGTTCACTCCCAAATTTACTGCTCTAGCTCTAGTTTTCCCTAAGCTATAGATTCAACCGTCAGACTACCTCCAATGTCTAAATGGCATCTCACACTTTACAGGTCAAAACACAACTCTTAGTTCCCTCCCTGTCTTGCATCTCCCCCCACAAAAAAACTATTCCTTTTTAAGCTACCTCATTTCATTACTTAATACCATCATCTCCTCTCTGACCAAATGATGTCCTCCTCAATCACCAGATTCAAAGGTGGATGAACTGAACTGAAGACATCATTTGGCAAGCTACAGGAGAAGTGGAGCAGGGGTCAGCACTGGGAGAACTGTCCGGCATGTTCAGGGCCAGCGCCAGGGAGCCACACAAGGACCAGCGTCTATACAGCATTGATTGCCTTTCAGTGGTGCACAACATGCAGTCATGTGACGTTGTCGCCTTAGCTGTGTGTTTGGTGGTTGAGTGTTGTGGTCCTTCTGTTGACAGCAGCCTGCACATAGCTGTGGTTCTTGACTAAGAGAGTGTAAGCCTGTGTCCTGAGACTTGAACCCCTAACCACATTGTCCATGTAAACAACTACCCCTTTTTACATTTTTAAGATACAGGCCAGGGTGACTTGACACCCGCAGGAACAGTGGTAGTACAGAAGGAAAAGCCTTAGCACTAACACTTGGGAGGGACTGGGCAAAGATGAAGCCACCACCTTACAGAGAAAACGTGTTAGATAAGCTGTGTTCCTGCATGAGTTACAATGCTGTTGACTATGAGTTCAATGTTAATGAATCGTTGATATTAAATATGGTGTCTTTAAGCAAAAACACACATAAAACAAGGTGATGTGTTGATTGGTTGACACAAATGTTGTGAACAGAGGCTCTCAGAAACCTAACCGTTATTTCCACTAGGAACAATGGCTCAGTGTTTGCTAATTCAGTATTCTCTGCCTACCCTATTTAAAACAGCACTCACATTATATCATCTTGCCCTGTTTTCCCCATACTGGTCACTGACATTTATTGTCTGTTTATGTGTTTACTATCTCCCCTACCAGTATGTAAACTCCATAAGTATAGGAACTTTTATTTCATAAAACTTTAATTTTATTTTATTATCCTGGTACCTAGAACAATAGTAATACTCCGTAAATATTTGATGCTGAATCATTCGGATAATTAAGCAGCCCTTTCAGGAATCCGTTCTCTCCACCAATTTTCAACCTTTATGTTTCTGGTCGTTTTTATGTCCTTAGGATTGCTGAAGCCCTAGCACAGGTAAACCCCAACTGGTCCTGCATCTCCAATCCTGCAGATATGCCTGAGCATGTCTGAAATCTCTGGGACTCTTATTATCCATATTTCTTCCTTGTGCAATCTATGTAAGAAGGTTCTTTGAGTTGGATCCAGAGCTTTCAATATGATTGTAAACAATTCTATGATAGCAATAACCATTAACTGACTAATGCCTAAAAGAGAAGAGCAAGTTACCAAATTCTGTCTTAACTGACTTGAATGACATGTAAATTCTCAACTAAATGGTTTAGTTACTGATGACTGCTGCCTTCAAGAATTATTAGAAGGAATTCCCTGGCGATCCAGTGGTTAGGACTCCATGCTTCCACTGCTGTGGGCCCAGGTTCGGTCCCTGGTGGGGGAACTAAGATCCCGCAAGCTGCGCAGTGTGGCCAAAATAATGATAGCATTTTGAGCATGTCAAAAGGAAAATTATATTGTGTTTACTTTAGTTGTAAGGTTATTTGCTATTTTAATACTCTTTTGATGTGCTAATATCTCCTAATGAAGGTCATTAATTAAGAAAGTAAAAGGAGAAGGCAAGATTCTGCAGAAAATTTACATCTATTCCCACTACTCCCCTAAACTACAGTTCCATATTTCCTAGGACTTACTAATCATTCCACACAGATTTCTACAGTCAAATCAAACTCAGTCAAAACTGCATTCATTGGGAAAGAATAGAGCAGACAGTCTTTTGAATCCTAGTATTTTTTTTAATTGAAGTATAGTTGATTTACAGTGTTTCAGGTGTACAGCAAAGTGATTCCGTTATATATATATATATTCTTTTTCAGATTCTTTTACATTATGGGTTTTTACAAGATATTGAATATAGCTCCCTGTGCTATACAATAGGTCCTTGTTGTTTATATACTTTATGTATAGTAATGTGTATAGTAATGTGTATCTGTTAATCCCAAATCCTTAATTTATCCCTCCCCCACTCACCCCCATCCCCGCCTTTGGTACCCTAAGTTTGTTTTCTATGTCTGTAAGTCTATTTCTTTCTTTCTTTCTTCTTTTTCTCAGGAAGAAAGTCTGTTTAATGACACAGCTGGGTCTGGTTACAAACATCAGAAACTGCAAAAGGAAGACAGGCAGTTACATGGACGGCTGCATGAAGATGGCACAGGTGGGACACAAGTACAATAGCCACAGCAGCAAAACATCCTTGAGGAAGATACACATGACCATGAGGCACACATGGCGGGTCCCCAGCAACATCTATCTAGATGGGTGGACAGGACCAACTGCCAGCCAGCAGCCAGGAGGGGAAGGGGAGGGAAGGCGCTGGGCACTCAGAGCTCCAGGATGAGATGTCATCACTACCCCAATGACAGCACCCTGGATCCCCCTCCCACCGGGGCTATCTTAGCGGCAAAGGCAGAGCTGACATTTGAAGTTCCTTGACCATGGCCGCTCCCCCAGCGCAGTCAGCCTGTCCAGGACTCCTGGCCCCCTCTCTCTGCACCTTGGCCATTTGGGGGCAAGTCAGGGAGGCACATCCTTTTGTTGCGGGTAGAGGTAGGGAGAGCCAAAGCCTTTTTGCCTGAAGTGGGAAGCAGGAATGTGGGGAGCTAGTCAGAGAGAATGAGCTGGGCTTTACTGGGAAGATGGGTCACCCCAACCCTGCCCATGCAGGCCCAGGTCCTCTCTGTGCTGATGTGGGACCCTTGTCATCTCTGCCAGAACACTGTTCTCTGCCTGGAAGCTACCAGGACCCCTCAGTGGGCAGAACCGAGGCTTCACACGTGCCTCTGGGCCCTCCGTGAGTCTATTCTGTTTTGTAAATAAGTTCCTAGTATTTTTACTTACTCCCTGGGCAAGTTATTTAATGTCTGTATTTCCTCATGCATAAAATATCCATCTTGCAGAGTCATTTAAGATTAATTACCATTTGCCACAACTATTTATCAAGCATTTACTATTGGTCAGTCACTATGCTAAGAACTTTCATTGTCTACTACTCCAGCCATACAGGTGAATTGTCATTGTGCTGTGTCTCATGAGATAATGTGTGTAAAGCCCTGTCATAGTGACTGGCGTGTACTTGGACAGGGGTTGGCAGACTGCAGCCCTTGGGCCAAATCCAGCCTGATGCCTATTTTTATAAGTTAAGTTTTGTTGGAACACAGCCATGCCCATTTGTTTACTCTTTTCTGTGGCTGCTTTTGCACTATAATGGCAGAACTGAAGAGTTGAGACAGAGACCATATGGCCTGCAAAGAGAAGAATATTTGCTATCTGATCCTTTACAGAAAAAATTCACCAACTCTTATAGTAGGAGACCAACAAAAGTTACTTGGATGTACCTTTTTTTGGCCATGCCTCGCAGCATGCGGGATCTTAGTTCCCTGACCAGGGATCAAACCTGGGCCCCCTACAGTGGAAGCCTGGAGCCCTAACCACTGGACCACCAGGGAAGTCCCCAACTTTGATGTACTTTTTATCCAAACAGGAGGCCAGAAAAATAAAGCACACGAGCAGGGCTAGATAGTGGGTCACGAATGACTACTTCCAAGGGTGAAAAGATTTTTACCAAAAAGTAAAAATAGGGCTTCCCTGGTGGTGCAGTGGTTGAGAGTCCGCCTGCCGATGCAGGGGACACAGGTTCATGCCCCGGTCCGGGAAGATCCCACATGCTGCGGAGCGGCTGGGCCCGTGAGCCATGGACGCTGAGCCTGCGCATCCGGAGCCTGTGCTCCGCAACGGCAGGGGGCCACAACAGTGAGAGGCCCGCGTACCACAAAAAAATAAATAAATAAAAATAAAACAAAGGAAGAATAACAGAAACGGATGTAAATAGAGATCCTAATTTGTGACTTCCAGCTACATTGCCTACTGCAGAGTGAGCAGCCTCTAATACAGAGTGGCAAGCAACACGTTCATAGAAGAATTAGAATTCTCTGGAGAGAGCCAGGTAGCAAGTACTCAGTGAATAGGTTAAGGATGTAGAGCAGAAATCTGTTTATCATGGAAAATCTCAGGAGGCAGAGTGGAAAGATTTGTAAAGGAAGAGCAAGAGCAGTGGTGGCTCTAGAACGTTTATAACAGAAGGAACTTAGGAGTGTCACTGGTTGAAAAAAATGTCACTTATCCATACCAAAGAATGGGTGTAACTGAAGGAGATCCTAGGAAATCTGAAGCTGTTCCCTAACATCCCATAGGCACTCTCAACCTCTCCACTATTGGGAGGTTGGGAGTGGGAAAGGGAAGCAAAAGTGTTGGCAGCACAAAAAGCCATTACAAAAAGGACTTACATTTTGAAAAGTGACTGAAGATGATGACAGGAATGATAAACATGGTGGTATCATCTGGCTTCATGATTTTCAAAAGGATTCTTATTATACACTTGCTTTAGCTTGGGTGGAAGCTCAGGTTGTAGGAGAATCAGTAGCCTGTTGAAGATGATGGTCTGATCTGTAAACTTTACAACAGATAAAGTGAACAAGCCTTACAACATTAGTCCTTTAACTATAGGTAGTCAGCAGTATTTACCAATCAAGTCGTTTTCATTCTTTAACCTGTTGGAATTACGGCAATCAGAACATCAGATTATAGAAAGGTAATTTGAAATATTTAAGTGGTTAAAAAGAAAAGAGAAAGTGAAACCATACTGTCAGAAGTTCTTAATCTTGCTTTTTGGTATGCTCTTGCTGTTTTTTCTTTTTTTATAAAATAGCACCATCTTTTAAAATGCTTTTTTTAATTTCAGAAAAGTCATGTAAAAGGATAGATAATGATTTCTGGAAAGTGTAAAAAATAAACAAGGAACCATCTGCAGTGTTGTTTCAGGGGAGTTCTGACTCATTAATATGTACTCTAATCTGTACTAGGTTTCTTTTTATCATTCAGGGTTTACAAGCTTTTTTTTTTACTGTGCATTTTGCCAGTCATGGCATCTCCAGAATTTTTAGGCAGAGTTCAAACTTGTTTCATATTGATAGAGTCAATATCTTAGGGTAACGCTTCTGAAGATGCCATCCTATTTGGGGGCAAAACTCAGAAGCATTTTTAACTTTACCTATTTAGATTAAGTTCAATGACAGCTTAGTTTCTTTTTCACTTTGATCCTAATATTCTTCAGCTCTTTAATTTTTTAAACATATGAAAGTTATTTTAGAGCTGGACTTATAGACTGGTTTGCTCAGAAGGCACCTAAATCACAGCACTATTAGTAATGTTGCTCTGGTGTGCTGAAAATAAGGTTTTTGAGCCGAAATGTTAGAAAAGGGGTTTACTTATAGAGAAAGGCCCACAATTATGTATATAATTCAGCCAGAAAACCTGTCTAAATTACCATTCATATTAAGTAAAGAAAAGGCAAAGGGCTAGTAATTTTTCACTCATTCAGTAAGTATTTATTGAGTATCTACTGTATGCCTGCACTGTTCTGGGCACTGAGGATACAGCAAGACAAAACTCACAAAAATTCCTGCATATTCTAGTGGGAGAAGATAGACAATAAACAAGGTATATAGGAAAATAAATAATATGGTAGAGGGTGGTAAATGTTAGAAGAAAAATTATGCTGGAAAGGGGAAAGGGGGCTGTTGCGGATAGGGTATTTACAATTGTTAACAGGGATGCCAGTGAGCTTTGAACACTCTAATATAAAATGCTCTGGGGGGGGGGGGCTTCCCCGGTGGCACAGTGGTTAAGAATCCGCCTGCCAATTCAGGGGACATGGGTTCAAGCCCTGGTCCGGGAAGATCCCACGTGCCTCAGAGCAACTAAGCCTGTGCGCCACAAGTACTGAGCCCGCATGCCACAACTACTGAAGCCCGCGTGCCACAACTACTGAAGACCGCGCGCCTAGAGCCTGTGCTCCGCAACAAGAGAAGCCACTGCAATGAGAAGCCTGCGTACCACAAAGGAGCATAACCCCTGCTCGCTGCAACTAGAGAAAGCCCGTGCACAGCAACGAAGACCCAACGCATCCATAAATAAATAATTTTTTTTAAAAAAAGTAAAATGCTTTGGGGCTTATAAGACACTTAGCTGGAAGCTTGAAGAGGGTTCCAAGAGACAGGAATTGGAACTGGTGGTAACTTGCCCAATTTTCTGATTACTTAAGACCTTATGCATAGGCAGAACCTTATTTCATCCCCAGCCTCCCCTATCTTCTTCACCTCCACTACCACTTCTCCCTGCCACTTGCTTTTAATTTACCCAATTAAAGTGAAAGGGGGGGAAACAAGTGTTAGAACTATTTTTGCTTACATTTTGAGCCTGATGCATTTTTTAAAAAATATAAATTCTGATGAGTTCTAGAAATGGAAGCCATATAAGAGCTAAATTCCCATAGCTTTTGCTATTGCAGGTAAACTGATCACTGAATCCACCCTAGAATTTCTTTCCATTTGAGATATAGCACAGAGTCCTAGAAGGAAATGAGTCAAGAGTTTTGAGTTTTGGGTACCAGGCATGCCACTACCTACCTAGGCAACCGGAATCAGGTCCTCAGCTGAGAAACTCTAAAGCGCCGTGATTCTTCTTCTTTTTAATCAATTCAAGTCATTAATTACATAAACCTAGATGAAATATAGCTTCCCTTTTTGTTTCAGGAAGTAAATATTCATGGCTAAGATGATTAAACTGGGTTTTGTGTATGAATTAAACAGAATATGGATGTTATGACTGAGTTACATGACTCTTTGGTCTCCAGGGATGTTTTTCATCAGGAGCATGTATCAAATTCTTTGCGTATATTTATAATTTACATCAAAGTGGATTTTTAAGTGTAGAAAAGATTAATTTGCATAAATTAATATCAATTTTGATTAAAATTTGAATAGCTTTAGAAACCTAGAATATTTATTTAAGATCAGTTTAGGGAAACTGTATTTTTTTGCTTTTTGACCACGGCATTATACATGAATAAGAACTTGGTAAATAATGATAATTAATTATAATAGCTGCCAGGCAGTTTGAAAAGTGCGTTTTATACATTAACTCAGTTAAGACTTACAAGCACCCCATGAAGTAGGTACTGTTATTTCCTCCACTTTATAGATAAGGAATCTGGAATTCAGAGAGATTAAATAACTTGCTCAAGTCGTTGAGCCTAAATTTGATCCCAGGTTTATCTGACTCTGACTGGCTCATTATCAGTATTGCTTCCCTAGGGAAGAACGTTCTCATATGAGGTGGCTAAACACTGGCAGAAGAAATTGACAAGAGATTTGGGGAGAGTTTGGTGCATTTTGTGTGAAAGCAGGGATCTTGAGTAGATTACCTCAAGTGATTCCCATCTATCCCAAAGTTTGTACACCTGGAGCTGCCAGTTCTTACTTAAATTTAAAATATTATTTGTTGTAATTTATGTAACAAATGAATATCCATTAATCCTGACATTTGTGTTTTTATTTGCAAGAGAATCCTCAGTATGTCCTTCTGATCTCAGAAGATCATTCATTACAAGCCTATTCAAATAGTACATGCAAACTGCTATCAAAAAAACTAAAACTCAACTTTATTATAACATAGCTTTTTGCCTTTACAATATGGTCCAAGAATATTATGCCTAAAGCACTTTTGATAACAATATTCCAATCTATTTCATTTGGATTTATGTATCACTTAGTGTTTTTATATATAAAGGTACTTATCTTTTCTCTTGCAAGTCATTATTACATAGCAATTTGTTAGTTCCAGGTTACTGAACACGGAGAAAAATTCTAACATTGCATGAGATATCTTATAATTTAAAAATTTTCACTGTTAGTTTCAATTAGTCTAAGAAGTGTTTTTTTACCCCCAATTAAATTTCAAGTAATATGCTGAATAGATTTCATTTAATAGTCACTCATGATTCAAAATTATAGTGTGTTGGGCAGCATTAATTTATGTTCCCTCAACTTGGGACTTTAAATAAAGATATGTTTTTAGACATTGACTACAGTATACAAAAGGAAATTGTCAATTAATATATCTGCTTTCTTGAGGTCAGTAGATCACATTAGTGTAATTTAGCCATAGAAACAAGTGTTATAAAAATAGTACAGTAAAATAAAGCAGCTCTATCATGAACCTGAGCCATGTTTGGCTTTTCTATAGAGTTCCAAATCAAGTAAGTCACAATGAGAGATTATTTCCGCATAGAAGAGAATTCTCACAAAAGTATTGCATGAAAGAAGAGCTGTGTCTTAAGTGTCTAAGATATAAGAATTCTGTAGGGAAGTAAATAGGGATGTGGACTGAAGGGCCAGGGAATAATTCATGTACAAATAATCAGCACAAAGCATCAACCCTGGACACGAGTTTTGGCCCAAGGCTGGCAGATTACCAAAATTGGTACAAGTGGACTGCAGGGAAGGGTTTGGGAGGAAACATGCCCTAGTGTCTGCTAGAAGCCATCTGGTGATAATAAGGGAAGCCAATCTCTGATGACAGAGCCAAATTACGTGGGCGAAAAAGAGAGAAATTCACAAGGAAATGGAGCCAGAGTGTGATTGAACTGAACCTAGAGCCCTATCCACCTCTAGACTTCCATTTGTGTGAGTCAGTAAAATTCCTTCTTTTTAAGGTCTTTTGAGATAAGTTTCTGATACTTGCAGCTAAAACATCTTAAAGGAATTCTTGACATGTTAGGGAACTTTACCACCTTTTCATTATATGTGTTGTAAATATTTTCACTTCAGACCATAGATTATCTTTTGTTTACCTATCAGACTTTAAAATCTATTTAAAGTTATGAAGATTAAAACAAGTGTGGTATCAGGGTTCAACTAGGAAGACGGATCAGTGAAACAGAATATTTAACTCAAGAGACAGATTTAAGGATAGAAAATAATTTACATTAAGATAAAGTTGAAAAACGATGAATTTTTATTAGTGTTGCTTTGTGACTCATACCACAGCAAAATAAATTGCAATAGATTAAAGGTGTAAATGTCAAAAAGTAAAGCCATAAAAATGCTAAAATGAAAAATAAAATAACTTTATAATCCTGGCACAAGAAAGATCTTTCTAGGCCTGATGCAAAAGGTAAAAACCATACAGGAAAAGATATGATTACATTAAAATGTGTTCCATTTTTCTTGTTTAACATTTTTCAGTTGTGAAAGTAGTATATATTCATGGTGAATTCATTGTAAAACATAAAAACATCAAGCAATACAGAATTGTATAAAATAAATAGGGTCTCCTTCTTTTCTTCAATCCCTTACTTCATAGGTAACTATTTTTAATAATGTGGATTATGTATTTCCAGACCTTTATCAATACATATATACACGTATAGTGTGTGTACCTAAATACATAACTTTTTCAAACCAAGAATCATTCTTAGTAATATTTTGCATCTAGTCTTTCTCCCTGAGCACTATATCATGGACATCTTTCGTTGTCAGCATATATAGAGCTACTTTACTGTTTTTAACATCTGCCTTGTATATTCCATTATATGAATGAACGATAACGTATTTAATCAACCACTTACTAATGTATATTTTGGATTTTTCTAGCTTGGGAAACTTCCTTACACAAAAGGTTGTAATAAGTATATGAAGGTATACTATTATTAATATAACCAGTTTTTTCAAATCAATAATAAAAATATAAGCAGCACATTTACATAAGAAATAACGTAAAATATGATATTTATATGGGAAAAATGGACAAAAACAATGCAGGACAATTCAGATGAATACAAACAGCAAATAAATATATACAAATATATGGCAAATAAATATTTGCATTTACCGGTAATAGGGAAAAACACAAATTAAAACAGTGAGATATTGCCTTTCATCCAGTAGATCAGCAAAGAGGAGGGGGGGAAAAGGAATAAAAAAAGAGAAAGTAGTGGTGTTGGGAAAAAGGCATTTTTATAAACTAAAAGAGAAGTGTTAATTCGTAGTACTTTTAGCAGGGCAATTTGGCAGTGTTTATTAAATGGCTTAAAACTATGCATAACTTTTATCCAATGAGTCTATTTGCAGAAATTTTAACGAAGAAAGTAAGGTTACATCTTAGTTTTTAGTTAAGGTAATTACAGGATTGTTTAAATCCAATAGTTTAAAAATAATTTAAAATAGTAAATGTTCAACAACTTAATTGTAAAACGTCTATGAGATGGACTCCTATGCATCATATTAAGAATCATGTTGAAAATATATTTTTATATGGAAAAGTGCAGGCTAAAAAATAGTATGCACAGATGATTGCTTTTTAAATTAGTGGGAATATCCGTATGCATACACATATGCATAGAAAAACACTGCCACTGAGATTGGTGAGGTCACGGAGAATTTATTTTCTTCCATTTGCTTAACTGTATTTTCAACGAACACATATTATAATCATCTAACAAAAGCTTAAAATGTTTAAATGAAGGCTATGTTAAAATATAAGACAGTGTATCAGAAGTAGACCGTGAAGGAAACAAAAGCAAACGAGAACAGCAGGATTGCTATTGGTAAGAGAGGTTTGCTTACTTTTTAAGAGAACAGCAAATGACTCCCTGCCATACAAGGACGTGTTTTTGAGACTATTATCTCTTTATTTTCTTTGAGTCTATCATCTCTTTTATTCTTTATTCTCAAACCAAGTGAAAAGAGACCAAAGCAATAGGAAGAAACTGGTAAGGGCCTTTCACTGATCTGGAGGGTAAGGGGTAGTAAGAAAATTAAACCTCAATTAACTCTTGAAGTAATTTTGTGTAGCAGGAGAATAGTATGGACTTCATTAAGCTGGAGAAAAACCTCATTGAGCTCTTGTTACCAGAGGAATTTTGAGACTAGTTTGGCCTGACGTGTGGGGACCATCTTGGCAGGAGACCTTTTATAAGACTTATATTCAGGGTCAGTTAGAAAGAAGCCTTCCCACTTGGTCTGGGCGTAAACCAAAATATGATATATTTTGAAATGTGGTAAAAGTATTATATTTAGCTTATGTGTATGCTTTCAGTAAAATCTTGCCTGATAGGGGTATTATCTAAACAGAGTATTTAACAATAGCCCCTCTATGTTTCATATGAGAGAGAAGAGGGATGTAAAAATGTGTTAATCTACCTCTTGGTTAATCATCCCTTCTCCTGAAGTCCAGTTTTTGGATTGTGTGGCCCTAATCAACATAACACCAAACATTATTTATAGCCATGAAGCAAAGGAACAATGACCAGAATGCTGAATTTGAAACCTAAAGCTACATCAAACCCAGCAAAACTATTAAGCACGTACATGATTAACGGGCAAGTGCCTTTTGCAAGTTGGGCTGTTATGTTTAGATTTTTGGCTATAGCTTGTTATAGCGTACAAATGGTAATTCTCTGTTTGATAAATCTACAAGCGATGACCTCTTTCAAGTGCGTCACGCAGTGTGTTCTACCTACAGACATCACAAATGAAAATTAATTCCCAGGACTTCCTCCTCAATATAATAATGTAAACAAATGTAAGGTCTACTAATTTATTTGCTTAACACTGTTTGCTAAATACCTATACTGGCTGATGTAATCCATGACATAGTCAGATGTCAAGGTTGGCTGCCAGATAGGAAACTTCGGCTTCATGAGAGATGAAGTGACCTCATCTCCCTCTAAACTTACCAGATCCACTCACATAGGCAATTGTTTACATTTTTAACTCTCTTTAGAAAAATATACAGACGCTTACTATTTGACACCAGTCTTCCCGTACTTTCTTTGTAGTCTGAATCTTACTGTTGCGTTTTTAGCCTTGGCACTGTGATTTATGACTTTAGCTTTGGATTCTGATTTTAGTTTATTTTGGATCCTATCTTTGTCATACTTTTTCATTTTTGTTCCTTCCTGACCTGGTATCTTAATTCAAATTTCTGAACTTGACAAGCTCCACCGACACACCTCTTAAACTGAGATATTATTTCCTAAGTCCTAGAGACTAAAACCACAGGGGAAATACTAGCTCAGCTAGAAAAGCATATGTCTTAGTCTCTAGATAGGATCTCTTCTTAGGTAGAGGGTCCTCACATAAAACCCAAAATTTGTTAATCCAAAAAACATTGTGCAAGAATTATCTGTTTGTCCAGGCTTTTCCCCCAGGGAGACAAGAAGAACCTGCTAGACTAGTTGCCATCGCTCAATTAGAAAAGACGTTTACCACACACACTTGAAACCTGTCTGTCGTTCATTCAGCGCTCATCTCCTCATTTACTCTCCTGATACAGACACACTGGCCCGCACAGCTTGTCTGGTTCTCCGTTTATTCGAAGGAACTAAGGTTTCCTTGTACCTTGGCTCTGTTCTGGTGTCATTTCACTGTTAAAAGTGTTCTGATTTTATCACCACCCATCACTCCAGAGAAATTTATATCTGTGAACACGTGAATAATAAAGCATCAGGTACATGGTTACTTGGTATGAATTTGGCTGAATCACTCTTAGCTTATTGTGAGTAAATGAATTTAATGTTAATTTGTTTGAATTATAATGTTAAATTATTAACACCGATAACATGGGCCTACAGCTGTTTGGATTACTTAATAACTGAATATCTGAGAGTATCACTATAATGCTATCATATTGTAAATGTAAATGTCTTCTTTGGTACAATTTGAGAAAACCTTAAGGCCTTCAGTTTCCCACCAGCCTGTCACAAGGCATGAAATTCCACTGGAGGGACTCATTTCTTTAAGTCTTTGAAAGGGGCTCAAGACACCTAATAAAATGTATTTGTGTATGTATGTGTGTGTGCACACCTGTGTATTTCAAAATGTTAACAATTATCTGGAGACAGTAGGATTATTATTGGTTATTTTCATCATATGTTTCCCTATTTTCAAAAATTTCTATATTGAATATGTACACTTTTACTATCAGAAAAAAAAAGCTATAAAAATGTTTACACATCCAAGGATGGTAAAAATCTAAAGCTATTCTCAGCAGGTAGCACCTAATTGAATATGTATTTCTCAAATCTTCTACATTAATGCCAGGTAGCTAGAAACCAGACTCCTTCAGAAATTGGTATAAGATCCCAAAGGAAGTAAATCTTGATATTGATAATGTTCTTGTTTTTAAGCGGAACACATATTCTTATAACACATTCTTTGGTATGTATCAAATGTCACACTAAAATATTTTTTAAGTTAAAAAAAATTCTGAGGGCTTCCCTGGTGGCGCAGTGGTTGAGAGTCCACCTGCCGATGCAGGGGACACGGGTTCGTGCCCTGGTCCAGGAAGATCCCACATGCCACGGAGTGGCTGGGCCCATAAGCCATGGCCGCTGATCCTGCACGTCCAGAGCCTGTGCTCTGCATCGGGAGAGGCCACAACAGTGAGAGGCCCGCCTACCGCAAAAAAAAAAAAAAAGAAAAAAATTCTGAAAGGGTCAAATATAAACTTATTTTCCCAGTATTGCCTAGGACTGCCATGGCAGGATTCATGCAGATGGACATCTTTATAGATAATGCTGCTATATAAGTAGCATTTATAAAAATATTTTAGAATGTGTAAGACCCATATTAGGCTAAAGTTTACCCCATTTTATGGTAAAGTTTAAACAACTGAAATTCAACTTAAAGTTGTGATGATAAGCATCATATGATATTTACTCACATCAGATTAATGCTCCTTTTCAATGTCAGGTAAATTGATCCTTGATTTCATGGGAATCCAAGGATTAAAGAAGGGCTAGGGCTTCCCTGGTGGCGCAGTGGTTGGGAGTCTGCCTGCCGATGCAGGGGACACGAGTTCGTGCCCCGGTCCGGGAAGATCCCACATGCTGCAGAACGGCTGGGCCCGTGAGCCATGGACACTGAGCCTGCACATCCGGAGCCTGTGCTCCGCAATGGGAGAGGCAACAGCAGTGAAAGCCCCGCGTACCGCAAAAGAAAAAAAAGAAGGGGTAGTTTCCTCCAAGGGTAGCTAGTTGTCTATTGCATTTTCACATATATTCATGGAAAATTTATTTGTCTTCCATTTACTTATTCATCCATTCATTTACTCATGTATTTCCCACAGCGTGCTAGGCATATGCTAAATTTGTGCTAGGGATATTGTGGTGAATAAACCAGACGTGGGCCCTAACCTCACGGAGTTTATAGTCTGGTGTTTCTGGCATGCCACTCTTACCAATTGTATCTTGGGTTTTTTGTGGGGGGGTTTGAGATATAATTCACATTTCATAAAATTTATCTTTAAAGTACTGATTGTGTCTTCATTCATTTATTCAACTCTTTATTTAGTGCTAGTTACATGTAAGGCAGTGTGTTAGATAAGTGAAATAGATATAGACCCAACCCTCAAGAGTCTTACAGGGAAGATTTACTAGATAGTAAGAATGCTAGAATTCCACTTCTTTATTTACAGTGATTAATCTTTTACCCCCCAGTTTTACTGAGATACTGACATAAATCACTGCATCAATTTAAGGTACGGCATAATGATTTGACTTACCTATACTGTGAAATGATAACCGCAGTAAGTTTAGTTAGCATCTATCATCTCATATAGATACAATAAAAGGAGAAAGCAAAAAGAAAAAAAAGAAGTTTTTCCTTATGATGAGAACTCTTAGGATTGGTTAATCTTATATCATCTTTACCTATCACATACCAGGATTAATTAGAATTAATCTATGCTTATACAGACTTTCCCCAGAATTGATGGATGATTTTCGTCATTTTTAGCATGAAGTTTGTTTTTGTTTTTCTTTTTAACTTTTAGCCTTTTCTTTCTTAAGATTGATGGAACGCAGATCCAATAGTTTGAGTGCTCCACAGCTTTCCCTGTCACTAGGTATAGCCAGTATGGTTGATGTCTTTGTGAAGCTAGTACTCCAGCTATACCCAATCTTTAAGGCACAGTCACCAGGGATCTTATTAAAATTTAGATTGTGATTCAGTAGCTGTGGGTTGGACCTGAGCTTCTGCATTTCTAGTAAGTGCACTGGTGCTGCCCACACTGCTGGTTCGTGGACCCCACTTTGAGTACCAATGACTTAGACCACATTTCTAGGGCTAGATCTGCTGAGCCTCTTCCTCGGGTGTTTCTGTTTGAGGGCTGCCATGTTCCTCATTCAACACAGTCTCTCCCCATCTTGGCAGCACCTTAGCCCCACAATCCCTGCTCCAGCTACCACCCCGACCCCGCCCCTGCCAACCCCTCAACTGGTTTCTTGTTCTTAGGACATCAAGTACTTACCTGTCCCACAGCTGTCTGACTAGAGGCCAGTTCCTAGTCTCAGTAGGAACCCCTTTGTTCTGCTTTTCCTTGAGGTGCTGTCACCTGGAAGAGAGGACTGTACTGCCTCCCTCCTTCCCTTCCTTCTTCCTGGGAGACGCAGATCCTCTGTTTGTATTTATGGCCCATTAACTACCTTTACCTAAGAGATAAGAAAGAGCAATGGAAACCAGCTGCCCTTTGTTCAGACCATATTTCACTGACTTTGATAGAAGCTTTTCCCCTGCTCTCTATTTTCATCCAACGTTTGCTGTTTATTTTATAGGTTTGGGAAAGGTGGGTATAGTTCAAGCCTTGTTTTGATCTTGGTTGGAAATCCTTAAGCTCTTGAGTGATTGGTAAACATTTCAGAAGCCAATAGCTACTAGACTTTGTGTTAGCTGTTTTAGAGTCACATAAACTTTGAGAATAGGAAGGCGCTTTCAAGTTTTACTTCAACCCCTTCACGTGACAGTTAGGAAGCAGAAGCCCATGGAGTTTCTGTACCTTAGCAAAGACTGGGATGCTGAATCCCCACACCATTATTATTATTATTTTTTTTTTTTTTTTTTTTTGCGGTACGCGGGCTTCTTATGGTTGTGGCCTCTCCCGCTGCGGAGCACAGGCTCCGGACGCGCAGGCTCAGCGGCCGTGGGTCACTGGGCCCAGCCGCTCCGCGGCATGTGGGATCTTCCCGGACCAGGGCGTGAACCCGTGTCCCCCGCATCGGCAGGTGGACTCTCAATCACTGCGCCACCAGGGAAGCCCCCTCCCACACCATTTAAATTGTGCTCCATGGTACTTAGACGTGGCTGTGCTGAGTTGCTTTTGTTTGGAGCAGTGGAGGCAAAGGCTTTCTTCCCTCCATACCTTAACTGAAGGAGCTCTATTTATGATACTTTCATCTGTTCCACATGCTAGACTTCCAGCTGAATCTTATTTGAAGAATGGTTTTATATATAAAAAAATTTTAAACCATTTTATTTCACCATGCTACCTGCAAATTTATCTTATTTCACAGTCATATCTTTCTATTTTCATTTAATTGTAGAGTGTGAGCCAGATCTAAAATTCTACATCTGTAGAAAAGCTAAGGAAAGGAAGTCTGACACTTAGAACATTTAACTATAATATTAAATACTCCTTAGTAGTGGAATTTTATGTTAGTCATCAACTCATGCTATGAAACTATAAAATTTACACTTAGAAAGACAGAACTTGCATTACCCATTCAATCTCCATTATATTTTCATGATACTTTTCCAACCCTTACACTGGAAATTAAACATAGCCATTGACTGATTTTCTCTTGAATCTTGTTAAATTTAACAGCTTTATTGAGCTATAATTCATTCACCATATGGTTAAGCTTATGCATCAACTTGACTGGGATAAAGGATGCCTAGATAGCTGGCAAAACATTTCTGGGTGTGTCTGTCAGGGTGTTTCTGGAAGAGATTAGCATTGATTCAGTAGAATGAGGAACGTGGGTGGGCATCGCCAAAACCATTGAGGGCCAGAATAAAACACAAAAAGGAGGAAAGGGTGAATTCCCTTTGTCTTGAGCTGGGATGTCCAAACTAGGACCTACAGCATTGACTCCCCTGATTGTCAGGCCTTCAGACTCAGACTGAATTACGCCACTGGCTTTCCTGTTTCTCCAGCTTGCAGACAGCAGATTATGGGACTTCTCAGCCCTTGTGAGCCAATTCCTATAATAAATTGCCTCTTATGTATATCTTCATATATATCCTATTCTGTTTCTCTGGAAAATCCTGATTAATACACCATATAATTCATCAATTCAAAGTATACAACTCATGCCTTTTAGTGTATTCACAGAGTTGTGCAACCATCATCACTATGTAATTTCAGAACATTTTCATCACCCCAAAAAGAAATGCTGTATTCTCCATGCCCCTTTCCCCCAACCCCTGGAAACTATGAATCTACTTCCTGTCTCTGTGGATTGCCTATTTTGGATATTTCATATAAGTGGAATCATACAATATGTGGCTTTTTGTGTCTGGCTTCTTTCACTTAGCACGTTTACAAGGTTCATCCATGTTGTAGCATTTATCAGTGTTTCAGTCCTTTTGGTGGCTGAATAGTATTCTGTTGTATGGATATATCACATTTTATATATCTCTTCATCTGTTGATGGACATTTGAGTTGTTTCCACCTTTTGGCTAATGTGAATACTACTGCTATGAAGAATGGCATATAAGTATTGGTGTGAGTACTAGTTTTCAATTCTCTTGGGTATATACCCAGGAGTAGAATTGCTAGGTCATATGATAATTCTATGTTTAACTTTTGAAGGAACTACCAAACTGTTTTCCATAGTGGCTGCACCATTTTACATTCCCAGTAACAGTGTACAAGATTTCCAGTTTTTCTACATTCTTGCCACATATCTAGAATATATGAAGTATGCCCTTATCAGATAATAAGATTTGCAAATATTTTCTTTCTTTCTATGGTTTGTCTTTTCACTTTCTTTCTTTCTTTTTTTAAATTGAAGTATAGTCAATTTACAATATTATATTAGTTTCAAGTATACAGCATAGTGATTCAGTATTTTTGCAGATTATACTCCACTATTGGTTATTACAAGATAATGGCTATAATTCCCTGTGCTATACAGTATAATCCTTGTTGCTTATCTATGTCTTTTCACTTTCTTGAAGGTGTCTTTTGAAGCAAAAAAGTTATACATTTTGTAATATCCAATATATCTATTTTTTCTTTAGTTGTTTGTGCTTTTGGTGTCATATCTAAAAACCATAGCCTAATCCAAGGTCCTGAAAATTTACACCTATGTTTTCTTCTAAGAGTTTTATTTAGCTCTTACGTTTAGGTCTATGATCCATTTTGAGTTAATTATTGTATATGTTGTAAAGTAGGGGTCCAACTTTACTCTTTTGCCTGTGACATCCATTTGTCCCAACATCACTTGTTGAAAAGACTTTTCTGTCGCCATTGAATTGTCTGACATCCTTGTTGAAAATCAGTTCATTGTAAATGTCAGGGTTTCTAGACTCTCAATTTTATTTCATTGATTTATGTGTCTATCCTTATGCCAGTACCCCACTGTTTGGATTATTATAGCTTTGTACTAAGTTTTGAAATCAGGATGTATGAGTCATCCAAATTTTTCTTCTTTTTCCAGATTATTTTGGCTATTCTTGATCCTATGCATTTCCATATTATTTTTAGGATCATCTTTTTGATTTCTACAAAGAAGAGAGCTGGGATTTTGATAGGAGTTGTGTTGAATGTGTAGATCAGTTTGGGGAGTATTGCCATCTTGGCAATATTAAGTCTTCCAATCTATGAACATGGGATGTCTTTCCGTTTATTTGGGTCTTTTAACATTTCTTTCAACAATGTTTGTAGTTTTCAGAGTACACAATTTGCATTTCTTTTGTTAAATGTATTCCTAACTATTTTATTTTTTGATGCTATGCTCAATGCAATTGTTTTCTTAATTTCATTTTTGGCTTATTCCTTACTAGTATATAGAAATATGATTTTTAAAATTTATTTTGTCCCCTACAACCTTGATGAACTTATTTATTAGTTCTAATAGTTTTGTGGATTTCTTAGGATTTTCTATATGCAAGATCATGTCATCTGCAAACAGAAATTGTGTTCATTTTTTTCTTTTTATTGCCTAGTTGCCCTTGCTGGAACCTCCAATTCAATGTTGAATAGCAGTGGCAAGGGAATTCCCTGGTGGTCCAGTAGTTAGGACTCCCCGCTTTCACTGCTAAGGGCCTGGGTTCAATCCCTGGTCAGGGAACTAAGAGCCTGCAAGCTGCACAGCATGAAAGAATAGCAGGGGCAAAAGTGGAAATTCTGGTCTTGCTCCTGGTGTTAGGGGAAAAGCAGTCATTTACCATTAAGTATGATGTTATTTGGGGTTTTAGCTCTTTCTATAAAGCCAATGCATATCCCAGTAGAGATGTTCAGGCTGAGGGCAGAAATAATAAGATAAAGCTCAGAAGAAAGACCTGGATTTCATTTGGAAGTCCTTAGTATTCAGATGATAGTTGAAGTTGTTGAAACTAATGAGATAGTCCAGACAGAGTGCATAGGATGAGAAGACAATTGGGGATGGACCTTTTGGGAAATATTAACCTTCAATGAACTGAGAAGCTAAGAAGAACCCTTAGAGTGGTAGTTCCTCAGCTTGGCCAAGCAGAGTTATCTGGGGAACTTCATAAAAAT
Organism: Pseudorca crassidens; assembly: GCF_039906515.1. NCBI lineage: Eukaryota > Metazoa > Chordata > Mammalia > Artiodactyla > Delphinidae > Pseudorca > Pseudorca crassidens. Next base: position 68,238,116 of record NC_090302.1, on the reverse strand, counting down.
ACAAATTCCCAAGTGCTATCCAAGGAATTCTGACTGAGGAGGGTTTGTCCTTGGCATCTGTGTTTTTAGAAACTATAGTAATTTGGTTCTCTGACCCCTTTGATCTGTACCTCTGTTCTGAATAATCAGTTTGCTTTGAAAACCTGTTTGTCTTCAGAGAGGAGGTAATACACTGACTCTTGAAGCATTACTGAGTTGCAGGTGAAGTTTCACGCAGTCAGCCAAACTATAGAGTCATTGAAGTCATCTAAGAGGATGGCCTCTCTCATATCCCTGTTATCTAATTGGTTGCCCAATCTTGTCAGTCACACTTCAGGAATATCTCTCAAGCCCATCTCCTCCAATTTTCCCACTTCTTAAGGTATTCATCCTCTTGTACCTGGTCTATATCAGTTTATCTATTTGTTCTCTATTTTTTTCTCTGTAGCTGTCTCCACGCTGCCACCAAAATTATCTCTTATCTATCACATTATATCTTTGTTGCAAAACCTTTAATTGCTCTCTGTGGTCATAAGATGAAATCCAGACTCCTTTGTTTGGTGTAAATACCCTTCACTCCCTGACTCTAGCGCACTTTCCCAACATCAGCTCATGACACCTTTCTCCTTGTACCCCACAGTCTTTCACTACTACTGACTTCTTTGTCCCCATTTCTTGCATAATAATCTCTGACATTCTTCAAGATCCAGCTTAGATGTCCTTCTCTGTGATGTTGCCCCCAATGGTCCTCACCGACTTACTAACTTATTCCTTTGTAACTATAACAGTGCCTGCAGAATGACCAGTGTGATCCCTGATAGGTACAGAAAGAAAAAATTAGAAATTTTAAAATATATCTGTGTGTGTGTGTGTGTGTGTGTGTGTAAGTTTTTAAATGCAAAGGCAGGGCAGTTCAGTGGTTAAGAAAACAGGTTCTGGAGCTAAACTGCCTGGGCTTAAATCCTGATTCTGCTACTTGCTAGCTGTCTTTGATTTGGACAAATTACTTAACCATTCTGTGTCTTGGGGACTTCCCTGGCAGTCCAGTGGTTAAGATTTCACACTCCCACTGCAGGCAGTGCAGATTAGATCCCTGGTCGGGGAACTAAGATCCCGCATGCTGCGAGACGTGGCCCCCTCCCCCCAAAAATTCTGTGTCTCAGTTTTCTCATCTGTAAAGTGAATATCGTTCCAATCATTGATTGCTGCATTACCAACCACTCTAAAGGTTGGTAACTTAAAACACCTCTTCATTATTATCTTCCAAAATCTAGGGGGATGACTGAACTCACTGGGTGGTTCTCATTTGGGAATCTGTCATATGCTTGTAGTCATATGTTGACTGGGAATGGAATTATCTGTAGGCTTCTTCACTCTTGAATCTCACATCTGGGCTAGGAGGGCTGTAATAGCTGGGGCTCCTCTGGTATTTCTCTCTCCACCTGTCTAACTTGGGCTTCTTCTCTTGGCATCTGGCTTCCCCCAGAACACAGCATTTAATAATAGAACATCTGAAGTCCCAGAACATTACTTCTGCTTCATTATATTAACCAAGTAAGTGACTAAGGTCAGGTCAGCTTCAAAGGACGAGGAATTAGATCTCCTGATGGGAAGTATGTCAAAGAATTTGCAGCCATTTTAAATCCATTGTGAATATAATAATAGTGCCTACTTCAAGGTTGTTATGAGGATTAATTGAGTTAATGTTTGTAAAGTGCTTAGAATAATGCTTGGCACTTAGCAGTGTCATATAGTTTTAGCTCTTTATTATTATGAACATGAGTGTAATTGATAGATGTAATATATTTGGTTGTATACTCAATTTTCTTTTCTATGATGGAAGACATATAACATTTGAGGACTGCTCTCAGATATCATTTACCAAGTTTTTTTGTTGAGTATTAGTGTCCTTCTGAATGTAATACTGTGTGAATCACTCAGGGTCAGGGACTTTGTCAGAGTATTTCTTTATTCTCCAGTGCTTCGTACAGTGCCCAGCACATGATAACTGCTCAGTGATTTTTTTTTTTTTAATAAATGGGTGGAAAAAATGAATGGAATATGGTAACATTGCCTGGGATCAGTGGGGTTTCCAGGACATAGAACTTTCAGCGCTAAAACCAAGAAAATCTCAGGGAAACCGGGGCAAATGGGTCACATTAGGAATAAATGAATGAATGCATTTTTCAAAAGAGACCAAAGTTGAAACTTAATGGTGGAGTGAGGTTACTTAGGCCAGTCCACCAAAGCTTGGCAAACTCATAAATCAAGTTGAAACTTTTTTTAAGCATTGGAGTTTTTTGGTTTGTTTTTTTTTCTTTATATGAAAACTTACTTGAGCACAGTACATATAAAACAAACTGGGCCCTGGTTGACGTGCAGAACAGGGCACCTAGAGCTTTGGCTTTGGCCTTTTTTTCCCTTCCCTCTCTCCCTTTAGAGGCCCTTAGAGCATCTCCGAAAAATCCTGGGGCATTACTTTGAAAGCCACTTATGTCGTAAATCATAGCTCCAGGGCCTCTTGAAGTCCCTGAAATCTGATCATTTGGCTCCTGTTAAACTTATATTCTGCAGCCTAGAGCCTCCACCTGGCAGGAGGGGTAGGAGATGGGTAAGGCAGGTGGACAGCTCCAGGGCAACAAAGGGGTAGAAGAGGAGCTTTCTAGAACAAGAAAAGAAGCTGGGCCAGATCTTTACAGGCTCTCCCTGAAACAGGAACAGGGCCATTTATGAAAAGGAAGCAGTATCAGCACCAGGAGAGCTCAGGGGCAAGAAGGGTGAAACAAAAGGGGCCAGTTGTTTGTGCTGTCATTTGCAAGTCAGGAACTGATTGACTTCATAAACATTTTATCATACCTGACTACTTTTTGTGTATATTAAGATCCTTGTACAAGTGAATAATCTTTTTTTTTTTTTTGGCCACACAGCGCAGCTTGCAGGATCTCAGTTCCCGACCAGGGATCAAACCCGGGCCACGGCAGTGAAAACCCAGAATCCTAACCACTAGACCACCAGGGAACTCTCAAGGAAATAATCTTTGTCACAGTAATTCCACTTCTAATAATTTCCACTGAGGATACAATCACAAATGTGTACAAAGAAAAAAAAGATATATACAAGGATATTCATTGCAGTTTTATAAAAGTAAGGTACTCCGAGAAGAAGAGATATGTGAGTTGAACATTAAAAGGTGAATACGAATTAACCAGGCCCTTTGGGCCAAGAATAGAAAGAAGACAAGGTGTTCCATTTAGGGGAAACAGCATGTACCAAGGTATAAAGATGTGACGGGTTTGGTATTGGAGAACTTTAAGAAATTGGGAATTATTGGAGCAAAGGATACACTGTGAATGGGGGAGAGGATGAGGCTGAAAGGGAGGAAAATGTCAGAGGCAGAACAAAATTATAATTCATATTTTTAAAAAGCACAGTAATTTTACTCTTTGAGTGAAAAACAGGTTCTTTAGGTTGGCATGTGTACACAGACAAATAAGAAAATCTAACCCTGTGTGTAGGAAATTCAAACCAAGGAAAGTAGTGAACTACCCTTGAGTTTAAATGTTGTTTGAAACAATAAAGTAAGGAAGATTCATGAGTCACGGTACTTTGATGTCAGATACAATCATCTCTATGTATGACACATTGGTCAAAGTTCAAGAACTGGTTATCTTTATACAGATATTGCTCTTCTGCTTACAAAGTATTCTCAACAGTTCTAGAATTATTTGGCTAATGTTTTGTTTCTCATGCAAAAAGTTATGCTTTTAACCAAGTTGATTGTAAAACAAAAATGTGCCTATTGTTAATAGATTTATGCTATTTGCATAATAAAAATTGCTCCAAATTTACCATTATCATATTGACTCAATCATACTACACTGTTGCTGTCACTGGCCTGTTTTTAAACTCCTCTTATAGGAGTTTAACAGGCAAAATCAACATCTTTTTGCTACTTCTACTACTAAATAATCTTCTCAACGTTTTTTGTCTCACCTCTTCCCACCACCTTATTGTTCTCTAACTACAAAGCACTCACCCAGGGGCTTCCCTGGGGCTTCCCTGGTGGTGCAGTGGTTAAGAATCCACCAGCCAATGCACGGGACACAGGTTCGATCCCTAGTCCGGGAAGATCTCACATGCTGCGGAGCAACTAAGCCCGTGCGCCACAACTACTGAAGCCTGCAAGCCTAGAGCCCGTGCTCTGCAGCAAGAGAAGCCACCGCAATGAGAAACCTGGGCACTGCAATGAAGAGTAGTCCCCACTCATTGCAAATAGCCAAAAGCCCAAGTGCAGCAGTGAAGACCCAACACAGCCAACAAATAAATAAAGTAATTAATTAATTAAAAGAGAAAAAAAGCTCTATAAAAGAAAAAAAAAGCATTCATCCACCACCACACCACTTATTGCATCAACAGACACTGGGTCAATGTCAGTACTTGATCACAGGTGGAAGGTAATCAGACTCACCTGACTGGTGAATTGAAACAATTGCATCTTAAAATCTCCCTCTGTAGACCTCAAATATTTAAGTCTCAGAGGAATGCAACTGGTTCTGAAGGAACAATTTATGGTGGAAAAACCTGTCTCACAACTTGGAATCCTAAGACTATAGAATTTTAAGGTGCACACGAGCCTGCATTTCAGAAATTATCCAGCTCCTTACAGATGAAGTAATTGAAGCCTAGGAAGACAACATAGTAACTGTGTGACCTTGGGCAATTTACTTATTTTCTCTTGCCTTACTTTTCTTATCTATTAAATCAATCTTAGAGTGTGGAGAAAAGGGAACCCTCCTACACTTCTGGTGGAAATATTAATTGATACAGCCACTATGGAGAACAGCATGGAGGTTCCTTAAAAAACTAGAAATAGAGTTGCCATGTGATCCAGCAATGCCACCACTGGGTATATATCTGGAAAAGACAAAAACTCTAATTTGAAAAGATACATGTACCCCAATGTTCATAGCAGCACTATTTACAATAGCCAAGACATGGAAGCAACCTAAATGTCCATCAACAGATGAATAGAGGACTTCCCTGGTGGTTCAGTGGTTAAGACTCCGACTTCCAATGCAGGGGCTTGCAGGTTCGATCCCTGGTCAGAGAGCAAAGATCCCACATGCCTGGCAGCCAAAAAACCCAAAGTATAAAAAAGAAGCAATATTGTAACAAATTCAATAAAAGACTTTAAAAATGGTCCACATCAAAAAAAAAATCTTAAAAAAACCCCAGATGAATGGATAAAGAAGATGTGGTATATACATATACAATGGAGTATTACTCAGCCATAAAAAGGAATGAAATAATGTCATTTGTAGCAACATGGATGAACTTAGAGATTATGATACTGAGTGAAGTCAGACAGAGGAAGACAAATATATGATAGCACTTATATGTGGAATCTAAAAAAATGATACAAATGAACTTATTTACAAAACAGAAATAGACTCACAGACATAGAAAATAAATTACAGTAACCAAAGGGAAAGGGGGAGAGGATAAATTAAAAGTATGGGATTAACAGATACACACCACTATGTATAAAAGATAAACCACAAGGATTTACTGTATAGCACAGGGAATTATATTCAATATCTTATAATAACCTATAATGGAAAAGAGTCTGAAAAAGAATATGTGTGTGTGTGTGTGTGTGTGTGTGTGTGTATACCTGAAACATGGTGAATCAACTATACTTTAATTAAAATAAATAAATAAATAAGTAGATCTTAGCAGTACCTATACCGCAGAGGTTTATTATAGGGAATAAATGAAACAATGCAAGTGAAGAATTTAAAGCAGTGCTTAGCCCAAATATAACATTCAATAAGTGTTGTTATGATTATGGATAAAACAATGAACAAGGGGTCCTGAATCTGCTATTAATTTGCAATGAACTCAGAAAGTTCCTGAGTTTTCCCCATCTGTGAAATGAGGTTAGACTAAGTCAGTGTTCAAGTTGTGCTGTAGAGGACTGCTAAGGTTTTCCTGAAGGACTGCAGGGGAGAGGATGGAAGACCAGCTGGCAGACATTCAACACTCACCCTCCTTCAACCAAAACTGTTTAGCTTTCATCTTACTTCTTATATTTTTGTTTTAATAAAAGAGTTCTGCTTAAAAAAAATGAATAACTACTTAATGAGATCATCTTTACGGTTGTTTCAGCTCAAGATTCTATGACTTGGCAACAATCTCATTGTGTTCCCCTGTCATTCTGGTTTCAAGATAAAGACAAGGGTTTTAAAGTTTTGAGGATAAGATCAACATATGACTATAGCACAGAGCCAGGACAGAACTCTAGGTTTCCTGACAGTAAGGAAGAGACATGATAATCTCTTGAGGTTGATGTGAAGGAGATACTCAAATGATTAATGCTCAGTAATGGTTATGGACATTCTTGTATCTTGCTTATGGGGAAACAAATTCTTCATTTTTCCTTCTTAGTTTCTTCTTGAATTGTTCAAGGGATACATATTCTTTTGAACAGTGCTGATGACTATCTACTCTATGATTACCACATTTATTACCCAATCCTTTTCTGGACAACTAAAGATTCAAGTTTGCTGAATTAAACTTTACTGAAGGGCTTCCCTGGTGGCACAGTGGTTAAAAATCCACCTGCCAATGTAAGGGACACGGGTTCGAGCCCTGGTCCAGGAAGATCGCACATGCCACGGAGCAACTAAGCCCGTGCACCACAACTGCTGAGCCTGCGCTCTAGAGCCTGTGTGCCACAACTACTGAGCCCGTGTGCCACAACTTCTGAGCCCACATGCCACAACTACTGAAGCTCGAGCACCTAGAGCCTGTGCTCTGCAACAAGAGAAGCCACTGCAATGAGAAGCCCGTGCGCCGCAACTAGAGAAAGCCAGCATGCAGCAATGAAGACCCAACGCAGTCAAAAATAAATAAAATAAATTTAAAAAAATTAAAAACTTTACTGAAAAAGAGAAACTTAAGGAGAGATTTCACTATCACTTTTTTTATTTTAAATTTTTATTGGGGTATAGTTTATTTACAATGTTATGTTAGTTTCAGGTGTACAGCAAAGTGACTCTGCTATACATATACGTATATCCACTCTTTTTTAGATTCTTTTCCCATACAGGCCATTACAGAGTGTTGAGTAGAGCTCCCTGTGCTATACAGTACGTTCTTATTAGTTATCTATTTTATATATAGTGGTGTGTATTCACCATCACTTCTATTCAGATTTATTTTTTTTAAAGCTTATTGAGTAGTTATTGCTGTACTATTGAAACATCCAGGTGAGGATTTATACATTTCAGATGCAATTCTCTGATAGAGTTCTAACTTTCAAAGACCCTCACCCCAATTTCAAAGGTCTAAGCAAAAAAGGGGTTGTAGGTGTATCAAAATATTAAATAAATGAAATTTGTTGGTGTACAATAAGCTTATGATATATTTTCTATTGGATTAACTATTACAATAGTCTTGTTTTCAGACTTTTTCCGGATAAAAAGTGTTTAGATTTACATATACTGACTGTATCAGATTCCAGTATAAAAATTCCATACTGTTCTTTCTATTTTGCTTTTTCAAGGGTCTTTGAACTAATGTTTCCATTGTATAAAAAAGTTCAAGGGCATTGATTTTCATCAGATGAGAAATGTAACTCCACCCCAATGTTCATAGCAGCACTATTTACAATAATTGAGTGCCCATCAACCCAACTGCCCATCAATAGATTATTGGCTTAAGAAGATGTGGTATATATATATATATATATATATATATATATAATGGAATATTAGTCATAAAAGAGTGAAATATTGCCATGTACAGCAACATGGACCTAGAGAATATTATGCTTAGTGAAATAAGTCAGACAGAGAAAGATAAATATTATATGATATCACTTAAATGTGGAATCTAAAAAATAATACAAATGAATTTATTTACAAAACAGAAACAGGGGCTTCCCTGGTGGCGTAGTGGTTAAGAATCCGCCTGCCAATGCAGGGGACATGGGTTCGAGCCATGGTCCGGGAAGATCCCACATGCCGCGGAGCAACTAATTCACAACTACTGAGCCTGAACTCCAGAGCCTGCGAACCACAACTCCTGAAGCCCGGGCGCCTAGAGCCCATGCTCCACAACAAGAGAAGCCACCGCAATGAGAAGCCTGCGCACGGCAACAAAGAGTAGCCCCTGCTCACCGCAACTAGAGAAAGCCTGCGTGCAGCAACAAAGACCCAATGCAGCCAAAAATTTAAAAATTAAATAAATTAAAGAAGAAAAACAAACGGAAACAGACCCACAGACGCGGAAAACAAATTTATGGTTACCAAAGGGGAGGGGGGCAGATAAATTAGGAGTATGGGATTAACAGATACACACCACTATATATAAAATAGATAAACAATAGGACCTACTGTGTAGCACAGGGAACTATATTCAATATCTTGGAATAACCTTTAATGGAAAAAAATCTGAAAAAATGTATAACTGAATCACTTTGCTGTATACGTGAATCTAACACAATACTGTAAATTAACTATACTTCAATTGAAAAAAAAAGAGAGAGAGAAAGAAATGTAACTCTAAAATATATGCAGTTTTCTACTGTGTAATTTTTTTTAAATTTTTAATTAATTTATTTATTATTTTTTGGCTGCATGCGCGGCATGCGGGGATCTTAGTTCCCTGACCAGGGATCAAACCCGCATTCTCTGCATTGGAAGTGTGGAGTCTCAACCACTGAACCACCAGGGAAGTTCCTCTACTGTGTAATTTTTTTTTTTTGCGGTACGCGGGCCTCTCACTGTTGTGGCCTCTCCCGTTGCGGAGCACAGGCTCCGGATGCGCAGGCTCAGCGGCCATGGCTCATGGGCCTAGCCTCTCCGCAGCATGTGGGATCTTCCCGGACCAGGGCACGAACCCGCATCCCCTGCATCGGCAGGCGGACTCTCAACCACTGAGCCACCAGGGAAGCCCTGTACTGTGTAATTTTAATTCTCATGTAGAACACACCGAGTTCAGACTCTGTTACAAGGCATTGCAGTCAACACAACAGATCTGAATGTAAATGAAATAACATGCTTCTGAATTTTCATGAAGATTTTATTAAAGCCTAAATTTCATACCAATATTCTTACATATGCATTATTTTCATATGATGGAAAGTACTGTATATACAATGAAAAGGAAATCTTTTGCCTAGCCCTGACTCCTGTCTCTGGGTTCCCCTACCCAGGGATGACAATTAGTCCCAGTTTCTTATCTATACTTTCAGAGATATTTAATGCATTTTTCTGCTATAAGAAAGCAAAACTTCAATACACATTATTTTATTTGATCCTTACAAAAATTCTGTAAGGTAGACAGAAGAGGTTTTCTTCCCGATCACAGAAATGAAAATGCAGGCTCAGAGAAGTAAATCAATTATTATAACTCTGTTCTACAGCTAATAATTTGATCACATAGTCAGGTCTTTATTAGGCACCTCTTGAATCCAGGCACTGGGCTGAGGGATAGAGATAGGATGCCACGTTCAAATGCATTATACCTCAATGTTGTTTCTATTACTTGGAGTGGTTCTTGAATGCTTCAGTGCAAAAGACTGAACGTTTTAAAATTTGGGGGAGGTTTTCATACAATGTAAGCATGATTAATAGAGAAATCTTAATTCATGAGTATAATATACCCAGCACTATTCTGCAAGAGCTGAGGCCAGAGGAAAGAGAAAAGTAAATGCTGGTTTTTCTAACTATAGTATTTGCCTGCCTAGGCATCTGGGTTTTCATTTTAAAGATCTCTTAGGAAACCCCAACTGTTACAAGGAAGTGTTGCTTTTGGTTTAATGTTTATCCTGCTAGCGCACTCCACCCTTAAATGATCTTAGTGACTAATAGGACTGGAACCGGTTCTCATTTACCAGATGCAAATTCCACTTACCAGCTTGTTTTTTGTGCCTTCTGCTGATTTGCGGTCATAGGCAAAACTAGACTAAAGAACTTCTTAAGATAAATGAGAATGGGCAACGATGCAGTTGGTCTTTAATTTTGAAATTGGCCTGGCACAGTGGCCTCACCTAAAAGTCATAGGGTCAGTCGGTCTGTCGGTTGGTCTTCTGTTCCCTGACAGTTAGAGGGTCCTCCCTGGCCACCCGCAGTGACTCAGAAGGCAGCTGCAGAGAACAGGAAGGCCTGAGATTCATGTGACAAACCATCGGCCTTCACCAGGGCCAACAAAGCAGGTGGGTGTCGTCTACCCCACCCCCTGCCCCCCTCCCCTGCCCCTCAGCTTTATGTTGCATTTCTGGATTTTTTTTTTTTTTCTGTCTCAAACAGCTCTGAATTTTCTCCTTGACCTAGTTTCATCTGTGGAAAAATTCTGTCCGAAAGGGACTGCTGAGATGTTGTCTGGGCCTGCATCCCTGAAGAAGGCCGACAATCTGTTTGCACACAAAGAATGGAAAAAATGTTTCCATGCTTTAAAGATTACTGAACACACTCTTTCCAAAATGAATCAATTCCTTCCAGCAGGGATCATTTTCACTAATCGGGAAAACAAAGCTGTCCATATTCAGTAGCCAACCTCTTGATTTCAAAAGAGACCACATGTCCTGATAGTTTTTTGCAGTTTTTCTTGGCCAGGTTTAAGTCATTGTTTCCCAAAGTGTGGCCTGAGGGCCACCTACATTAGAATCACGAAGGTTAAGGAATCATTATCACTAGAGAAGGATCCAGTAATCTATCATTTTTTAACAAGCACTGCAACTCATTTTTATGCATGAAATTAACTCAGCTAAATCAGAGTTCACAAGCCTTCACTGGTAACATCAAATGAGACAGTCCTGGGGAAGAGGGTTGTTAATACCTCCCCTGTTCTTACCTCTCTATTTCCCCCTATCCCTGCCAAAATGCCATTTCTGATAATATTGCATGGTCACTATAGAAGGAAATAGAGGAACGAAGAGCTAAGGAACCAGCAGTATTCTCACTCGATTGTGCTGGTGTAGGAATATTTCTGTCGACTTAAGAAAAACCTCATAATCTAAAAGTTGTGAGTTAAGTTTTATTCCAGGACCTTACTGAAGACTATAGCCTGGGAGACAACCTCTCAGATAGCTCTCAGGAATTGCTCTGAAGCGGTAAGAGAGGAGCCAGGATATTTAGGAGGTTTTTTTGCTGGGAAAAAAAAAACATGTAGTTGAACATCAAAAGATTACTGCTAATCACAAAGAACAGACATCTCAAGTTAATGATTTTAGTGCTTTTCTATGAGTCTATGTATGGGAAGATGCAAGCATCTGGGTTCATTGAAATTATTTCTTAGATATGCATCTTAACTAAGTCCAGTATCCAAAGCACAGAATGCTTCCTGTTTTTCTCTATCCTGAATTCCTCTCAGGGCACACTGTCCTTGGTAGGTGGCTGAAGTGGCTGATGGCTTGATCCTTGTAGAACTGGGATGGTAAGCAACATTTTGTGTTTACTGGAATGGTAGACAACATTCCCTGTCCACAGTTCCCTGGCCTGTGCTGGGAATGTGAGAGGTCAGATTCCCAAGGTGGCCAAACAGGAGAAAAAGAAGACAAGCAGTACATCCAGCACTTTGTCTATGTTGTGCCCACCTTTGGCAAGAAGAAGGGCTCCAATGCCAGTTCAAGTCCTTTGTAATCCTGGTGTTCTCTAATAAAGCCCCTTAGTCCAGTCAAAGAAAATGAATGATTTCACAAATGCCTTAAAAATAGGCATTTTTAAAAGGACTAATTTTAGAAAGCAAAGGACCAGAATGCTTAAGAATCGTCCACAAAGCCTGTTAAAAAATGCACATCTGGGCTTCCCTGGTGGCGCAGTGGTTGGGAGTCCGCCTGCCGATGCAGGGGACACGGGTTCGTGCCCTGGTCCGGGTAGATCCCACATGCCGCGGAGCGGCTGGGCCCGTGAGCCATGGCCGCTGAGCCTGCGCGTCTGGAACCTGTGCTCCGCAACGGGAGAGGCCACAACAGTGAGAGGCCCGCGTACTGCAAAAAAAAAAAGCGAATCTCCCCTTCTCCCTATTCTAATTAAGTACATAAGGTGTGGGGTCTGGGAACCTGCATTTACTAAAGCACCTAAAATGATTCTAATGCAAATTGATCTGGGGGCACATTAGGATATCCCTTGTTTAATTTCCTGGAGCAAAAATAGACAGGAAAAGAAAGACATTTGCAGTGTCCACAGGAGATTTCATAGCTAGAACAGCAGTTTTCAAAGTGTGGTCTCAGACCCATGGAGTCTCTGAGAATTTTCAGGAAGTTTGAAAGATCAAAAATGTTTTTATAATAATACAAAGATTTATTTGCCTTTTTCCTGTGTTGGACTTTTGCACCCAGTGTCCAAAATCAATGTTGGGTAAAACTGATGGCCTAGGTAACCTAGTGAATTTACTGATAGAAAACATAGGAAGAATAGCCTAAGGGGAAGGGAAGACTTTGATGTTGGATGTATTGATTTTGAGGTGCCTATTGGACATCCAGATGGAGATGGTCTGTAGGCGTTTATGGATCTGGAGCTCAGCAGAGAGTTCTGAACTGGACATATATGCAATGGATAGTAATTACTCTTTACATACACCCTAAGTCTCCTGACTAGGTTAAATCTCCATGACATTCTCTTTTTGTCCAAGGATACACAGCCAGGGATACACTTATCTGTCTATGTAACCTTGGGCAAGTTAAAAAAAACTCTCTGTTTCTCAATTTTCTCATCTATAAAATGAGGATAAAGAACTTGTATTATAGGATTGCTGTGAGGATTAAAGAACTTAATAGTGTTAAATGCTAAGAATAGTGCATGGTACGCTTGAAAATAAAATACTGAAAATGCAGGCTGCTTTTTTCTATTTGACCATTAGATGTCGCTCAATATCCATGAAAGGTAAGAAACCAGCTGTGCATTATTAACCTCCTGCTTGGTCCTCCAGGGTCTGCCCCGTCTCACTGTCTGAATCTGCAGTTTGCTTAGTCATGTACTGGTGTCTGTGCGTCAGTTGTCTTGCTGTATATAGCCAGAAATCCCCTCAACCATCCAGAAAATGTGTTATGCAAATGTCCAATTTTGCCAATTAGGTCAGCATACAGTAGTTGAGCCTTTGGTTTATGACATACCAGGATGAAAGCACTCCGTGGCAGAATTCCCACTCATCTTTCAAGGTCCTGCTCAAATGCCACCTCCTCTGTGGAGCCTTATCTGACCCTCTTCCTTAACCCAGAGCACTGCAGGAAAATCTCTGTCACCATACTTTTGTATTGTGTTTGTTCACAAATGTCTCCCCAAATTCTAGAAAAGATTCCAAATCTCCTTCTTAATAAAAGAAGTGCACACTAAAACTACAAAGAAAAAGCCATTTTCACGTAGGAGATTGGCAGATATCCACAAATTTGATAATATATTTGGTTTAGGGTAACAGGCAATCCCATACATTCTTAGTGGAAGTGTACACTTGTTTATACTTTCTGGAAGACAATTTGGCAATCTGTCAAAATTTTAAACACAGCAATTCTTTTTCTAGACGTTTTTACTAAAGGTGTATAGTACTTGCACACATGCACAAATATCAGTGTAAGGAGATATTCACTGCACGATTGTTTGTGGTAGCAAAAGGCTAGAGGTGACCTAAATGTCCATCAACAGGCACTGATTAACTTGTACATCTTACAGTGAATTACCAAGCAGCTGTTAAAAGAAGGGAGTATGTTTATAGGAACTGATACAAAATCATCTGCAAGATATATTATTAGAAAATTGCTAGGTGGGGAAAAGTGAAGAAGTAACAGTTAACGTTTATCGAGCACTTTATTTGATTTTTTTTTTTGGCCATGCAGCATGCAGGATCTTAGTTCCCTGACCAGGGATCAAACCCGTGCCCCCTGCACTGGGAGTGCAGAGTCTTAACCACTGGACCGCCAAGGAAATCCCTGTTGAGCACTTTAAAATGGAGTTTCTCATTTAATCTTCATAGAAACCCTCAGAGGTTGGAACTTATCACCACGTTACAGATGAGGAAACAGAGCGAAGTTAAATCATGTGTCCAAATCTGGCTATTGCTTGGAAGAATTGTTACTTAAACCCCAGTAGCCTGGATTTCAGGGCCCTTGCTCTTAATCAGTGTACCACATTTATGTGCAGGGGATATATATAGGTGCCATGTTTTCTAAAGGCAGGGTGTGTGTATGTGCCACGTGGATTCACAACAGCCTGTTGTGACTGCATCCGGCAGGAGAACTGAGTGCCAATGGATCAAGAGTGGAAGGGAGAGTTTTTTCCCATTCTACACAAGTGGTTCTCAGCCTTGGTTGCATATTAAAATCACCTGGAGAACTTTTAAAACTACTGTTCCCTTTGCCCACTTTAGGTCAATTAAGTGAGAAACTGGAAGAAGGGCCCTGTCACTGGCATTGTTTTCAAAGCTTCCCAGGTGATTCTAATGTGAAGTTGGCATTAAGAACCACTTTCTAAACCCTCTTGTACCATTTGAATTTTTTGTTAACAATCTTAATTGTTACTTTAAAAAGAATCTCAGGGCTTCCCGGTGGTGCAGTGGTTAAGAATCCGCCTGCCAATGCAGGAGACACGGGTTCGAGCCCTGGTCCGGGAAGATCCCACATGCCACAGAGCAACTAAGCCCGTGCGCCACAACTACTGAGTCTGTGCTCTAGAGCCCGTGAGCCACAACTACCGAAGCCCGCGCTCCTAGAGCCCGTGCTCCGCAACAAGAGAAGTCACCGCAATGAGAAGCCCAGGCACCGCAACGATGAGTAGTCCCTGCACGCCGCAACTAATGAAAGTGTGCGCACAGCAACAATAGAGCCAACATAGCCAAAAATAAATAAATAAATTTATAAAAAGAATCTCACAAGGGAGCATTGTGTCTTATGACACAGGTCTCAGGAGAACAGATCTCAGGTTGACACATTTCTATATTGTGCTAAAAATTCTCTCTCTAAAAGATGACATATGAGACTGGTTAATTTAGTAAAAACAAAACATAGTTTTTGGGAGTTCCCTAGCAGCCTAGTGGTTAGGATTCTGGGGTTTCACTGCTGTGGCCTGGATTCAATCCCTGGTCAGGGAACTGAGATCCCACAACCTATGTGACACAACCAAAAAAAAAAAAAATATATATATATATATATATATATATAGTTTTTACCAAAATCCTTAATATGTATACTTCAGTTGACAGATTAGCTATGACCTGATATAATCTTTGAGTGTATTCTGTTTCCTTATAATAATATGAAAAGCTTTTTGGCCTCATATGACCTTAATACATTGTAGATTTGTCAGCTATATCTGTTTCTTGCTAAAAGAGTGGCCAATGAAATTATTTAAATATATTTCATTTTTATGTTCCTGACATTTTCATTCCTCCCTCCTTCATCATATCACTTCTCCGCGAAAGCATCTTTGTGACGTCATCGTGCAAAAGAGCTGATATTCCATAACTCTGAGAAGTTAGCAATTTTCACATAAAACACTTTCAGAAATGAGTTAAGTTCATCACTAACAATTGCGGTCTCTGTTTTATTGACATACAACAGCTAAAGATGGGCTTTCCAGAAAACTCCAGTGAAAGCTTTGCTAGGGGTAGAGTAGAACACACACCCTGATACCCAGGAGAAGAAAAGTTCATGCCTGGCCAATGATTAATAGGTCGTGGGTTAATAAACTGATAAGGCTTGGGATGAGGCGGAGTAACAGTGGCATATGATGCATTTTGGGCTGACTTGAGAAGGGGAAGGGAAACGTTGGCCTGAGGGAGGAGGGGTGGAGCTGAGTATGACAGCTGGCAGGTAGGTGATCAAAGGCCCACTTACACTGCCCCAGACGCGTGGGTGTTTCCCCCCAAACCGCACAGCAGGTGACTTCTTGAGCATTATATAGGCATCCTCTGTCATATTTCTTTCTCCCCTTGGGAAAAAAAAGTCCCGGCATTCACCAGCCCCTGTTCCCATCTTTCTTGAGAAGTGCTTTATTTTCTTTTTTGGCTTCGTAGCGCAGGTTTCGGGGATCTTAGTTCCCCACTAGGGATTGAACCTGGCCCCGGCAGCGAAAGCTGCGGAGTCCTAACCACCAGACCGCCAGGGAATTCCCAAGAAGTGCTTTAAAATCACTTTTCATTGGTTGTGTATTTCACAACCTGCGCAGGGGAACTGAGGCACAGTTAAGAGACTTTCCCACGCCGTAAGTGTTCTGGCTTAGCACCACAGTTCAGTATAGAACGTTGAGTGTAATCCTGGTTTCATAGTGAACTTTGGTTTCATCAGATGAAGACTGAATTTTATTTAGCCACAAGTGGATTACTTGACCCACTTAATATTTGTTCTCATTTTTACACATTAAAAAAGCCCTTTGGTGAAAGGCTCTCATTTGCCTCTCACATGGTCATTGCCGGAAAATGAGAAACTCAATTACATCCTGAAATTCCTTGCTGACTCAACAATAGACCTAAAACAATAGCACGCTAAAATAAAAATAGAATTATGAAAAAAATGCTATGTGAATTTAGCACAGAATACTTATAACCAATTTATTTGTATACATTGCCAGAGCGGCTAGACATTTATTTAAGAAACAGTTATTGAATACCTGGCCTTTCCTTTTTTTTGGCCACCCCTGGAGGCTTGCGGGATCTTAGTTCCCTGACCACCAGGGATCGAAGCCATGCTTCCTGCAGCGGAAGCGCAGACCTCCAGGGAATTCCCTCCTTTAATTTTCCTCTTGATTTATAGTTAATAAATATACTTGGATCCTATGCAACCTTTGCGCCAGGCACTGTTGTAGGCACTTATACATCACCCCATTTAAGCTTTCATTTAAGTGGCTTCCCACTCGGATTCCCCTCCTCCTGACTGCCTTTTTCCTTCTTGTAGCCCATGTTTTGCCTTTTCTCTATTATTTACTCTGCTGCCATTATTCTTCTCTCTGTTATCACACTCTGTCCTTGGAAAACCTGCTATTTTTTTCTGTGGCACTCCGATCTTTTTCCTTTTTGCCTGTCTTTCGTATATGTTGCTCATTGTGAAGAACATGCAGTGGGAACACACAAATAGGTTTCCTTAAAATACTTTAAAGTTCTAATTACCACTAACAACGTATGGATTTTTGGTGCTTCACATCCTCACCATTAGCTGTTCTGGTAGGTATGTGGTGGTATAACATTTGATTTGAGGTTGTATTTCCCTGATCACTAATGACGTTGAGCATCTTTTCCTGTGCTACTGGCCACTCACTTACCTTCTTTGGTGAAGTGTCCATTCAACTCTTTTGCCCATTATTTTTCAAAGAGTTGGGTTTTTGTTGTTGTTATTATTCCGTTGTAGGAATTCCTTATATACCCTAGATACCTGACCTTTATCTGATATATATTTTGTTAATATTTTCCCCCAGTGTGTGGCTTACCTCTTCATTTCCTTAAGGGTGATGTTTGACGACCAGAAGTTTTTAATATTGAGGAAGTCTACTTTATAAGTTTTTCTTTTGTGGTCATTGCTTTTTGTGTTTAATCTAAGAAATTTTGCCTAATCCCAAGTCATGAAGACATTTTCATGTTTTCCTCTAAAAGCTTTATGATTTTAGCTTTTACATTTAGGCTTGTGATCCATCTTAAGTTTTGCGTATGCTGCGACCTAAGGGTTAGGATTCATTTTTTTCCTTATGAATATTCAGTTATTTCAGCATAATATATTGAAATAACTTTACTTCTTGGATTGCTTTGGTGCCTTTCTTGAAAATCAAAGGCCATATAAGGATGGGTGACTTGTATTTTTAAGTTATCTTTTTGTTATTGATTTTTCATTTTATCATACTGTGATTTTTAAAATTAATTTATTTTATTTTATTTATTTTTGGTTGCATTGGGTCTTCATTGCTGTGTGGGCTTTCTCTAGTTGCAGTGAGCGGGGCTACTCTTCGTTGCGGTGCACGGGCTTCTCATTGCGGTGGCTTCTCTTGTTGCAGAGCACGGGCTCTAAGCATGCAAGCTTCAGTAGTTGTGGCACACAGGCTCAGTAGTTGTGGCTCTTGGGCTCTAAAGCGCAGGCTCAGTAGTTGCGGTGCACGGGCTTAGTTGCTCCACGGCATGTGGGATCTTTCCAGACCAGGGCTTGGACCCATGTCCCCTGCATTGGCAGGTGGATTCTTAACCACTGCACCACCAGGGAAGCCCTTATATTGTGATTTGAGGATCTGGTTTATATAATATAGTAAGTCCCCTACATATGAACAAGTTCCATTCTGAGAGTGCATTTGTAAGTCCAACAAAGTTAGCCTAGGTATCCACCTAACACAATTGGCTATATAGTACTGAACTGTAATAGGTTTATAATACTTTTCACACAAATAATACATTAAAACCAAACACAAAAAAATATAGAAAACATTTTTAATCTTACAGTACAGTACCTTGAAAAGTACAGTAGTACCAGCTACATCACCATTGCTTTTATGCTTGCTTCTGGACATCCTGGGCTTGAAATAAAGATACTGTACTCCTGTACTCTATACAGTACTGTACAGTAAAGTACACAAAAGCACAACCATATGTAGAGGATGCAGGCAGGTGACAATGTACGCCAGACATGTGAAGTAACTTACATTATTGGACATGCGAACACATGTTCGCATCTTCGAAAGCTCTAAACTTGAAGGCTCATATGTAGAGGACTTACTGTATTGATTTTTTATTTTTGGACACTGTCTTTGGCTTAGTACATTGTCAGTTTTATTAAATGATCCTCCTGTGCTTAAAACATACAATTTTTCTCTCATTGTTGGTTGCAGAGTTCTATATCAATCATTTGAATAAGTGTTTTTTGTTGTACAAATTTCATACTCTTGTGGGATGGCAAGAAGGCCAGTGTGTGGTTCAAACGGTAAGAAGAGTAGGAGTTAAGATCAAAGAAGCAGCAGGGCCAGATCATGTCTTAAAGTCTTGGGATTTTATTACAAGCGAGTTGAGTCTTTGAAGGGTTGTGAGCAGAGGATCACATTGATGCTGTAATGAGAATAGCCTAGGAGGGTGTGGAGATGGGGCTTCCATAAGGGACAGGTTAAGAGACTATGGTAGAAGGCCGGGCAAGATAAGCTGATGGCTTGGACCAGGGTAGTATGGAAGAAAGAGGTGACAAGGGTCTGGATTCTGGAAATATTTTGAAGATAATGCCAACAGATTTTGTTAATAGTTTAAATGTGGATTGTGAGAAAAAGAGAGGATACAAAGATGACTCCAAGGGGACTTCCCTGATGGTCCAGTGGTTAACACTCCATGCTTCCAATGCAGGGAGCCAAGATGTGATCCCTGGTCAGGGAAGTAGGTCCCACATGCTGCAACTAGGAGCCCACATACTGCAGCTAAAAGATCCCACATGCGGCAACGAAGATCCCTTGTACCACAACTAAGACCAAGCGCAGCTAAATAAATAAATAAATATTAAAAAAAAAAAGGATGACTGCAAGACTTTTGGCCTGAACTGTTGGAAAAATGGAGTTACTCGGGGGGGGTAGTATGTATATATATATTTTTTTTTTTTTTTTTGAGCTCCTTACAGGCATAGCCAGAGTCTTCTGTTTCTTTGCCATCTCTCAATAGTGACTTCATAAGCAGAGTCCCAACAAATATAATGTTAATAGCTAATATATACTTAGTACTTATGTGCCAGGCATGGTACCACTAAATGTAAATTTAATCATTTGATATACACTTATAATTAACCATTTAATCCTTATACAAACCTAGGTGATAGGATCTATTGTTATCCCCACTTATACACAGGGACATTGAGCTCTACAGAAGTTAAATAAATAACTTGTTCAAGGTTGTATAACTAGTAAAAAGGAAAACTGGGATTCTTTTTTTCCTTTTTGTAAGTTTTCTCCAAATATATATAGTGCCTTACTCTTTGTATACAAACCATTGTTTTAATTTTTGAACATGTGACAGAATCACATAGTTTACAATTGAAAGAACAAGTTTCTCTTTCGACCTTTTTCTCAGCCATCCACTTCCCCTCCCATAGGCAATCAGTCTTATTACTTTCTTGAACATTCTTCCAGAGACATTTTACTTCATAAACAAACAGATATAAAGTAGGAAGTATTTTCCTTCTTTTAGTTTTTTCACAAAGGGTGCATACTTTATACACTGCTAAAATTTATATATTTTTCCATTTGGATAACTTTCTACATGGTTATTACCATAATTTATTTAATTAGTCTCCCAGTAGTGGACACTTAGTATATTTCTAGTCATTTGTTGTTATAAAGTGCTGAAATGAATTGCCAGGTTCATAGGCCATTTGCAGAGGAAGAAATTGACACTATAACTGAGGTCTGTCTGACTTTAAAACTACTTCTACATTGATCTGCCTCCCCATGCCATTGATTTGAGAAGATGATTCTCATTAAGCCCTCTCAATTTTATGAGAATACTTTAGGCCTTTGCCTCTGTGACTCCTGGCTCACAGCTCCAGGTGTAGCCACTCTTAACCTCTTAAGTTCATAAACGCTCAATCTCCTCAGGGGATCTTCCCGGAGAACCTCATCTATACTCATATGACCCTGATTACAGACTCTAGAAAAAGGGAATAATAAACTCAGAGCACTTGAGACATTTTTTTTCTTTGCTTGTTGGTTTAAGGTAAATGTACTTTGGAAAGAACCCAGAAGGTAAAAGTGTCTAGGGCAAATGGAAAACTTTTCTAAAGTGAGAGGATGATCTGACTCTTGCAAAGACTGATTGCATAGAGTATCTTGAGCAGTGTATCAGCACATCCTGCGTGACACTTAACACTCATCATTTTTGCCTTGCACAACTTTTCATTGGGTACAGGATGAACTTTGCTCTAGATCTGAATAATTTCCTGTTGAGCGTCCACTTTGTGGTGCTAAAAGGTTCACTGGTAGCAGGATAAGATGAATGAAAACCTTAGCAACTCTAGCTCTGAACTTTGGCCTAGTTTGTGTTGCAATAACACATATTCTTCCGTGAACTTTCACCTAGATATGTGATTCCCTGAAACTATTAACAGTATTGCAGTGAGCCTAATAAATTTTTAATGTATTGATTTTTGAGATCTCTAAATACATCAGAAATATTAGCACATACATTTAAAGTTAAAACCGCTCTTCCATCTCAGCCATAGAAAACAGCACTTGCCTATCTTTTTCATCCTGTGGTAATAATGATAATTAATATGTATTTAACCCTTACTACATGTTAGGTATTATTGTCAGCCCTTTAGGGTTACTCACAAGAGGTGGGTTCTATTATGATTATCTCCATTTTATAAAAGCAAGAAAACTGAAGCACGGAGAGGTTAAGTAATTTGCTTAAGGTAATACTGGAGGGCTGTTTAATAGGAAAACTGGGATTTAGACCTCCTGCAGCCTGGCTTTGGAGCCCATACCGTTAACCACTATGCCATGAACTTGTTAGAACACAAAGCCCTCCATCTACAGTAAGTCCCCTACATATGAACATTCAAGTTGTGAGCTTTGAAAGATGCGAACGTGCATTCCATCAACGTCAGGCGTGAGTGAAATTGCAGCCTGCCCTCCGTCTCCTATTGCTGACGACCCTTCAGGTCTACCATCTCCCACCTCCTCTCCGTCCTCCAGTCAGCAGCTCTTCTTGCCTGTTCACTCGATGTGCCCCTGTATGCCAGCTGTTGTACCATAGTACTGTACTTTTCAAGGCACTGTACTGTAAGTTTAAAAATATTTTCTTTAGTTCTTGTTTGTTTTTTATGTATGATTTGTGTGAAAAGTATTATAAGCCTATTACAGTACAGTGCTATATAGCCGACTGTGTTAGTCGGGTGCCTAGGCTAACGTTGTTGGATTTACGAACAAATTGGACTTAAGAATGCGCTCTTGGAACGGAACTCGTTCCTATGTAGGGGACTTACCGTATCTTATTGCTATTGCCATTTCCTACCTGCCCTTCTCGTCTTTCTGTCCTACTTATCACCATCCCTACCTCCACTGTCTTAGCCAAACACTGGCAAAGCTGAGTTGGAGAACCAGCTGTTAGAACACAGTAACCCAATTTAATGACTGTTGGGCTGCACCCCACAGGCCTACAAGGCCTGTGCTCGCCCAGCTTCAAGACTGAAGAAAGAGCCCGGAGTCAGCAACAGAGACATCAGTGGTTTAATGGTTGAGGGAGCTTACACGTCTGAAACAAGGTCCTGGAGTGACACCCCACCATGGGAGGCGCTGGGCAGGCAGGACATGGTGGCATGGTCTTCGCTGGGGGTGCGGGATGGGGAATTACCAGTTAAAGGGGAATTGACGTCAGGTGGGCTCATTAGTTACCAGGGAAACCAGTAGAGGGGCACGCCCCTCACCGCCCCTCTGATAAGCTATCACCAGCTGGGGCCAGGGACAAGTACGTAGGAAGGTGGGTCATGTGAGTAGGTGTGGGTGAAGCGGGCACTGGTCAGGCAGGCGACGTACAGGGAGCAAGAGAGCAGCCATCTTGACCGCACACTCTACCCCTACATACCCTGCACAACCCTTACATCTTGGTCCTCCCCTCTTCTGCGGGGTCAGGTATGCAGGGGGCACTGCAACCAGATACCACAAATTCAGTACAGACAGCAGCAGTCAGAGTATCAAGAATAAGATACCTAGTATGTTCAGGACAGTCATTTGCCCGGATATGGGCAAATTTTGGAGCTTACCGAGTCAATGGAACGGGAGTCAACAGCAGCAGTGCCCTGTCCACTTATAAGGAAGGTAAGGCCACCTCTGTTTCTCACAAACCCATATCCACCCCCATGAGGAGGGGAAGGCCTGGCTTTGAAAGAAATATTCTGGTGGCCTAGCCACCAGACAGACTGTGTTGGTCACAGTACAGATCTGTCACCCCATGTAATGTGGAGTGCCATTAGGGGTGGACCCATTGCGGTACGCGGGCCTCTCACTGCTGTGGCCTCTCCCGTTGCGGAGCACAGGCTCCGGACGCGCAGGCTCAGTGGCCATGGCTCACGGGCCCAGCTGCTCTGCGGCATGTGGGATCTTCCTGGACCGGGGCACGAACCTGCGTCCCCTGCATCGGCAGGCGGACTGTCAACCACTGCGCCACCAGGGAAGCCCAGGGGTGGACCCATTAGGTCTTTCCAAACAAAACCCGGTTAATCCCACTAGTTGGACTTGTGTGTCCAGAAGCCAGCCTATTCCATTCCACACAGCATAGTCTGGGGGGACTCAAGGGCAGTCAGTTGTACAGTAACGTTTACCAGTGGGGGTCCTTCTGATGTACTGGCTTGTGGGACAGGAAGATGGTGAGAATCTTTCTCCCCCATGGTCAGTAGTCCCCACAGTCACAGTAGCCGGGTCAGTTTCTCGTGGAAGTCCAGAGGAGGACAGCAATGGCATCTCGCTGTAGACCCAGCAATTAGACTCATTCCACAGTGAGGCCCGTGTTGCTGCTCCGTCCTTGAATAGATTTCCTCCCTCAGGCTAGGGAGGGAATGTAAGACATATAACAGGCACAGCACAGGGAAAATTATGACAATTAAGCAACATACAAGCAGTAACCACATTCTGAGATAATACCACACCCACCTATGGTTTTTGTCCTCCTCTGCAATACAGTTCAGAAAACTCAAGTTTTCAGTAATACAGGAATGTGCCCCAAATCATGTACACAATGGCCACCTAGTTTTATCTTGGATGTCTGAACCACAGCTACTCCATTTTGACTTTCAAATCCATCCCCTTCCTCAATGGCCAAAGCAGATGTACAATGCATGTCTGAAAGGCCACAAAACAGGCTGCTCTGATCAGTAAAATTCAAGTTAAACCATGTATAAACCTTCTGACTTCCTCAGACCTCAACATGTGCAGATTTTTCCATCATTTCCCCCCCCTTTTTTTTTTTTTTTTTGTGGTACGCGGGCCTCTCAGTGTTGTGGCCTCTCCCATTGTGGAGCACAGGCTCCGGACGCGCAGGCTCAGCGGCCATGGCTCACGGGCCCAGCCGCTCCGCAGCATGTGGGGTCTTCCCGGACTGGGGCACGAACCCATGTCCCATGCATCGGCAGGCGGACTCTCAACCACTGTGCCACCAGGGAAGCCCTCATTTCCCCTTTTGACTGCAAATCTTTCAATAGAAAGCATTGATGATCAAAATATCCATCCCTCCGTGCTGATTCCTACCTCAGTGCTGATTCCTACCCTCGGTTCAGATCATGCCCCTCCACGCTAGGCCTCCTTTATATTTGCCTAGTCATTCACTTTGGGGGAAGACTAACCAGATCTCATGAACAGGCTCAGAGGTATGTTAATGGGGAAACACTTTATGGGCTATACATTTTATCACTTATACCTCATTGTGACGCAAGCATTGTACACGTGCTTTTAGCAGCAGACTTAAAACAAGCAGTGTCACAGTTCATGAGTAGTTATACTCTGTGACAATTTCACTAGATAATTTTTTTTCCATCCGGAGCATCAGGGCAAAAGTTTGGATAACATAATAACTTTCATAAATACAGACCTCAATGAACAGAACTAGAATTTAACATCCACTGAAACATAATATTGTTCTCTCTAAAATTACCCTCATCTCCACCAAATACAGCCAAATCAAGACTAATTTGTTTGCAAAACAAGTCTGGTCGGTTGATCATATAGGCTCCTCCAAACTGGCTGAGGTAGAACTCCCCAGGAGTCTCAGACTGAATTCCCAACAGGCTTCTCAAGGCCAGGAAAGTCAAGCCCAAGGCCTGACATCAGGCTCTGCCTCAGTGGATTTCTCAGTCCCCCAAATATTGAGATTCTTGCACATGCCAGAAAGACATGCCAGTCCTTCCCATTCACCTGATTAGGCTGCTCAGAACTGGAGTTCCCAATTTCTGGAGGGACCAGGCAAAGAGAAAAGAAAAACGTTTTAATTCTACCCACAAGAGTAATTTACCAAATTGCTATAAATCATAACCAACTTGAGGTGAAGGGCTTCCCTCTATCTGGAAAACACAGATAAAAACCAGTAACATTCCAGACAAAACCCATAAAAATTATAACCATATTTAC
The DNA here is from genome assembly GCF_039906515.1 of Pseudorca crassidens. Classification (NCBI taxonomy): domain Eukaryota; kingdom Metazoa; phylum Chordata; class Mammalia; order Artiodactyla; family Delphinidae; genus Pseudorca; species Pseudorca crassidens. The sequence goes on along the minus strand of NC_090302.1, from coordinate 68,213,082 downwards.
CAGTCCACTCAATAACTAATCCTTTTGTTATCTCTTTATGAAGCCATAAGATTTTCCGTTAGGTTGCTTTAATTTCTTACCCTGTTCAGCGGTATAATCTGACATTTATCAGGGACGTGTTATTGTCAAAAGGTTCTTCCTATGGATCTTCTTGAAGATGAAGCACTTCTGCAAAAGCATCAGAATACAACAATAACTGTCTATAGATGACAAGACTTAAAAGGCACGGTTAAGCACCTGATTACAATGTAATCAATAAAGAACCTTGGTTACAATAACTAGAATTCTGACTGATAATAATCATAGCCCTTCAAAACCTTAATCTCTGGCAAAAACCAAGGAGCAAGTAACTGTGCATTTCCTAATTGGAAACTTATGCTTTAGTCTTCCTCTCCTAAGAAGGCGAGGGTAGGTAAACTCAGACCCGCCCAGCAATTAATGTTCCAGTATTTTATCCTATTTGAATTGACCCAGATAGTCGAATTCTCATTTAACTTTGTTTAGTTTCAAGTTACCAAAATCTGGAGAGACTGTTTTACATAGACATTCCCCAAACATAATTTATTTCTGTAGAGTTTACCTAAAAGCTCTCTTTTCTCCTTTACTCTTAGAGATCACATAAGATTAAAGTTCCAGGGACTTCCCTGGTGGCACAGTGGTTACGAATCCGCCTGCCAATGCAGGGGACATGGGTTCGAGCCCTGGTCTGGGAAGATCCCACATGCCGCGGAGCAACTAAGCCCGTGCGCCACAACTACTGAGCCTGTGCTCTAGAGCCCACGAGCCACAACTACGGAGCCCACGTGCCACAACTACTGAAGCTCCCATGCCTAGAGCCCGTGCTCCACAACAAGAGAAGCCACCGCAATGAGAAGCCCGGGCACTGCATCGAAGAGTAGCCCCCACACTCGCCACAACTAGAGAAAGCCTGCGCACAGCAATGAAGACCCAACACAGCCTAAAATAAATACACTTAAATCTTAGAAAAAAAAGATGATTTGTCTTCTACCATTCTCCATCTCCACTATTCATTGCCCTTATTAACACTCTGGGGTTTATTTTACGCTGGCCAGCCTAGAGATTCTCGGAATTTACACAGGCCAGAAGAACTACCTACCATTTGCAGGATGCCCTTATGGTTTGGCAGGGAATATAATAAAACCACAGATGCTAGTCTAAAGGGGAAGCTGTTTAAGTCTGTGGAAATGGTGTCACCAGGAGAATGGCGACATTGTAAGCTGTGAGCAGGAGCCCATTTAACATGGGGGGTGGGTGAGGAGGCAGAGGAACCAGCAGGCGCTTACTTGGTTCTTCCTGGAGTTGGCTGGCAGCAAGCTGGCTGGCTGTTCGCACAGGTTTCCAGGACGCCATCAAGAGTTTATTCTGAATGCACAGAAAGTTTTGTCAGAATAATCAGGGCTTCCTTCAGTGTGTGCTTGACTGGGAAAGAAAGCAGGAACCCCTTAGTGGCCAATATTCTGGGAGTGGTTGACCCTGGAGTGATGCATAGAAGAAGGGCTACAAAGTAAGGATGGTGGAGAGGAATTTGAAGCAACTCGAAAGAATAGAGTCTTGTGGAAGAAACCCCCAGAGGCAGCAGACTGGAACATTGTAATGCTCACCTGCTCACGTGGCCCTATGGAGACAGGAAGGGTGGCTGGAGAGTCGGAGGAGAGCCAAAGCCAGAAAGGCCAAAAGAAAGTGAGAACTCGAGCAGCAGTACTTGATTTGGTGAAGAAATGAAGAATGTTGTTAAGGAACTGTGTATGTATGTGAGCAGACTGGTGATTAGCAGGAATCAGTGCCTTATGTGTGCAAGTGCGTGCACAGAGAGAGAGAGAGAATGAGAGAGAAGGAACGACGTTACCTTGCCTCTTTCCAATAGTCAGAATCCTCAGATTTTAACTATATTTAGGTCTCTTCGAGAGTAGGAGGCACGAATTTTCCTTCTGTTGCGTCTGTTACATGGCAGGGCCTCCTTGAATTCAGCGTATTGTACTTTGGGCATCATGGAAAATGGGTTCTTGGCTTCCTGGCAGTATGCACTGCTAAGAGCACCCAGAGCTCTTAGCACAAGAGCACGAAAGTTCCTCACCTCACTTCCAGCATGCTTCACCCACACATTTTGAGAGCTCTACCTAACAGTCCAGTTCTCACACATGTCTTTGACTAAGCATGAAGTTTGTTGTTGCCAAGAGTCCATTTAGATGAAACCCCTATGACCATTAGCCATTTTCTGAGTAGCCTGGGGAATCAAATGTAAACAAAAGGTGGGGGATGAAGAGTGGGGTGCGAGGACCTAAAGGGAAACTGCCCGTTCTGACAGGTGAAGACAGTGCCTGCAGACTCAAGAGAAGGAGTCACAGGAAGAGGAAGCCCAGGGGGCTTCTACTCTTTCCAAGATTTATATCTGCACAATTTCCTACCTAATCAGATGATTGGTAAGAAGCTGCCAGATCTTCTCACGGACTCCCACAGCTGCTTGGAGATTATATTAGGGCTTCTCAGTGACAGGCAGGACTGTCACAAGAAAGCATGAAGCTAGTGATGGTAATGTGTGATCCATCACTAAGGGATGTGCTGCTGCTTTTTGTATATTAGCCTTGTATCTTGCAATAATCTCAGCTATAATCACTTATTCGTTCCAGGAATTCTTTTAGATTTTCTACATAGACTATCATGTCATCTGTGAATAAAGATGGTTTTATTTCTTCCTTCCCAATCTGTATACCTTTTATCGTTTTACTGCATTGGTTAAAACTTCCAATACAATGTTGAGAAGGATTGGTGAGAGGGGACATCTTTGTCTTGTACCTGATCTTAGTGGGAAAGCTCAAGTTTCTCACACTACGTACGATGCTTTTTGTTTTTAAATTGTCTCTTATGCTTTCTGCTTACAAAGTTGGAACTACAGCTCATTAAACATTTTCAAATGTTGTAGTAAATATATATGAAAATAGAAGTTTTTTACAATCTCTGCATGCCTACCCCAAATTGCCATTGCCAATTATTTGATATGTCTCTCTCAAGATGATGTATTTTGTGATTTTGAAGTAGATCGTGTCTTTTATTTTTTCTTTTTCTATGTTCTAGTTTCTGTAACAGTTCTTTTTTTCTTTTTCATTCAATAATTCATTTTTCATTTTTTTATTGAAGTATAGTTGATGTACAATATTATATAAGTTACAGGTGTACAGTATAGTGATTCACAATTTTTAAAGGTTATACACCACTTACAGTTATTATAAAATATTGACTATATTCCTTGTGTTGTACAATATACCCTTAGAGTTTATTTTATTCATAATATAGTTTGTACCTCTTAATCCCCTACCCCTATATTGCTTCTCCCCTCTTCTCTCTCCCCACTAGTAATCACTAATTTGTTCTCTATATCTGTGAGTCTGTTTCTCTTTTCTTTCATTCATTAGTCTGTTGTATTTTTTAGGTTCCACATATAAGTGATACCATACAGAATTTATCTTTCTCTGAAAGATTGTGCCTTAATATACAGTATCTCTGACCAAAAAAAAAAAAATTGCACCCACTTCAAACTGACATTCCTTGACAGTTTGGGGTATACATAACCAGGCTGTGTGTATGTATGTAAAAGAGAGAGATGGCCAGCCAGAATGTGATGAAATTGCCCCTGCTCCATTTCTGGGAAATGCTCCTGATTTTTATCTTTTATAGGAAACAGTGTTATGAATTAGGTAGCCACATCATTTATTTAACGTGAATATGTTAAAATTTAGTTCAGTCACAGAATGCCCTAATCAGAATTAACCCAATGAATAAATGAATGAATGAATAAATGGAATGGTTATGAGCTATGAGCTCACCTGTTGGAGAGCTGTCAAGAACCTGGTGGCCTAGATGTGATTTCCACCCACGGATTCCTGAAGTTCTTATGAGCATGTGAGGGAAGGGGCCATGTCTTAGATCCCTAGCAAGGATATCCTGGAGTGATGGCTTGAGGAGAAGTCCTTTTGTAAATGGTTGTTTGGGAACCCACAGTTTTTTTGTTTGTTTGTTTGTTTGTTTGTTTTGCGGTACGCGGGCCTCTCACTGTTGCGGCCTCTCCCATTGCGGAGCACAGGCTCCGGACGCGCAGGCTCAGCGGCCATGGCTCACGGGCCCAGCCGCTCCGCGGCATGTGGGATCTTCCCAGACCGGGGCACGAACCCACGTCCCCTGCATCGGCAGGCGGACTCTCAACCACTGTGCCACCAGGGAAGCCCGGGAACCCACAGTTTTAACTAAGACACCCTCATGGACCTGAAACCATGGGCCTTTAGGGATGCACCACCCACCAAGCAGTTCCAGAGATTGGTGCTGGACAGTTGGGGATATATGTTGCTTGGAAAAGGTAGGTGTAGAGGCCTAAGAGTCCTCTAGGAATGGGTCCTGTGATACTGCGGCTGCCTCTGCTCAGTCTATGCTCCCACATCCACACCCACACTTTTCTAGAACATTTGAGAGAATATGTCTTAGTTTATGAATTAGACTTGTAATTTTGAAACTCCCTAACTGGCCATCTCCAAGGAGCTGTGGGAGTTCCTGACTCAGCTATGTGTGTAAATGCTCACAGTTGGATTTTCTAGAACAAGTAAGCCGTACTCAGTTACTGGCTTTCTGTAATCAAGTTGCTAGATAAAATTTAGCAATCATTGGTGACTCCTCTGGCTAATCGTTTTGTTTTTGAGCATTAAGTATAACCTAATAAAAAACTTATTTATGAAAAGACCTTTTCTACCACAAATAATAGATATTCATTTTAGAGAATAGAGGTAAACACTAAAAAAACAATGAGCAGTAATCCTCCTACAAATGGTAACTATAACATTTTGGCATATTTTCTTCGAAAATCTTCTTGCTTTAATAAGCTTTCAATAAATAGATGTTATATAGTTGTATGAGAAAATTTTCCTTTCTCCTTTTATTTCAACTTAGGGATAACTATGATGTTTTTCTTTTTTCTTCACAGAAATGCTTTATCATCTGTATTTTTCAAAAACATTTGACCATGAATTATTTTTTTTCAATCCTGGTGGCAAGCTTGAGGGTTTTAGATATCTGTAATCCTTATCTTCTGTAGAAAGACACATAGAGCTGTGATGTTTCTTTATGAAGATATGAAAATACATTCTGTTAATACAGATTGTGAAGGAGATAATAAATTAGTTTGCTTTGCTTATTTAAATACACATTCTGTCAAATGGCATTCTTTTTTACTTACATTTTTTGAGGAAATTTGTTTTTTAAAAAGACCTTTATATTGATCCACAGAGCAAAGTCCTTGGACCTTGATTAGCACTACTTTAGTTTGATCCTCAAATGGGCTATGACATTTCTAGCCTCCGAATTTCAAACCAAGTTGTTTCTGTATTTCCTCCTTGAGTGTTTGTAAGTATTTTGTCTTCAGAGATATATCCAATCTAAGTCATGTTGCTTAGATTGGAGTCATGTGGGTGACTGGGTCAACAGCCACCCTGTACACACAGTTGTAGAATATCTATTTATTTATTTTAGGCCGCGCAGTATGTGGGATCTTAGTTCCCTGACAAGGGATTGAACCCATGCCCCCTGCAGTGGAAGCGCAGAAGAGTCTTAACCACTGGACTGCCAGGGAAGTCCCCAGTTTCAGAATATTTAATGTTCGTGATATATTTAGTGAAAAAAGTAAGCTACAGAATAATATTAGTAATATAAACCCACTTTTATGAAAATGAAAGTTAGATAAATATACCTACATAGAAAAAATACAGATCTGTTAAAGTAATATCAGGACTACTCCTATCAGTATGGTCTTAAATTTTAGAAGATCAATTCTGAATGCTTGATGAATTTTATAACGTTTATAGTAGTGTGGCTGTGCATGCCTGCTGAACTTTGGATCCTGATATAACCCTGTCTTTACTTAGTGAAGCTTTTTGGATTTTTCTTTAATGAAACATTAAATCAAATGTGGCACTTTGGTTAATAGGCTCAGAAAAAAGGAATGACTCATACTTGGATGACAAAATGTATCCTGACCTTGAGGGTTTCATTCTGCAGCTCAGAGAGTGGGAGGATTCTCGAAATGGCAGTGACCTTTGTGGGTAAGTCATGTTTCCCGCAATTTCCTCCTCAGTTTTTTGTTGAGTCATTGAGGACTGCTAGTATTGGCTCTGTCAGAAGCCAACCTAGAAAAAGCACCTTTGCCAAATCTAATTCCAGAGCTAGAATGTGGAGGTTGACAGTGAATATAATAGCTGTCATTCCCAAAACTTTTGGCTCAGTCATCTTTCCAAAATTAGCATACTTAAGCAAGAAACAAAAATCACTCCTCTCCTACCCCTACTTCTCACCTTGCCCTCGACCAGTAGAGAGCTCAGAGAAATGGAGGGATCAGGCATCTTTTCAAAGATGAAGCCAGGCCCAAAGGACCACTTTCCAAGGGTAGCTGGCCCACAGCTTTTGCCTCCAAGAAAACTGCTGAAGAAGCCATCCCAGGAGAAGGTGCTTGTTTGAAGATCTGTGCCCCAAACAATTTTCATCCACGAAGATGAACATAAAGACCCACTGGATTAGATAATCGGTAGAATTTCTTCCTGCTCTAAAATTCTAGGGTTATCATCTGGGCTTGGTGGCCCAAAGTTAAAATGACCTACGATACTTAATTCCTGAGAAAGAACAAAAAAGAAATAAACATTTTATCCACAGGCCTGATGTCTTTTGGGAACTGATCAAGCCTGGGGAATGACACATAGGTAGTGTATGGAAGGCAGTGTGCGCCTGTGTGTCTGTTTGGGGCAGGCTTGCGTAATTTCACAAAGCCTTCTTCCCCATCTACCAAGAACAATTCCTTTCTAGTCCCCTGAGGAAATGCCCCTGATCTTTTTTTTTTTTATCCTCTTCCTTTCTTACTACCTCATTCCCTCTTGCTCTTTATTTGAATATTCATTCAACAAACACTTACTGGGGACCTTTGACGTTTATTCTTCAGAGATAGCATGATATAGCTGAAAGGTTGTAGACAGGATCTTTGACTTAACTTTACTGCTTACAAACCTAATAAGTGGTTTGGACAAGTGACTTTGAGTCAGAGCACAGAATAGGCATAGCATATCCTTCCTACCTCACATGTGAATATATTTCATAAATTGTTTAAAAAAATAGATTTTTAGGGGCTTTTTAGTGTTGGGGCTGGCCAGTAAGCTCAGTTTAGAGTTTAAATCAATAAACATATGTTACAAAGGGCAATTCTTCATGCCAAGATGATTTCATAAAACGGTCTTATTGTTGAGTTGTATTTTTGTGTACATGGCGGAAAGGTTATGGAGTCGGACACCTCACCCGCTGCGGTGCCTTAGGCAGATCCCCCAGCCTCTTGGTCTCTCAGAAGAGTGTGGTTTGAATGCAGTTTTCTTTTTTAAAAAATTTATTTTATTGAAGTATAGCTGATGTACAATGTTGTGTTCATATTTATTGTACTTCAAAGTGATTCATTTATATATATATATATAGTCTTTTTCATATTCTTTTCCATTATGGTTTATCACAGGATACTGAATGTAGCTCCCTGTGCTATACAGTAGGATCTTGTTGTTTATCCCTTCTATATATAATACTGTAATTGAATGCAATTTTCTTTTTCTTTCTCTCTCTCTCTTTTTTTTTTTTATTGGCCGCATGGAGAGGCATGCAGGATCTTAGTTCCCCGACCAGGGGTCAAACCCATGCACCTGCAGTGGAAGCACAGAGTCTTAACCACTGGACCACCAAGGAAGTCCCAAATGCAGTTTTCTTAAAGTATAGTTCTTGGATTACCTGCATCAGAATGACCCAGGCTACTTTTTAAACATTTCTGGACTATTTCCTGAATAAGGTGAATCAGAATCTCTGGGTATGAAACCGAGTTCCCCTCCCGAGTTTATGATGAACCTCTCTATCCAAAACTGTATTCCATTCCCTTCCTTGTCCTGCCTCTGTTCCCCTCAGGATTGAGGAGAATCAAAGAAGAGGGGGGATTGAAACGGAGCAGGACCCTGTGGGGCCCTCCCAGGTACTAAAGCCCCTCCCTTTCCCCCCGTTTCTTGTTGGTAACAAAAAAAAGGCTTTAGTCTCCTAGGCCTTCCGTGAGTTCCAGAGAGCAGGCAAAGCAGTTGCTAATTAGGGAAATGAGAGAATACAGAAACAAAGAAAAAGCAGCTAAGCAAGAAAAGTAATGACAATAGTTCAGCAATAAAACAGAGTCCTAGCTCCTCCTCAAGGGATACGACTAACCAGATTAAGATTCCTGGGCTTCCCTGGTGGCTCCGCCTGCCATTGCAGGGGACACGGGTTCGAGCCCTGGTCCAGGAAGATCCCACATGCTATGGAGCAACTAAGCCCATGCTCCACAACTACTGAGCCTGTGCTCTAGAGCCCTCGAGCCACAACTACTGAGCCTGTGCGCCACAGCTACTGAAGCCCGCCTGCCTAGAACACATGCTTCGTAACAAGTGAAGCCACCGCAATGAGAAGCCCGCACACCACAACGAAGAGTAGACCCTGCTCGCCGCAACTAGAGAAAGTCTGCGCAGAGCAACAAAGACCCAGTGCAGCCAAAAATAAATTTTTAAAAAAAAAAGGACATTGTAAAGCTATACACAAGGTAAGGTATTGTTAATTTTTTGGGTTAACATAATACAGCTGGAAGGAACCCTAGATATCATCTAACTCCTTCATCTTACAGGCACTGAGGGTCAAGTGTATTTACTGCCTAAGAGCACACACCAAGTAATAATAAACAGTGTAGACTCTAGAGTCAAACATACCTGGTTGCAGGCCCAGTCCTACTACTCACTAGTGATCTGGGAGCCGAGGGCCTCACAGAAGTGGAGAGCTGAGTAGTACAGAGTGAGTAGAGTTTGCCAATTGGGCAGGCACTCCAGGCAGAGGCAACAAGGGTTTGTCCAGAGAGAGAGGTCTGTGAGGGAGTGAGCACTGCATGGAGGCAGGGATACAGAAGGATGTAGCTGGTGCATACAGTGCTCTTGTGGAAGGGAAGAAAAAAGGATAAGGGCTGGGGAAGGAGGCAGTTGCCCTACCTCTGGAAGAGGAAACTTCAAGTCAGATTTTCTTTTTCTTGCTATTTTACTATTACTTTGTATCAATAATACACCCAGGTTGAGTTGCTACGAACTCTAAGAAATGTGTCTCTGTCAACAGAGTCTCTCATACTTTGTAGTCCAGGAAGGAAGATCAGGTGGGACCTGGGATATGGCCCGTTCCCTGGAGCCGCTTCTGCTTCCCCTGTGAGCAAGGCTCTCTTGGGCAAAAAGGCTCTGGGTGTGGTTAGAAAACATTAATAATAGCTACCATTTCCTTGGGTCATTTGTAGAGACGTGGATGGACCTAGAGACTGTCATACAGAGTGAAGTAAGTCAGAAAGAGAAAAACAAATATCGTTTATTAACGCATATATGTGGAACCTAGAAAAATGGTACAGATGAACCGGTTTGCAGGGCAGAAATAGAGACACAGATGTAGAGAACAAACGTTTGGACACCACAGGGGGAAAGTGGCGGGGTGGTGGTGGTGGTGGTGGGATGAATTGGGAGATTGGGATTGACATGTATACACTGATGTGTATAAAATAGATAACTAATAAGAACCTGCTGTATAAAAAATAACTAAAATAAAATTCAAAAGTTCAAAAAAACCCACGAATAATAGGTACCATTTCCATGTGCCTGGCATTATTCTGTTGAATGTATTGATTCATTTACTCCTCACAAAAACCTTATGAAGTAAGCACCGCTATTTTTTTCTCTTCTCAACTTTTCAAAACTTTTAAAAAGAGAAGTATAGCATGCATGTAAAAAATAAAGTGTACAGTTTAATGAACTTTCACAAGAAGAGCAGACACATGTAACTAGCACCCAGAATAAGAAAATTACTCGCACACAAAAGGCCCCTTGTGGCCCCAACCAGTTACTAGCCCTCCCCTCCCTCAAAAGCAACTACCAAGCCTTACTTCTGACAACAGAGCTTAGTTTGCTTGTTTTGTCCTGTACTATTTGTAGGCGGCTTCTTTCACTTACATGGCACGTAGTTATAGGTCTGTTCATTCTCTCTCATTGTTGGGTAGTATCCTCAACCTTTTATTATGAAACATTTAAAGCCCCAGAAAAGTTGAAAAACTAGTACATGCAATGAATAACCATATACCCTTTACCTAGAAGATAAAGGGCTGTTATTATTTCCAGTTTTTAAATGAAGGAACTAAGGCAAAGAGCAACTAGGTAACTAGCTCAGGTTATGTCCCCAGGATCTAGTCTCACCTAGCTTGCTACTTAGTCAGTCATGACTGTGGGCAGAATCACCTAATGCCTCTGAGACTGTTTCTCATTATTAAAATGGAAGTGATAATCCCTATTGCACTGAGTTCCCAGATTGTTGGGAGGCTCAAACAATGAGGAACATGTGAAAGTGCTTTGTGAAGAGTAAAGTGGTGTTACTAAAGAAAGTATTTTTAAAATTGTAGGCTCCTGGGCCTTACCCCCTGTAGCTCCTAACTCAGTAGGGCTTGGGTAGGAGACAGAATGTTTAACAAGCACCCTAGGTGATTCTGATGCACTGGTCCCAAGACCAACTACGAAAAATCACCTCTGTAAAACAAAGGTTCTCACACGTTAGAGACCAACAGAATCACCTGGAGGACTTGGGTGTTATTGTTGCCACTAGCTCCATGTTGCCCCAGACTCACGAAGATGAAAGAAAAGCAGGTGCAGAATATGGTGTGCTTTATCCTCTGGGGACTTGGAAAGTCTAGACCCCAACATTAGTCTCTGGAGCCCTCTCCTTCTCAGGTATAGAAAAACAGAAGGAAGCTTGCTTATCCTTAAAGAGGGCAAGTGACTCACAGGTTTAAAACAAGTAAAAGCATGGAGGCATTTACAGGTGAAAGGGCAAGAGCCTTCTGTTGCAAAATAAGAGGCCAGAACAGTGAGAAGTTTAAAAAAAAACCAAAAACCCTCACCATCATCACTCAAATTCCTGTCGTTTTAGATTAGGGTGGTGACATTAACAAGAGGCACACTAAACATCTGCTTAGAGCACCAACAAAGACAGAAGAGCAAAAAGAAGAGAAAAAAATAATTTGATTGCTTAAAGCATTGAAGATGTCAACATAGGAGAAAAAAACCCATACATTTTTGGACTTCCTAACAGTTATTTTATGGAAGTACTGCATTTTGTTTTGAATGACCTGGTGTGTGTAGGCGGGGCGGGAAGACGCAATATTTGGTTTTTCTTGCTGGGGGCCTCCAGATGTCTTCCGTCGTGTAGAAAGGATACATTTTTTAATGGGTCGGTTTGGAGCTCTAAATATGCACAGGATCTCTGTGCATGCAACACTAGTTACGTAATTAAGGTAAATGCCTTTGAGGGTTTCCCACAGTTCAAACTCTGTAGCTTGACAAAGCCCGCCGCCAGGTTCCTGCGTCCTCCCTGCCTCCGCTTGCTCCCAATTCCGGAGGCCGAGGACCCGGCGCCAGTTCCCCCTCGCACCTCCCACCCGTGCTTTCTTGTTTACCTTCCCTGAGAGGGAGCAGGGAGGCCGAGGCCCTCGGCGATATCATCAGATCCCAGGCCACTCACTCAGGGAGCGGTCCACAGAGCTCCTACCCGGGATGGTGCAGTTGCACAATTTGTTTGCTCACATAATCTGGTTCAAATCCTGAATTTTACACAAGAAGAAACTGGGACTCAGACGTTGATTTGTTTCTTAAAAAAAAAAGATGCCATCTTGCATAGTAATCATAGGCAGCTATCATCCCGGAGTGATTTGGGTTTAAGTCTCGCTGAAACAAACCAACAAACAAAACCAACAAACGGTATTCTCAAAAAAAATTCCCTGTTTTGGAAATTCCGATTCAACTTTAAATCAGACCGATGTTTGAGGAACTGACTTTAAAGTCAAAAGAACAGCAAAACAGCCATCTCTACACGTCCGTCATCATTTAGAATTTCACAAAACTTAAGAAGTTGTTATAAATAACAGTCCAGACGTCACTGCTTCCATTTCTAAAGACAATTCTATTCTGAGGACTGGTGGAAATCAACAGGTTAGTTACTGTTCGTCTGTCCGCGCGACTCCTCCACTGCCTTTTGCAAAACTACAAATCCAGCGTGGGCGCCGGACTCATTTTTGTCGGGGGAAGCCCAGCACCCCTGACCCAGGCAGGGCCCCCCCGCCACGCCCACCCCGAAAGGGGCCCCCACCCTTGGAGGCGGCCCTGCAGTTGGGGGAGGTGGCGGGACTCGGCCCGGCTTCTGGGAGTCGGGTGTCAGGGAGCCGCCAGTCACGTGGCGCGGGGGCGGGGGCGGGGGGGGCGGGGTATATAGCCCGGCCCCGCGGGCCGGGCCTTGTGAACGCCACGCGGACGCGCTGGATCCTGGACTCTGGGCTGCTGCTAGCCGGTGGGTACGCGTCACCTCTGCGGTCCCGGTCCATCGCGGCTCGGCCCCCCGCGGGCTCCAGGCTGGACGCTGGCGGCCTCGTGGCGGTTTCCGGGCCCCGGCTGGGAAGGGGCTGTCTCCTGGGCCTGCGCTTTGCAACCTCGCTTTTGTTCCTTGATTCAGGCTGCTTTTCTGCCCGCTGCCTTAGTGCGGTTGTAGCTTCTTGGCTTGGTTGCGGGTAACAGTTTCCAGTCGTCCCGAAAGGACGTTATTTAAAAGGAAACGCGTGAGAAAATCGTCTTGAAACAGAATTTTGTGGGGGTACGCAGTGACAGACGGGCTATTGGTGCTGGCGTCTGATTTCCGCCTTTAGCGTGGTTTTCATTTCTTGTAAAAGTGGGACCCTTGGCCGGAGGGTGAACTGATTGGCTCCGAAGTGGTGGGTTCTTAACTTTCCAGCTCTGCTGCTTAGCAGTGAGGCTGTTTTGTGTGGCTGTGGGTCGTTGGGGACACTAAATTGACATTTTAAAGCGTCCGGAAAAGTTTCTCACTTCCGCGGAGCACCTCCTTTCTCGTGTGTTTAGTGTCCCCTGAACTAGTTTAAGTTCTTTGACAAAGAAGGAGTAACCACCGCCCCCCACCAAAGTGCTCCGTCTTGATCGTCCTGACTGTACAAGATGTCTTCTACTTGGAATATCTCTTTAGTTTTACCATGGGTTTTAAGTTGATTAGCATTTTTGTGGACAGATATTTATCTTCAAAAGGCATCTCTAATGTTCTGGTGGGGAAAACGAATTGAACATTTTAAGTGGGTGACTTGTACACGTGAGCTTTAAAAACCTTCTTTCAGTTTGCCCAGAGGAGAGCTCTGAGAGCCAGAGGGTGGGAAGAAATGCAGACTAAACTTGAATTTTGCTCTACTTGAAATTAGCATTTGCTTCGGTTGGAGAATGAATCTGGGAGTCTTATTACAGTGTCCTGAACCAAGTTTCTCTTCTGCAGATTTCTTTCTCCAGAAGAAAAATGGCATCTGTTGCAGTTGAACCACAGCCGGTATGATTTATAAATAGCAGTTTCTTGATTCCTTTCCCTCCCCAGTGTGTTTTGGAAGTTAAGCTCTCCCTCCTCCTTGGTTGCAGAGTGTGGTGACAAGGGTGGCCAACCTACCCTTGGTGAGCTCCACATATGACCTCGTTGCCTCGGCTTACATCAATACGAAGGATCAGTATCCCTACTTGAAGTCTGTGTGTGAGATGGCAGAGAAGGGCGTGAAGACCATCACCTCGGTGGCCGTGACGAGTGCTCTGCCAATCATCCAAAAGCTAGAGCCACAAAGTGAGTTTTGATTTCCCCCTCAAAATTTAGTCCTATGTACTCATCAGGAGTGAGCCCGGAAGCTGGCTTGAATATGGTGAATGCCAGTGTTATGCCTTAAGCACGCATCAGGAATCCTCAGCCTTTCCTGAGACACATGCTGCCTTTCCCGAGAAACTGCCAGGTGACCCTCAATGTTATAGAAGGCCTGCTTCATAACAGTGGCAGATGTTATGATATTACAAAAAAAAATCCCCCGGAGTTGCTTCTGTGTTGGCAAGTGAGGTCATACGGGGAAAGAGTGAGTGAACTGAAATAGCTGACTTCCTTGAGACTACACAGTATATGTGAACTGCTTTAAGAAAAATAAATAAATAACATCAGCGTACAATTCAGTGGCTTTTAATATATTCACAGAGTTGTGTAGGCATCACCATAAGCAATTTTAGAACATTTTCATCACCCCGGAAAGAAACCTCATACCACTTTCTGTTTGGGGTGATGAAAAAGTCCTGAAAATGATAGTGGTAATGGTTGCACAATATTGTGAATGAACAGTATTGTGAATGCCTGTGAATTGTACACTTATACTCATTCACAGTCACTCCCCGTCCCCCTCCCCCCACCTTAGGCAACTAGTAATCTACTTTCTGTCTTCATAGATTTGCACATCCTGGACGTGTAATGTAAATTGAATCATAAAATACGTGGTCTTTTGTGACTGGCTAGTTTTCACTTAGCATAATGTTTCCAAGGTTCATCCAAATTGTAGCGTCATATCAGTATTTCATTCCTTTTTAATATGGAATAATTTAATATTTTATTGCATGGATATATCATATTTTATTCATCAGTTGATGTTTGGGTTGCTTCTACTTTATGCCTATTATGAATAATGAATGCTACTGTGAACACTTGTGCCCACGTTTTTGTGTGCACATATGTTCTGAATTCTCTCGGGTATATACCTAGGAGTGGAATCTTCAGTTTCTCCATATTATGAACTACTTTTGAATAAGGGTTTAAATCATTCCCCCAAGTGGTTATGTCGTGGACTTTTAGGATTATAAGAAACCTTTTAGAGATCAGTTTTCCAACTCTGCTACTTCCCAAATGAGTATAGTAGTAGTTCTAGGCTTGGTCATTGCTGGGGGGTGGGGGGAGCTTGGACTAAAATCCAGGTCTTTTTAGGGAGATCCAGGGTGCTGTTAGCATACTGTTTCCTGGTGATAACCCAAAGTACACTGCCACCTACTGAATTAAGTGTAGGTGAGGATTAAACTAGCATGGAGATGCTAATTTTGAGAGTTTTCATATACCTCGTTCCCTGAATGAGGGTTCAGGTGAAGCCTGGCTTCTCCTGGCATTAACCTTAGGGGACAGTTGATGAGTAAGAGGCTTCTTGGCCAGCATCCTACTTGGCCTGTCACTGCCTCTGCTTGCTGCTCCCCCCACCCTTCCCACACCCATATCCTTATTTCCCTGTCAGTAGAAGAAAGTTGCCAGAAACCTGGCAAGAATCTTCTTTCTGAACTAGAGAAACCAGGCAAAGTATTGCATGGTAAATTAAAATGAACATTTTTGCTGTTTTTTTGTAGTAAGAATGAAGGCTCAAGATATATATTCACTCTTACCCAGACCGTTAACATTTTCATTGTTTGTGATTCTTCTAGTTGCCGTTGCCAATACCTATGCCTGTAAGGGGCTAGACAGGATTGAGGAGAAACTGCCTATTCTGAATCAGCCGACAAACCAGGTGAGCTTGGGACAAGCGTGCTGGGACTTGCCACCTGCCATTTTTAAGTTTTATCTGTTTAACACAGGCTGTGCAGACCATAAACAGGTAATACTTGTTTGTCCCCTCAACCTTGGATATATTTTTGAAAGAGTAATGATCACTCCGTTACCTCCTGAACTGTTGTCAGGTTGTCTTAAGAAGCAGAGATGAGCTATCCACCTTTGGGCTAGAATACCTGTAGTCTGATCTCTATTAAATTTGTGGCTTCATCTCTGTAGGTGAAATGGCTTTCTCAAATCACTGATTCCCATGTGGTACTGGATAAATGCAGAGGTGATAAATAGAGCCTCTTCTCACTTGGTACCTGAGAGCACATCTAGTAGGATGGAGAACTGACACCTCTACCTGTGTTTTGGCTTGGGGCTGTGCGCATAGGGCCAGGTGTGCATGATACCTATATCTATACTTATAGGCATGCATGAGGGGCTCAGTATAAGCATGTCAGTGTGGAAAATGCCATTTTCTCTAGAGTACTCCTTGTGCCTTAATTACTATAGGTTCATCTAGTGTAAAACAAAAACCAAAAAAACCTTGGGCTTCCCTGGTGGCACAGTGGTTAAGAATCCACCTGCCAATGCAGGGGACATGGGTTCAAGCCCTCGTCCGGGAAGATTCCACATGCTGTGGACCAACTAAGCCCGTGCGCCACAACTACTGAGCTCGTGCGCCACAACTACTGAAGCCCATGTGGCTAGAGCCCGTGCTCTGCAACAAGAGAAGCCACCGCAGTGAGAAGCCCGTGCACTGCAACGAAGAGTAGCCCCCGTTTGCCGCAACTAGAGAAAGCCCGCGTGCAGCAACGAAGACCCAACGCAGCCAAAAATAAAATAAATTTTAAAAATAAATAAATAAATTAAGAAAAAAAACTTGACAAATTGACAGATTTTTTATCTGTTTCCCTCATTTGGTCCTCCAACAACCCTTGAGTGGTGGCAAGTAGGGTACTTATACCTGATAAGGAAATTGAGGCTCATCAACTCTCAGTGACTTGTCTAAGACCTACAACTAGAAAGTAAAAGGACCAGATTCATTCTTTAACTCTTCAACTATGCTATCTTAGTTAAGAACTTAACTAGGTTTTTATGCTTCTCACCAGCCAAATGATCTGCCTTTTTCCCTGTAGGTTGTGGCCAATGCCAAAGGAGCTATGACTGGGGCAAAAGATGCTGTGACGACTACTATGACTGGGGCCAAGGATTCTGTGGCCAACACAATCACTGGGGTGGTGGACAAGACCAAAGGAACAGTGACTGGCAGTGTGGAGAAGACCAAGTCCGTGGTCAGTGGCGGCATTAACATAGTCCTAGGAAGTCGGATGATGCAGCTGGTGAGCAGTGGAGTAGAAAATGCACTCACCAAATCAGAGCTGCTGGTAGACCAGTACCTCCCTCTCACCAAGGATGAACTAGGTAATTGGATTTTTTTCTTGAAATAATGTTTTACTTTTTTTTTTTTTTTTTTTGGTCTGTGCCATGCAGCTTGTGGGATCTCTGTTCCCCGACCAGGGATTGAGCCCGGGCCATGGCAGTGGAAGCCCAGAATCCTAACCACTAGGCCACCAGGGAACTCCCAATGTTTTATATCTTAAAGCAATCTTTCTAAACAGCTTTATTGAGATATACTTTTATATACCAAAAAAATTCACCTTTTTTTCATTCTAAATTTACAGTTACATAACCATCATCATCCAGTTATACAATTTCTATCACCCCCCAAAGATAAAAGATCCTTCATGCCTGTTGGCAGTCAGTCTCCATCCCCCCACCACCCCCACTGTCTGAGCAACCACTAATCTTTCTGTCCCCATAGTTTTCCTTCTTAAGGCACTCTTAAGTTTCACACTGAGTTGTACGTAGTAAGTCTTGAAACTTCGGGAGAAATTAGCCTAGAGAAATACTTTCTATAAATGGATTGTCCTTAATGGGCTGCTGTATAGAATCATTAAAGATTTAGTGCTCACTCTGTGCCAGGTAAGAAGCTCTAGTGGGAAGAGACCTGTGTAGGTGACATGTGTCACATATAGGGATGTGTTCTGGGCTGCTAAGCCCAGCAGCAGACATGAGGCATCTTGGGAAGAGGGGTGCATGATTGCTAGATGGGTGAGTGGAATCAACAAAGTCAAGATCCAGGTTAGATTCCAGGCCTTGTCACTTAGAGCTGTGATCCTGGACTCTTTTTTTTTTTTTTTTGGTGACTTCTATGTAACTTCAGAAAAAGAAGCCAAAAAAGTGGAAGGATTTGATCCTGTTCAGAAGCCAAGTTATTATATCAGACTGGGATCCCTGTCCACCAAGCTCCGCTCATGGGCCTACCAGCAGGCCCTCAGCAAGGTGAAAGAAGCTAAGCAGAAAAGCCAAGAGACCATTTCTCAGCTCCATGCCACTGTCAACCTGGTGAGTACAACTTCCTTTAAAGGCATCTGAAGTGAGTTCATTTATCTCGACGATTGGGAGTAGACATATCACGAAATGCAAGAATTTTAATCTTACCATATGAACAATCCAATAGAAAAATGGGCAAAGAGTATCCAGAAAACTCGCAGAAAAAAGAAAGTATAAATAGCTGAAATATCAATATATGAAGTGGCGTTAATCTTACTCTGAGGGGTCAAATGACTGATTCCGGTTTTGTCCGATGGCACTGGCAAAGTTAGACGCTGTGGGCGATGGTGTAGAGAAAGAGCAGTACTTGTGTTCTTGTACTTCCAGAGGATTCAAGGGGCTCTTATAGGAAAGTTACAGACACACCTATGCCTGGAGCAGCTTTCCTTCTAGAAACCTATCTCACAGATAAGTATATTTGTTCAGAATTGCAAAAGAGTATAAACAGTGCACATCAACTAATAGGGGACTGATTACATTGATACATCACAAAAGACTACTGTGTAGCCCTTAAGGATTGCCAAGTTACAGAACAGTATGTATTGTATGGCCATTAGAAACCAGTTTATTCTTGGAAGGGGAAGTAGGTGGCTGGCAACAGGGAAGAGGAAGTTCGAGTTCCTTTCTCTTTTGTAATTTTATATTTTACACGTATTAAATTTCAGTTGCCTTGCCTATGTTAAACTGGAGGTAAATTGGAGACAGTGGTTTAATAATTAAATAAGAGGCAATAAGTACTACGACTGCTTGGTTGACTTACACATATTGATAACAAATAACAATGCTATCAGGGATAGGTCTCCTTAAAAACCAAGAATTGCTGTAAGAGCTGATGTTGGCTGATTTACATCATGGATCTGAGAACAGCCTAACAAGAAGATCTGACTAGTTTGTTCCTTTGTCTTCTTTCAACGTGTTCTAGATTGAATTTGCCAGGAAGAATGTGCATAATGCCAACCAGAAAATTCAGGGTGCTCAGGATAAGCTCTATCTGTCCTGGCTGGAGTGGAAGAGAAGCATCGGCTATGATGATACAGATGAGTCCCACTGTGCTGAGGTGAGACAACTGGGACAGAGTCATCCACTACAGCTTCTGAAGACGTTCTTACTATTAAAACTTCTTACTAGAAACTTACTAATAAGTTTCTTATTATTCCTCTTAGAATACTCTATCAAAAGTTTGAACAATACAGTATACATAGGTTGCCTGTTATGTGACCAAAAAGCAAAAATGTGCAACTTTATCTAACAATTTACAGATAGGCATGTTGTCCCTATCAGGATACAACTAATTGAGAAACACGAGCATTGCCCTTACAATGGCTATAGACTAAGTGAATATAGGCATCTTTACGGTCATAGTGGTTTTTTGATAGCATAAATATAGTTACTATGAGAATACTACATAGGAAGGGTACTAACTCAACCTGGGAGTGAGGATGGGTGAGTCAGATGGTTTGCTGGAAGAGATGAGTGGTAAGCTGAGACCTAAGGGGTGAATAAACTAGGTGAAAAGGCAATAAGGGGACGAATGTTCCAGACAGAAGAAATAGCATATTGTAGCCCTAGAACGTGGTCCTTTGCATTCCGAAAGCTAGTATGCATTTGCCCTTGAAATCAATATTAACTGTTTG
This sequence comes from Pseudorca crassidens, assembly GCF_039906515.1. Taxonomy (NCBI): domain Eukaryota; kingdom Metazoa; phylum Chordata; class Mammalia; order Artiodactyla; family Delphinidae; genus Pseudorca; species Pseudorca crassidens. The sequence continues at coordinate 68,193,526 of NC_090302.1, read as the reverse complement.
TTCATATCATATCTCACTTGAGGAGAGAATATCTAAGTTGCCCTACTAATATGGAGTGTATTTTCCTTCTGTCCGGTCTCCCCTGTTAGGTTTCTTCAGCTTAAGACGATGAACTTTGAAGACTCAGGCACTAGTTCAAATCCACACTCCAGCTGTTAACTGGGGCATGTTATTTCAACTCTAAGCTTATGTTCATGTTTATGAAATGTGAAATAATACTGCTTCACTCAGGGTTGTTATGAGGATTTTAAAAAGTTAAAGAATCCACATGTGTGGTGGATGTATAACCAGCTGACTGTAAGTGAACTAATTCATACATAGGACTGTTGGATCCACTGCTAATTCTTAAACTTGTCTTATTTGCAGCACATAGAGTCACGTACTCTTGCTATTGCCCGAAACCTGACTCAGCAGCTCCAGACCACATGCCACACCCTCCTGTCCAACATCCAAGGGTTACCACAGAACATCCAAGATCAGGCCAACCACTTGGGGGTGATGGCTGGTGACATCTACTCAGTGTTTCGCAACGTTGCCTCCTTTAAGGAAGTGTCTGACGGCCTCCTCGCTTCCAGCAAGGGGCAGCTGCAGAAAATGAAGGAGTCTTTAGATGATGTGATGGATTATCTTGTTAACAACACACCCCTCAACTGGCTGGTAGGTCCCTTTTATCCTCAGGTGGCTGAGTCTCAGCGTGCTCAGGCCCAAGGTACAGCCAGGAGGCCCGGCAGCCTGAGCGCAACACACATTACACCTGTCCCTGTCAGCAATGCACAGGGCAGCGAGCCAGATGAACCCTCCTCTTACGTTGAAACCTGCTAGACAACTCTGAAGTGGGGAAGCAGCTATCGAGAAAAAAAGGTCCTCTATTGTAGTCATTGCCAACTGGATTAAGAGCTTTAAAGTTTCTACTTTAACGGATGAGTTCTGTTGTTTACTTGGCTGGAAAGAAAAGAATGATAGACTGTTCAGAGCCTGTCCAGAACTCACAAAATGTCCCAGTGCATTTATGGCCTCATTCTGTTGCCACTGTTGCTGTCTGTTTGTATTGAATAAAAACACCTTCATGTGGGCTGTTGTATGAACTGGTGTCTGCTCTGGTTTGCTCTGAGCAGGCCTCGGCACTGGTTTGTCTCACAATGCATGCTTGTGCACCCTGAGTTTTTTATTTTTCATAAAGGAATGCCCCCTTTGAATTCAATAAAATTCACTGCAGAATAGATCACTTTTATGCTGTGTGTTACATGTGCTTTTAGTGTGGCTTTCTTGGAACTGCTTTGCCTGCATGACAGGGTTATTAATACACACGAATTCAAATGGGCTGTTGGGGAATTTGTAATAACATTGGAAGACTAATGTTAAAAATGGAATGTTTGATAACAGGTTTTAAACAAATTAAAAGCTAATGTTCCTATAAGAATTTTATTAGGTGGTGGTGGTTCCTTTCATTTGCCCATTTACTGGACCCCTGAGAACAGGTTTTTAAACTAGCAGAAGGAGCCACTTATGACTGACTGCCTTGCTGAAAAGAAATCAGAGCTGAGAGGAAGCAGTGACTCTGCAGCAGTCTCACGTAAAGATAGCAGTATTTCTTGCCAAGGGGCCATCTAACGTGTAAGGAATGAGATTGTTCAGTGTCCAGTCTCAGCTGGACTTAAGGTACCATGTTGTCACATTGGGAGAAATCACTAACCTCAGCTGTGGGGGAAATGCCTTTAGAAGACTACATGAGAATAATTAGAAAAAAAAGACTTTGGACCCCCTGTAGAAAAGGGTTCTTCCTACCTCCTACCTAGGGTGTCCAGACTTCTAATCCCCTTAATGTGGGTTAATTATTTAGGAAATATGGATCTCCTCATGACAAAGCTGCAGTATGCCAAACCTTTTCAAAAAAGCCAGTCTTAGAACTCGTGATATAGAGCTGCCTGCTTCTACGTGTCCTGCCCTTCAGCAGAACTGAAGTCTAAGTCAAATTTGTCTCCTCTTTCTACCCTGCTTCACCCCTGTCTCCCCATGAAAACGAGGAAGCAGCGTATAACTTTACACGGACTTGTGTGAATAAACTTATCAAAGCTTACTAAGTTAGAGAAATGAATTTTTTCCCCTTGAGGTAGCTCCAGGAATCAGTAAACATGTGAGCTCAGTTGGAGGGACTCCCTGAGATACTTGAAGCTAAGGAACCTCTGGTTTCTGGGATGGTGGACTGTCAATGATTTATGGGCTTCCAGGGTGGAACCAATCCATGCACTGGCCTGCCCATCCCTAGTGACTGGTTTTTCTAGAGACTCTGCCTCTTAAAAAAATTTTTTTTTTATTAGTCCTAATTGGATGTGATCCTGCTGTCATTTGCCTCAAAACTTCAAGGCTGGTATTTTGTGGTTGATTCTAAATGGTTGGAAAATTTATATACTACAGCTGTACACAGACTTTCTTATACTGAACATAAACCTTTGTGTTTCCCCTTCATAAGAGTTGTAGTACCTGCTGAATTGCTTAGGAAAAAGAGACTGTTCTCAAAGCTGTTCTTCATGAGCAAGACAGAATATAAAGAGACCTTAGTTTCTAGAAGAATACCACTGCCCTTGGTTTTGTCTGTCTGACTCTGTGTCTCAAGTTTGTGCCTACACGCATTTCATTTTGTTGTCAACATGTCTCAGAATTTGTGGTGTCCTCGTTTTATTGTTGCATAAACTGGCAGTTTTAGTTTAACAAACTTTCCCAAAGAGGACAATTATTTTGAGGGGAAAAAAGCTGACTAAGCCTAGCACAGTCTATAATTATGGCAGGTTCTTGAATATTTGGCTACATGAAGCCTGGCATAGTGTGCCTGAGTGTACAAACCTACTTCTTTCCTTTGCATGTAATTATAATGTGAACTTTCTAATTAGTTCTGGGCAAAAAAGGGAACATGGTATATTAGCCATTAATGTCTTAGCCTTAGTTTTATCATCTGTAAAGTAAAATTAGTGATGTTTTTCAACAGATGGAAGTGAAGTGTTTGAGGATGGGGTGTCTTTCTATTTTGCACTAGTCATGAGGATACCTTCTGTGGGACAGTGACACATAGTGTCTTTAACTGGCCAGTTCCAGAGTGAGTAGTGAGTATGTAATATCAGATCATGATTGGGAAAATATATCCACTTTGATAAGGCATGATAGATATTGAAGGAATAATGAAGTGAAACAGGAAAAACTGAAATTTGGTTTACCTGAGATATCCCTTTTAGAGTATCATTTAGCTCATGGAGATGACTGGTGAGGGAAGGAGGAATAAGGAGAAGGATAGATATTTGTGCACAAATCTAAGAAATGGCATCTAAATGATGCCTGGGGGAGCAGGTGGGGGATGGAAAGGAGGGCTCTTGCCAGCCTGACCTTCCTGGGCTCTCGTGGACTTGAGACTGGGCCAGCTGGGCCTCAGTCCTGATCCAGCTCCAGGAGTGACGTAGCACAGAGGCCTGCATGGGTGATGGTCTTGTGAGATGTCCCTGCCTTATAAACCAAGGTATTTGTTGCTTGTATCTCAAAGGGCAATACCTTCATGCTGTAAGTGTCCACCTTCCCCAAAGATATCCTATAATGTAGGATATCCTATCATATTTTCACAGTTGCTATTTAGTAAGGAAAAGATGCTGGATAATTCCACTGTTGGATGTCTAATTTCCCAGGCTATCCTGTAGCAGCCTACTTCATCTGAAAGATGGAGAAACTGGAAAGGAAATAGTATCGGACTATTCGCAGAGAAGGAGAAGAATAAGAAGTCATATCAGGCTTGAGGTCAACTTAGACCAAAGAAAGATGTTTTATGGTATCTTTCCTGTTCCCCTTGCTTACCTTTTGAGATTCTGATGCCATACCCTCATGTTTGAGAAGCTACCAATTGCTAGAAGAAATTGTGTCAACTGGACCCTTACTGGGATAGGTTCAGGTCATATTTTTAGGGCTGGTTGGGGTTGAGGCCTTCTTGTTCACTATCCAGGGGTTGCTGAGCAGAGGCTGGGTGCTCAAGTGGAAAAGGCAGACTAGGAATATCACACCCTCAATTGATGATAAGGTAGTAAGAGGCAGGCAGCCCATGGCCCTGTTGAATTTGACAGGTGAGATTGCTGATTAACACAACGCATCTTTAGTTGTTAAGATTGTCAGGAAGATGGCTAAGTGGAATGATAGGGTGGCAGTGTGAAAGCACAGTGTTTGGGGGAGGGGAGACAATTGCCTGGGATTTCTCCTCCATGCTTAACTTGGTTAAACTGGGCCTATAGATTAGAGAGAAATGGGATATAATATAATGAAAGGTTTTAAGTCTCACAGAGGAGCCTCGTCTTGTTGTAGAATAGACCTACGTTGTTTAGTTTGGTACAGATTTTATGAAAGTGCTGTTTGAGAGAGCCATATTAACGACATGAGAGCCATATCATGATATCTATGTTTTTGGCTAACACTGAAAAAAATGTTTTCTAGAATTTAAGAAAGTGAGGAAGGTAGTAGATAGTGTTGTTAATTGATATTTTACAAGAGTAATGAATAGTTTAAATGGTGCTTTTGTGTAAATGTCAGTGATGAAGAAATGGTTACCATGTAAATTATTTTTTCATTTCTCTTGGGTATATACCTAGGAGTAGAATTACTAGTGGGTCATATGGTCACTCTATGTTTAATTGTTTGAGGAACTGCCAGACTGTTTTCCGAAGTGGCTGCACCATCTTACTTTCCCACCAGTAGTACATGAGGGTTTTGATTTCTCCATATCCTCGCCTACACCTGTTATCTGACTTTTTGATTCTAGCCGACCATTTTTTTTCTTTATTTTTTTCTAGCCAACCAGTTAAATTATAACTTAGCATTAATAGGAGTAGATGTTGAATAGTATGAATCAAGCACTTTTCCCTTTTCGTTGTCTACTCAGGTTAGAGCACAGGACAACTCAGTAAGGAGGTAGCTAATGTATCTATCAGACTGACTCCCTTGTATGAAATGGCCCTAGTGAGCTCTCAGCATGGATAAAACCATGCCGTCTGTCAGTGAGCATTCCTCTGCCCTCTTTATCTATGCCAGGGATTATCAACTGGGGACACTGATGAAATGCAGATTCCTGGGTTCCACCCCTACAGAATCTGGTTAGTAGGTCTGGAGGTAGTACCAGGCATCTGCACTTTAAAAAAGCATCGCTTAAAAAAAAAGAAAAAAAAGACATCCTAGGTGATTCTAATGCAGGTGGTCCAACGATCATACTTTCAGAAATGAAGGAAACAGGAAACAAATGATTTTAATCTGAAACAAAGATAGGGCTAGGGTTACCAACAGTCCTACTCTTTCCAAACAAGAAATCTGGTGTGGGCTCCATAAAATGTCTTACTTTAAAAAGAGCTGCACGACTTCCCTGGTGGCACAGTGGTTAAGACTCTGCACTCCCAAGGCAGGGGGCCTGCGTTTGATCCCTGGCCAGGGAACTAGATCCCACATGCATGGTGCAACTTGCATGCCACAACTAAGGATCCCACATGCTGCAACTAAGGAGCCCACGTGCTGCAACTAAGGAGCCCGCCTGCCACAACTAAGACCTGACGCAACCAAAATAAATAAATTAATTAATAAATTAAAAAAAAAGAGCTACTCTTAATTTACTTTAGTTAACAAGACTCTTGGGAATTCCCTGGTGGTCCAGTGGTTAGGACTCTGCACTTTCACTGCTGAGCCTGGTCGGGGAGCTAAGATCCCACAAGCCACGCAATGTGGCCCCAAAAAAATAATAATAAAAACAAAATTTAACAAGACCCTTGGTGTAGACTCCATAAAATGTCATTTTAGAAAGACCTACTCTAATTTACCTTAATTTTAAAAATTTTGTATTGAAGTATAGTTTACAATATTAGTTTCAGGTGTACAACATAGTGATTCGAAGTTTTTGTACATTACACACCATACAAAGTTATTATAAAACATTGACTATATTCCCTGTGATGTACATTATATCCCTGTGACTTATTTATTTTATAACTGCTAGTTTGTACCTCTTAATCCCCTTCATCCCTCTCCCCTCTGGCAACCACTGGTTTGTTCTCTTTATCTGTTTCTGTTTTGTTACATTTGTTCATTTACTTTATAGATTCTACATATAAGTGATATCATGCAGTATTTGTCTTTCTCTGTCTGACTTACTTCACTTAGCATAACACCCTCCAGGTCTATCCATGTTGTTGCAGATGGCAAGATTTCATACTTTTTTTTTATGGCTAATATTCCATTGTGTGTGTGTGTGTCTATCCATTCATCTGTTGATGGGCACTTAGGTCGCTTCCATATCTTGGCTATTGTAAATAATGCTGCTATGAACATTGGGATGCATATATATTTTCATTTTATTCAGATAAATACCCAGAGGTGGAATTTCAGGATGTATGGTAGTTCAATTGTTAATTAAAAAAAAAATATTTATTTATTTGGCCACGTTGGGTCTTAGTTGTGGCAGGCGGGATCTTCCTTGCAGCATGTGGGATCTTTTTAGTTGTGGCATGTAGGATCTAGTTCCCTGACTAGGGATCGAACCCAGGCCCCTGCATTGGGAGCAAGGAGTCTTAACCACTGGACCATGAGGAGAGTCCCTAATTGTTAATTTTTTGAGTAATCTCCATACTGTTTTCCATAGTGGCTGCACCAGTTTACATTCTCTTCAACAGGGCATGAGGGGTCCCTTTTCTTCACATCTTTGCCAACACTTGTTATTTTTTGTCTTTTTGATGATAACTATTCTGACAGGTGTGAAGTGATACCTCATTGTGGTTTTTCTTTTTAATAAATTTATTTCTTTTTAATTTATTTTATTTTTGGCTGCACTGGGCCTTCGTTGCTGCCAGCAGGCTTTCTCTAATTGCAGCGAGCAGGGGCTACTCTTCCCCTTGCGGTGCGCAGGCTTCTCATTGTGGTGGCTTCTCTTGTTGCAGAGCACAGGCTCCAGGCGTGCGGGCTTCAGTAGTTGTGGCATGCTGGCTCAGTAGTTGTGGCTCGTGGGCTCTAGAGCACAGGCTCAGTAGTTGTGGCGCACGGGCTTAGTTGCTCTGCGGCATGTGGGATCTTCCCAGACCAGGGCTCGAAGCCATGTCCCCTGCATTGACAGGCAGATTCTTAACCACTGCGCCAGCAGGGAAGCTCTCTCATTGTGGTTTTGATTTGCATTTCTCTGATGGTTAATGATGTTGAGCACTTTTTCCTATACCTGTTGGCCATCTGTATGTCTTTGGGAAAATGCCAATTCAGGGCCTCTGCCCATTTCTTAATTGGATTTTTGGCTTTTTGATATTGAGTTACTGTCTGAGTTTTTCCTGTATTTTGGATATTAACCCCTATGGGACATATCATTTGTAAGTATCTTCTCCCATTCAGCAGGTTGCCTTTTCATTTTGTTGAAGGTTTCCTTCACTGTGCAGAAGCTTTTTAGTTTGATTTGGTCCCATTTGTTTATTTTTGCTTTTGTTGTCCTTGCCTGAGGAGACAGATAAAAAAATATATATATTACTGAGACTAATGTCAAGGAGTGTGTATTGCCTATGTTTTCTTCTGGGAGTTTTATGCAAATTAGAAAATGGCACCTTATCCTCAACACTTGTAGTGCCACCTTCTGGAAAATTGTCATAATAAATACAGGAATCAGTGAAGTTTATGAATGAGTGGTGCCCCCTTATGGTTGTATGGTGAACAACCTGCAAAAATTATGCAACTCCCTGGAACCCTGGCATGGTCACTTGGTTTTCTTGAAAAGAGTGTCCTTGCAGGGAGGGACTATGGTTATTTCAGCAAGCATGTGATTCTGAGTTTGGCCTCAGAATGCCTGATGGGCATTCTCAGCAAGAGACTCCTTACACTCTTTCTTTGATGGTCCAAACTATTGTTGTTTATGTCAATGGAAAAGGAATTTATCTTACAAATCTGTGAAGTGATTTCTCTTGTGCCACATTTCTAAAAACCCTATGAAGATGGTCAGGCACAACCACTACATTTTAAATTAAACTCACCACGGAAACTTGATAGACTGTGGCTACTTCTTAGCTGCTCCACCCTCCCCTATTTCCTTCCCAGCCCCCCAAATAGGTTTTGGTGATGGTCCTGAATAATGAAAATTATATACTCTGATTCATTCTGGATATATGGAAGATGAATTATCCATATGGCTCTCCTAAATCATCTCAAGGACTAGAGCTACTGTTTTTGATGGTTGGTGAGGCTTTTTTCCTAAATCCTAAGTGTGGAATCTCCAATCTTCTGCAAAGAACTCTACTGTAGGCCAGTAGTTACCTGATCTATAGGCGACTTTGGAGGTTTGTGTGTGTAAGAGGGTGGTATTTAAGAAACTGAAGAGAATGAAATTTATTGAGCACCTTTTACAAGCTAGGCGTATACTATCTTTACTCCTCATTTGCAATGCAATCAATTTGGTATTTTCCTCACTTGACAGGTGAGGAAACGGAGGTTGAAAAGAGTTAAGTAGAAGAGTGGGGATTTAGTCCAATGTCTTACTGATGTCAAAGTGCTTATTTTTTCCATTCTAGCCACTGATAGGAGACAACTGCTGCTTGCTTCCTTATCTGGGATCCAGAAAATCCCTCTCTCTATATCTTCTTGTGTTATAGCTTCCTGTTCTATTTTACATTTATTAAAAACAGAGTGATAATGGATGTTAAAATATACATTTAATAGAAATAGATCCGAACAGAGAGCTAAGCAAGGTACATCTTTTAACTTAAAAAGGCTAAAATTGCAATAGTTGACTTGCCTGGGTAATGCCCTGAATCAATTTATATAAGCAGTGTTGGCTTTTGTGGATGTCAGATTGGGTATAATCTTTGAAAAGTGAACATTCATGAAGATCTAGAATGTAGGTTGATCTCCCCAAATAGAAAGCTCAGGAATAAATAGTGGAAGTGTTTACCTCAGACCAGACAGTCCTCTGAGCTCCTGAGTTCTTACGGAAAAGTGCAATAACGGCCACAAACAGCCAGGTAAGGGGCCCAAGAAAAAGCAAGATTCTCGCTTCGTGTTTTGTTTTGTTTTTTAACTGTTTTTAAAAATTGTGGTCAAATATACATACCATCAAGGGTACCATTTTAGCCATCTTCTTAAGCGTACATTTGTAGTGTTGTGCAGCCATCACCACTATCCATTTCCAGAACTTTATTAGCATCCCAAGCATAAACCCATTAGACAATAATTCCTCATTTTCCCTTCTGTCTATTTTTCGATGGATATTTTTTGTTGTTGTTACTGTTAGTTTTTTTGCCTCTATCAGGTAATCAGCTAATTTTTTCCTCTGCTATCAAGATTTAGCCTTCAGTAACTTGTTATACCTTACTAATTTTCTGCTTCTAATCTTCTGTTGGTTAAGAAATATTACTTGGCTTATCAAAATGGTATGCAAAGTAACGGTTAATAGAACTTCTTATCCCTAAAAGCCTTTCCTATGCAGAGAAGAGCTAGGGCTTTGTGATGGCTCTTTCAACTATTCAAAGACCTTTTTGCTTCCTTAGTTCCTAGACACTTCCCAAAGGGTTTATAGGATGGAAAATCAAACTTATGATAGAGAGGAGTATTATTGGTTTTAAGAGAATAATAGATAAATAGACAGATGAATAACCAGAAATGCTTTATAGCTTGTAGTTTCAAAAGCTTTCATTTAATTCCTTCTACCACTAGTTGGTTTCCTTTTAAAGAGAAGTTTCCTTAGTGCTTTTATAATATGAGTGAATTGTGGAAATAAGACTATAAACATATCGAAGACAGCATAGTTATGGACAAAGTAAGGTTCATGCACATGCAGTAATTTATGTTTCTAAGAGCTCACCTGGACTTGACAACTCACTTCATTAGTGTTTGTTTTAATATCCAAGATTCTTCTTTTACAGGTACTAGATTTCAGTGTCACAGACTTGACATCTGAGGCTGATGAAATTCCAGATATTATAGCTTTGGAAGAGGAGGATGGACCAAGTCATTCACATGCCAATTGCCCTCAGCCTTCTCAGGGCAAAATGTTGAATAACTAATAAGAAAAATATCCTTTTGCTGAATACACAGTTTGTGTCACATTAAATTTCATGTTTGCTCATGTGTTTATTCCTGTGGCTTTGGGGATTAATCTATTGGGAGTTAATCTGTTTTTTGGCTACTTGGTCTTAATTGGTAATGAAACTATGATTGACCCAAACTTCTGTAAAAGAGTCTCGTTCTGCATCATATATTATTTTATATAATTCTTCAAAGTTTAATCTTTGAAATGCCTATAATAAAAATGGGCTTATAATCTTGAATCAGAGTTTTTTTTTTAAACACTGATATAGTGGACTTCTTTTTTCCTCCCAGGATTCATTCTTGTTTCTTCTGGTAACAGCACCTTTATGTTTTTTTTGGGGATGTGGTCTCAGTGCATCTGCTAGTCAAGGTCTTTTTGCTTTCCCCTGGCCTAGGGGGTAGGCATATGACTAAAAAACAGGTCACTTGGGAGGAAGCATATCATGATGGGTAAAGGCTCAGACTCTGGATTCCAATCTTGGCTCTTCTACTTTCTAGTTATGTTACTTTAAACAAATAACTTAGTTTCTCTGTACCTCAATTTCCTCATCTGTAAAATAAGGATAATAGTAGCTTTGTTATGAAGAATAAATAAACATTTATAAAATCTTAGAGCAATGCCTGGCACAGAACAACATTAAATAAGTATTAGTTAAATAAATTGTAGAAACAATGGCCAAACCAGTATTGAGGAGCACCCCCAGTTCCAGATTGTAATTCTTTTTCATTTGTCAGAAAGAGGTATTGTAATACCTTTTCCCACTAAAAGAAATCAGTGCTTCTTGGAGAAATGGCTGATTCCAGGTGTGAGGCAGGAAATGTACAAAATGAGCCTTGAACTTCTTGCTATTTCAGATAGAAAACAATCTGATTTATTGGGAGAGTTTCCATTAATTGGTTCCATTAATTGGAAGAGGTTCCAATTAACTAAGGATGGGACAATCTGAACTTCAATAGGGATAATAATTGCAATAGATTGAACCCCATCAAATATGAACCCCATCAAAATCTAAATATATCTCTATCTATCTATATAAACAACCTAATTGGTCACTTTCAGGGGATGATAGCAAACCAATTATTATCTTGAAAACTGGTAAATAAAATGAAAGAATCGGGACTTCCCTGGTGGTGCAGTGGTTGAGACTCCGCACTCCCAATGCAGGGGGCCCGTGTTCATTCCTTGGTCCAGGAACTAGATCCCACATGCATGCCACAACTAAGAGTTTGCATGCTGCAACTAAGGGTTCGCATGCCACAACTAAGGGGCCCTCGAGCTGCAACTAAGGAGTCCACCTGCTGCAACTAAGACCTGATGCAACCAAATAAATAAATAAATAAATAAACAAATATATAAAAAAAGAAAAGATTAGGGCTGGAGGTACAGTTTAAAAAAAAATAAAATGAAAGAATCAAGAATTTATCCTTTTTGGGAATTCCCTGGCAGTCCAGTGGTTAGGACTCTGTACTTCCACTGCAGGGGGTGCAGGTTCCAGGAACTAGGATCCTGCAAGCCGCACATGGTGTGGCAAAAAAAATTAAAAAAGAATTTATCCTTCTTTATGTCTTCATCACTAGGTAAACAAATAGTAAATGAGGAAAAATCTCTCTCATAAAAGTATTCCTTCTGACAAATGAAAAAGACATGATATCTTAGTCAGTTAGGACTGCTATAACCAATTACCTTAGACTGAGTGGTTTAAACAACAAACATTTATTTCTCACAGTTCTGGAGGCTGGAAGTCTGAGATCAGGGTGCCGGCAGAGTCAGGTTTTGGTGAGGGCCCCCTTCTGGGTTGCAGAGAGTTGACTTCTCTTTGTATCATCACATGGTGAAAAGAGCAGAGAGAGGAAGCAAACCCTCTTGTGACTCTTATAGTTCTATGCATGAGGGCTTCACCCTTATGACTGCATCTAATCCTAATTACCTCCCAAAGACCCAACCTTCTAATACCATCACATTGAGCAATAGGGTTTCAACATATGAATTTGGCGGGGGGGGACACAAACATTCAGCCCATAACAAATGACAAATGAGAATTTCAACATTTTGCAATCACCTGTGAATAATGGATCTAAGCACTTAGCATTATTGCTTGTCAATGGCATAAACAGAGATATTACATATTTCCTGATGAAAAAGCATATACCAACCATCATCTAATCTTGCCAAAGTGATCATACATGAGTCCAATCAATCCTCTGGATCCAGGTGCCAATTTGAACAAAGTACAGAGGACAGGGACAGTGGAACATGTTGAACTGTACCATGAGGATGCAATCAGTGAAACCCAGACTAGGGGATATTATTCAGGTCAAATAGCCCTGGTTCTTCAACAGATTAATTGTAAGAAAAAGGGGAGGGGGAATGAGAAAAATGTGTAATTAAATTATATTATTAAAAACAAACAAAAAGATACATGCACTCCAATGTTTATTGCAACACTATTTACAGTAGCCAGGACATGGAAGCAACCTAAATGTCCATCAACAGAGGAATGGATAAAGAAAATATGGTACTTGGGGCTTCCCTGGTGGCGCAGTGGTTGGGAGTCCGCCTGCCAATGCAAGGGACACGGGTTCGAGCCCTGGTCTGGGAGGATCCCACATGCTGCAGAGCGGCTGGGCCTATGTGCCACGTCTACTGAGCCTGTGCTCTAGAGCCTGCGTGCCCCAACTGCTGAGGCCCACGCACCTGGAGCCTATGCTCCACAATGGGAGAAGCCACCGCAGTGAGAAGCCCGCACACTGCAACAGAGAGTAGCCCCCGCTCATCACAACTAAAGAATAGACCACGTGCAGGAATTAGGACCCAAAATAACCAAAAATAAATAAATAAATTTTTTAAAAAAATAAGATATGGTACATATATACAATGGAATATTACTCAGCCATAAAAAAGAACAAAATAATGCCTTTTGCAGCAACATGGATGGACCTAGAGATTGTCATACTGAGTGAAGTAAGCCAGACACAGAAAGACAAATATCATATGATATCGCTTATATGTGGTATCTAAAAAGAAGGGTACAAATGCACTTATTTACAAAACAGAAGTAGAATCACGGATGTAGAAAACTTATGGTTACCAGGGGTCGTGGGGAGGGCTAAATTGGGGGATTGGGATTGACATATAGACACTACTATATATAAAATAGATAACTAATAAGAACCTGTTGTACAGCACAGGGAACCCTATTCAATACTCTGTAATGGCCTAAATGAGAAAAGAGTTTAAAAAAAAGTGGCTACATGTATGTGTATAACGGAATCATTTTGCTGTACACCTGAAACTAACACAACATTGTAAATCAACTATACTCCAATAAAAACTTAAAACAAACAAACAAACCCAGGAAAGGCTAAAAAAAAAAAAAAAAGAGGCAAGACCAAAAAAAAAAAAAAAAGCAAGACTAAACTATAGTGTCTAGGGAAGCATACTTGGGTGGTCAAACTACAAGACAATGCAAGGAAGTTGTTATTATTATCTTTTAAATATAAATTTATTTATTTATTTATGGCTGTGTTGGGTCTTCATTGCTGTGCATGGGCTTTCTCTAGCTGCAGTGAGTAAGGGCTACACTTCATTGCAGTGTGCGGGCTTCTCATTGCGGCGACTTCATTTGTTGCGGAGCATGAGCTCTAGGCGCATGGGCTTCAGTAGTTGTGATGTGCAGGCTTCAGTAGTTGTGGCACGTGGGCTCAGTAGTTGTGGCTTGCGGGCTCTAGAGCTCAGGCTCAGTAGTTGTGGCGCACGGGCTTCGTTGCTCTGCGGCATGTGGGATCTTCCTGGACAAGGGATCAAACCCGTGTTCCCTTCATTGACAGGCAGATTCTTAACCACTGTGCCACCAGGGAAGTCCCGGAAGTTATTATTATAAAAGTGAGGATGGTGGTTATCTTTCGGGAAAAGAGAGGTTTCTGGAATGGATGGAGAACTTTTATTTCTTGTTCTGGGTGATAGTTATGATGATGTTCACTTATAATGATACATTAAGCTATTTTTAAAAAGTAAATTGGAGTGCCTGGGATACAAATCTTGAGTCGAGTGGCACATGGGCCTGCTGTTTCCTGAGCCTTATTATCTGGCCTTTCCGTTCTTTATTGATGCTATTCAGGACCATCCGATAAAACTCCTTCAGAGTCAGTTTTGCTGCTTGCAACCAAAGAATGCTAATTGATTCAAGTGGCTTTGGAAAGTTACCACTAGCAGTAAGGTGGATATAGACAACTTTTTGGAGAAGTTTTGCTATGAAGAGAAATGGACTGATAGCTAGAAAGGCATTGGGGTCAAAGGATTTTTTTTTTTAATGATGGAAGATATTACATCATGTTTATATACTGATGGGAAGAACTGATGATGCTGCAGGAGAGAGTAGAGGACAAATGCTGGAGCAAACTCCTTGTGTGTGAGAAAGGGAATACAGTCCATCGAATGTGTGAGAGGACTGGTCTTAGGTAGGCACACCCTGATTCACCCCGATTAACGAAAGACAAGGAAGACTATATGGGCAAAGATATAGGCAGGTTGGTAAACTGTTGGTGGAGGTTCTTTTTTGGAAGCATCTATCAATTAAGAACAAAGGACATCATTGAGAGTGAGGAGGAAGAAGTGGGTATTGGAAGTTTAAAGGAGGGAAGAATATACATGTAATTGTAAGGAGAGTGAGATTTGGGGGAAATAGTAGGGTGGAGAGGGCAGGCCTAAGAGTCTACTTCAGTTGTCATGAATTTTGGGTAATGCCAGGCATCATAATTGCATTTAGCTGCTAAGCTGCAGGTACGGAGTAGGCAGAGAATTGATATAATAGCCATTTGGATTCTGCCAGATAAATCTGGCAAAGACAGAAAGCGGCCAGGGTGCTGAGAAGAGTTCGAGGAACTGAGAGGCCAGGGCATTGGAAAGATTACCTACATGGATACTGAAATCATCAAAAATTATTCCAGGAGTAATGTTGGGAGAGACAGAGAATTAAGGGCTAAATCTCAGAATGAGGTCCAGCAACCTGGAGATCTTACACTTGACCTCCACAAGGAAGACTTGTGGGTGATAGCATACTTATCAAATGAGCTGGTGGTTTTAGTGTGGCAATAATTGCGTAAAGTGTTAATGAGAAATAAGTAGGCTATCCACCCCATTTCCAGGTTCTGCTGTATATGGCATGTGGAGGAGAAAGTAGTCATCAATTGACAGGGTTGCAGGGGAAAGGTGTATGCGTAGGGGAGAGCCAGATTTCTTAGAGCAAGGAGATGAAAGGAACATTCATCACTTGAGGGCAAACAAGATTTTACTAATAATAGATCCCAGGCTCAGAAGTTACGCGACTTGCTCAGGGTTACACATGTAGTGAGAACAGCTGAGGAAATCCAATGCTTTTCTACTACAGTGAACAGCTTATGGTTTTTATCTGACGCAATAGGCATATACGAGAAAAGGAACTACAAAGATAAGAAAAAAAGGATCAGAAAACGCGAAGCCCTAAGACGCCAGCAAAACCCCAAGACTCCAGCAAAACCCAGCAATCACGAGGAACTTCGCCAGCCCCGCAATGCCTTGTGGGTCTTGTATGCTCTCGGCTGGTCTTAACCGGAAAAGACCGAGGCAAGGGTGCATTGCATGGCGGGAGACGGTCCTCTAAAGAAGCCCCTCCTCCCCCGGAAGCCGGGTAGCGCCGGCGCAAACCGTTCTTCTGGAGGCGCGGGACGCTTCTTTTGTGGTGACTTCGCTTAGGCCGCTGTGCCGTACAACCGGTAGAGGCTCTGTTTCCCTGAAACTTTAGAGTCTCAGGCCATTTGAGGCATTTGAGGCCATTTGAGGCGAAATGGTTCCAGACGAGAGAGGATCAGGCGGTGGCAATACAGGGGCCGCCGCCATCTCAGGCTGCCCGTAGGGAAAAAGCCTGAGGGGCCCTCGCAGTCGTTGGAGCCTGCGCTTTCTTCCTTTGCTGGGCCCTGCCTACTGCGAAGATGAGTTCGGCCTGGGTCCCTTCTTTCGAGAAGGAGCATCTCTGGATGTATCTGCAGGCGCTCGGCTTCGAGCCGGGCTCGGCGACCGTAGCCGGTGGAAAGATCGTGTCGCACACGCACCTCGGAGTGTAAGGAGGCCGGGGCCGACGGGGCGGGGGAGTCTGAGCCTGGCCGTGCTGGCGTGACCCGCCTTGTTGCGGACCTCGTAGGTTGATGAATTAAGTAGTCGGTTACTGGGGCCCGGCACTGGCTGCAGAGTTCCTGCTTCCAGTGGCAGCCAGCCTGGTGGCAGGAGACTGTCTGTTATGGGACCTTGCCGGGAGCGCCTTGTAGGGGAGTAGAGTCTGCAGTTGGGGCGAAACTGAAGGGGCGGCTTATTCCTGCTTTGGTAGTGAAGCTGGGTGGTCTGTGAAGTCGAGGGAGAGGTGGCGGTTTGGTAACGGAGGGACTTGGGAACGCCTTCCGTTAGGTGCAAACGCCTTTAGGACTCGAGGGAGACTTTCAAGGTAGTTGATCTTTAGTTTATAATTTTCACTAACTGAAATAGCAGGCTGAAGCCTGCCACAGTTAGCAAAAAACTAGTAGAGAGTGGTATTAAGATGAAAAGTGAAAAAAAGCCCCTTCCTGCTTTGCTACAGATGTTACAGATCTCATCATAAAACTTAATGCTTGGGCTTCCCTGGTGGCGCAGTGGTTGAGAGTCCGCCTGCCGATGCAGGGGATGTGGGTTCGTGCCCCGGTCCGGTCCGGGAAGATCCCACATGCCGCGGAGCGGCTGGGCCCGTGAGCCATGGCCGCTGAGCCTGCGCGTCCGGAGCCTGTGCTCCGCAACGGGAGAGGCCACAACAGTGAGAGGCCCGCGTACCGGAAAAAAACAAAAAACTTAATGCTTTGTTTATATTTCTATGTCTTAACTTATCAACTTTAGACAGTGTCTATTATCTTGGCCACTATAGGCCAAGGAAAATTTGGGATACATAGGCTATCTCCTGTTCTCAATCTTCTTGACTATTGTAATTACGTTATTTCCGTTTTTCTTGTGGCAGTATTTAAATGATGTGCTTAGACCTCTGTTTCTTGGTGTATCAATCTCAAAAGTATCTCTGGATTCCCCACGATGTAATTTCACAGTGAAGGCTGCTATTTATACGATAATTAGCGCACCTACACTTACCTACCCTCTGCCTTCTCCCTCTTGACTTTTTTCAGCTGTATTAGAACTGTTTTACTGTCAAGGTTTAGAGCTGTAATTAAGTTTTGTTTGGTAACTGTTTGGAAGTTACTACTATTTATATGTAGAAAGGTTTTGTCTAGAAGTCTAGTCTAAAAATTGACAACCAGTGGGTAGCATTTTTCAGGTTATGATTATATATTAATAAATGTGCCACCTATCTCACATGATTTGATGCCCCACCATATGGCAGAAAAACTTAAAGCTTCTCCCAGGCCTCCACTGAGGATGGTTCCCATTGCCACTGCATCCTCTCTATTGTTTTGGCAATCTTAGTTTTCTCTGCTCTGGCTTATTCAATTGCAGTCTTCTTTCTGCCTTTGAAAATTAAATAAAATCTGCCAAGTTCTGGTTCAGTGATGATAGTTTTTTTTTTAAACATTGTTATAGATTCACTGCCCCCCTCCCATGTCTTTAGAGTTGTCTCAGTTGGTTAGTGGGAGGGATATACTAAAACAGATGTCCCCTTTAAAATGCTTTAAGCAAGAATGTGGCATCAAATTTACTTCAAAATTAAAACATTTTTTTGATTCACTTATGTTTGCATATGTTAGAATTCATTCTTTTTGGTGTGCAGTTGTATGTGTTTCTAGTTTCTGTGAGCATGTAATTGTGTAGCCACTTTTCTTATAAAGTTAAATGTACATTTAACATATGATCCAGCAATTCCATTCCTAGGCATCTGCCCAAAAGATTTGCATTTTGGAAAAATCCTTCTGGTTGCATTACAGAGAATGGATTAGAGGGGGAATCAGGGCTTTGCAGTTAGGTAGACGTAAACTAAGGAGTCAGTGGGAATGGAAAGGAAAGGTGATTCATTCATTTGTAGGTTTTTTTTTTTGCTTGGAAGGTGATTCGCTTTTATTTATTTTGCCAGTGAATGTGTAAGAGCAACATATACATTCTTTTGTCATCTATTTAGGAAAAATTTTGAAAGCTGAAGGATAATGTCGAGCCATATTCACTATGAGATATAAGCCTAAACAAAGTTTCTATTCCAAGGAAGAAAAAAAAATCCAGTTTTCCCAAAGGAAAACTTTGTCTGCTTTCCTTACATTGAAATGCAAGTATTGCTGAAAACCAGTTTTTAATCCTCCACCTGACACACAGCCTGAAGTGTAATTAGCTAAGTTTGCAAGAGGGGGTTATTTTGTTAGGGTCCAAGATGTGTCTTTATCACACATCATTGTGTTTGTTTGTTTATTTATTTTGGCTGCGTTGGGTCTTTGTTGCTGCGCGCAGGCTTTCTCTAGTTGTGGTGTGCGGGTATCTCATTGCAGAGACCTCTCTTGTTGCAGAGCCTGGGCTCTAGGCACGCGGGCTTCAGTAGTTGTGGCACACGGGCTCAGTAGTTGTGGCTCGTGGGCTCTAGA
Organism: Pseudorca crassidens; assembly: GCF_039906515.1. Taxonomy (NCBI): domain Eukaryota; kingdom Metazoa; phylum Chordata; class Mammalia; order Artiodactyla; family Delphinidae; genus Pseudorca; species Pseudorca crassidens. Next base: position 68,174,896 of record NC_090302.1, on the reverse strand, counting down.
GCGCAGGCTCAGTAGTTGTGATGCACGGGCTTAGTTGCTCTGCGGCATGTGGGATCTTCCTGGACCAGGGCTCGAACCCATGTCCCCTGCATTGGCAGGCGGATTCTTAACCACTGTGCCACCAGGGAAGTCCCGCAATGTGCTTTTTACAAGCAGACTTGTGGACCATGACTAAAGGACATGTACAGATTCCAGTTCAATACATGACAAGGCATTTAAGGGGCTGCCAATAGAGCTGACTTTTTGATTATTCTAGAAAGTAGAGACTCATCAACGAACACAGTAATCCCACTCTGCAAAGCTGGAGGCTGGCTAAAAGGAGCATTCCCACCAGACTTTCTGTGCCATAGCAAAGGAGATGCAGAGTCTGTAGCTGGGTACACTAAGACATTGTTAGACCTACTGTACAACTGTGCACTTCATAAGAGGGTAAAATTGCAGTAGTAAATTGTCTAACATTTTTCTGAGGTTATATTCCATAAGCTTAAAATTCAGATGTACTTATTTAAAGCATTCAAAACATTGGGTTCTAAGAATGTTTATGCATAAGGTTAATATCTGCCCTATAGAGATTTATATATTTCTGCACAAATACCTCCAGTTTATCTGAATGCATCGGTTTTGGACCAGCAGCTCCTGGCATTGGGAGAGCTGGGTTTCCAGAAATCAGCACAGGTACATTTGGTAAAAGTTTGGCAGGGACCAGGCCCATCCCAGGATGAGGTAAGTAGGGATTGAAAGCCATGGCAGGATTAGCTTCCAGGGATGGAGTCACAGGAAAAGAAGTAAGTGATGACATTTGAGCATTTTGGAGCATAAACTGCATCTGCTGGGTGAATATGGCTGCAGCAGTCTTTTGTTGAATCAGGTTGTTCCGTCCATTAATTTCCAGCTGCATTTTTAAATGTGGAGGAGGGTGAAGGTACTTGCAGTTCTCTCTAGCACACCGACCCTTAAGGTCATAAGCAGCCCCCTCCATGGAATCAGCCCAGGCTCTACTAGGCCTTCAGTTGCCCGAAGCAAAGCAGAAGGCACTCTCAGCCCCCCATTCATTTGTTTATTCAACAGATATTAATTGAACACAGTATTGGACCTGGGTATACAGTGGTGAACAGAGCAAACGTGAACTTTTCCCTTATAAAATTTCAGTCCAGTGGGTGAGCAAACCTTTAACAAATATCTTTTTAAAAATTAGAAGTGTTGAAGAGAACAGGATACTCTATGAAAAAAATAGCAGGTTTGAGAGATGATAAGGAGGTAGGAACTTCATTTGTATTTGTTGAGGAATAGAAACATTCCAAGGATAAAACAGTTGTTTGACAAAAGGATAAGCATGGGAATTTTAATGTTAACTCTTTTTTCCAACTCAAAGCTTATTTCAGGAAAATAGCTTTATGTGTTCACGGGAGTACTCAGATCTATTTGTCATGTCATCTGTATTATGCAGATAATCCAACTGCTTTCTAATGTTGTTGGGATTAGATAAAATACTTCATGTTAAAGCTGCAAGCACAGCTATTAACTTCATATGATTGCAGTGAAGATTAGATGAGTTGCTGCTTGTAAAAGGCTTAATTAAAATAATATCTGATAAATAATAAACTCAATAAATATTTAGCTGTTTTTATTGTCAGAAAATGTTGGTGGGTATCATCATTTTCACCATATTTTAGACCATGGTTTTCTCTCTACCTAATTAGTCTTTCCTTTTCTTTTTGTAGAATGTTTTCATTGCAGTAAAGCCAATTCTTCTAGTTTTCTTCTAATCGATCTACATTTTCAGAATGAAAACAAAAACTTGTATGTGTTTAATTGAATGAATGAATTAGAAAAATGAATTTGCCTTGACCTCTTGAACAGAATGAAAAATATTAATAGGCCAGACTCTTAAACAGCTTTTGATGATGCTTAGTTTTATTAACCTTTTTCTTTTTTCTTTTTTTTTTTCCTACTTCTATTTCTTTTTAAACCATTAGGAACATGTTTGACAAGTTGAACCGTGATGCCTTTCAGATAGTTTCTTATTTTTTGTTTCAAACGCTTGACCAGTCTCTCACTAAAGAAGTTTTCAAGTGAGTAAAAGTTATTTCATTTTCTTTTTGTAGGGGATTTAAAAAGGGATTAAGACTTTATATAAGCCAGAATTTCAACTTTGGACTTCAACTATTATTTTGAATGGATGTTATAAAAATTAGGCTTGAGTCTTACAAATTTAGTACTTAACCTTTATAAATCTGAGTGATTTTTTTTGTAAAATTATTGTAAATTAAAATAAAAATATAAAAATGTGAATATTCACTAGCCTTGGTTCTAAGTTATTTTGCATGTGATTTGGGTTTCATCTATAAGAAAAAGTGTTCAAATTTGTTTTAATATTTATATTGTGCCCTCATCCTCTTATATAGTAAGTCCATTGTTTAGGGCATTGCTTTTATTTGTGATAATTTATTTTTAATATTTTGCCTTCAGTTAAAGTTATGAGTGACCAGGAGAACAAGTGTATTTGAAACATATTTTCGAAATCCCTATCATTAAGGTATAGGGCTTCCTCTGTTCAAATAAAAATAGATTTTTTGATTTTTTTTTCTAGATTATAAACAAAATACAGCTTACTTTAACCAGTTCAGCAAATACAGAAAACGTTAAAGAAGGAAGTAAAAATTATTCCTAAACCCAACTAGAGAATATCACTGTTGACATTCCAGCTTTTTAGTCTTTTTTTCTTTGCATACTTAATTTTTTTCTATGAATATAGCATGTAAGTTATGCTACAGAAATACAAAAAAAAATGGAGCCCTAATCAAATAATTGCCTCATAATAAAAATTTAGACAAAACATTATAAGGAGAAAGCAATAGGCAAATTTTAAAGTTCATTATTTTTGACTAAAACTGAATTTTTAATAATTTCATATCTTGTTTGTCCACAAAACAGTAGCACCCCTGACTGTAATATAGGTTATCTCTAGGGGTCATGATCTCTTATGCCATTCTTTCTGTGCTTTTCATGTGTAACCATGTGTTTTTCTCTTTTTCCCCAGGCATTAATTATTATCCTAATTTATTTATACCATCTTTATGCATTAGTCCAGTGAATTCATTGAGAGTGTTGTCTTCTTTAGCTGATTTTCAGTAATTTTAATAGTGATTCTCCCTATATTTAACTTATATATTCATTGATAATTTGCACTAAACTGAATTCAACTCTATAGATATTCATAAAGAAAAAGACCTAATTTCTTACAGGTTGGTGTTTCTCTTTAGTTGAAATTTATGAATGTTAGCCTTGATTTAGCATTAATATTTCTAGTATAGGAGATAATTTTGATGTTTTAAAGTTTTGCTGAGTTTGCTTTTTTATTCATAATTCTAATTTTTATTTTTGTTTTAAAGACTTTGTTGGCCTCCATTTGACCAAAAAAGTGATACTGAATTCCGAAAACATTGCTGTGAATGGTTAAAAAAGATTTCTGTAAGTATTTTCTTTCTGAAAGGTGCAAACGTTTAAGAGGTAATTTTTTTTCAGGCTTTATTGAGGTACATTAATTTTTTTAGAGGTGAAATCTTTTTAGTGCTTTTATGCTAACAGTATAAGCAAGAAATACTAATCAGGATAATACTTTCTGGTGGTTTTTGGTTGGGATTCTATATTTCTGGGAAGCCAGCTTTGTTGGCTAAGTGCATTAGAAATAGGTTTTTGAGTTCCTGGGAATTTATATCACAGTTTTTGTTTAAAGAAAACTTTTTTTTACCATAGATTATTTTAGCTTATGTCCCCAAATAGTATCAATAATTGTGGCTTTAAATTTTAATTGCTTTTTGTGACTGAGTCCACCAAGAGTTTAGAAGGATTCAAAAATTCAACTTGTGGTTCAAATGGAATAATTCTGGTAAACCTGTTATGCTTCAAAACAGTGTGATGTAAATATAAAGGTTGTTGTTGTTAAGGTCTTCAAATCATCTTGTTTCTTTTTTCCATAGGCTGAATGTGGAAGTAGCTTCCCTCAAGTTGTTGGTTCACTATTTCTTTCTCCTGGTGGTCCTAAGTTTATTCATCTGATGTATCACTTTGCAAGATTTGTTGCAATAAATTATATAAAAACCCATTCTAAAAGTAAGTTAAGCTCACAGTAGGAGTTTTTTTTGTTTTGATTCTTAAGTTTTTATTATTTTTTATAATTTGTAAATCATTAAGAGATTTTAATAAAATAAAGTAAGATAAAAATATTACTTTACCTCAAAAGGCAAATGGTTAATATTTTATTGGAACTGTAGTTTGAAATCCTCTTGTAATGAACATAGGTAGCAATACAGATTATTTTCTTATGTTCTAATACAGGGGTTGGGAAACATTTTCTGTGTAAGGCCTGACAGTAAATATTTTATACTTTGTGAACCACATAAGAGTGTCTGTCACATATACCTGTTTGTGAGGGTTGTTAAATTTTTATTTTTTGTAATATAACCCCTTAAAATGTAGAAAGCAGTTCTAGCTTTCTGATCTCAGAAAAACAGCCAGTGGGCCAGGTTAGACCTGCAGGTTATAGTTTGCCTATAATTCATTGTATTAAATGTTGTGTTGAATTTGTTAGAGATTTATTTTGGCTACTGGCAATGTGTTGGAATATTTTGGTTCACAATTGCTGTTTTAAAGGGATTTGATCTATTTGCTAAATTATAGAAACAAAATATTGGATTTTTCACCTAAGACTTAAAAGAATGCTATTTGTAGCTTACTAAGTATGCTGCTCAGTTTAATTGAGTTATGCTCATAAAACATGGGAGGTAAAAGCTGGAAAAGTTGATGCAATAATAGCCCATCTTCCAATTTCTAGAGACAACCATTGCTTATATTTTCGTTTGTTTTCTTTTAGGTGTTTTTGTTGTTGTTTTTTTAAATGCACATATTATATGTTTTAATTATTTTGAATAAATGATAGATTCTCATGATTCAAAAATCAGGAAGTGAAAAGTGTGTCTTCCATCTCTAACTACCTAGTTTCCCTTCCCAGAAGCAACCATTGTAATGAATAATACTAGCAAATGTGTATATATTCTGTTTTTTAAACCCTAAATGGTGACATACATCTGGGTTTGAATCTTGTGTTTTTTATGCAGCAGTGTCTATTGGAGATCATCCCATGTCAGTTCATAGATTTTCCTTACTCTGTCTCTCTCTTAAGAACTGCATATTTGAATGGATGTGTCATAGTGTATTTAATCACACATTTGTTCTGAAATCAGCTCTGCTGACAGACAGTTGGCTTTTTTCCTAATCTTTTGCTATAAAAATAATGCTACAGTGACAAACTTTATACATATATCATTTTGTGTATGTACAAGTATATATTGTATGTGTGTGTGTATATACATATATATGTATATATGCACTCAAACACATACCTTTTTTCCAGTTTATCTTCTGTGCGTGATTTTTTAAAACATGTACATGTGATCTTGCTTTATAAGCATTTACATATTTTATTTATTTATTTTTTAAATTTTTTTATTTATTTATTTTTTGTGGTACGCGGGCCTCTCACTGTTGTGGCCTCTCCCGTTGTGGAGCACAGGCTCTGGACGCGCAGGCTCAGCAGCCATGGCTCATGGGCCCAGCCACTCCGCGGCACGTGGGATCTTCCTGGACCGGGGCACGAACCCGTGTCCCCCGCATCGGCAGGCGGACTCTCAACCACTGCGCCACCAGGGAAGCCCTACGTATTTTAAATTTAATGTAACATAAGCATTTTACCAGCTTTTCTGTTAGATTTATTCCAGTTACATGTAACCCAAACTATTTTATATGAATTATGTGTATTTGGATTTGGCAAGATTTATTGTACATAAGGCTTTTAAGCATGGGTTGTCATATTTCTCATTTAAAGCAGTTTCATTCAACATATTCAGTCTCTAGGTGACTTCTACATCCAGCGAACTCATCCCCTGTTAAATATTTAGGCGTTTTGGTTATTTCTTTGCGGGTAATCTAGGACCTGGATTTACAATGTTAAGTATGGTGTGGGGTCACTCTTTTCCAGAATATCCATCTTTATTGTATTGAGCCATCTTAAAGTAGGATTTATTACATTTTATTACAGGTGAAAACCTGGACTCTCAAATGTTTAGATGGATTGTTGTCAGGGTCTGCTTTGATCATTAGTAACATAGCCAAGAATTACTTGAGAAATAGAGATTGGTTTTATTTGGTTGTCTTGTCCTGTTGATCTTACTAGGAAGAAAAGTACGCTGATGGCAGCAATGAAGGTGATGTGATCTCACCTCATCTCTTTTAATTGATTTTCTTCCTTTGTTGTTAAAAGATCAGTTGAGAAGTTGCTTATGTGTGATGATGTATTTGTTCATGGATGTATCATGCTGTGATAATAAGAATTACTTGGGGCACATGGACTCTGAGAATTTTTAATTATGTAAAATAACTCAACTTCAGATATCCTTTTTTATTGCCTCATTTAAAAATAGGTCATCCTTGCTTTTGCTGAAATTAGTTGTATCTTTTTGTGTATGTGGCATGCCAGCTCTTAAGGAGTTGTTAGTTAAATGAGGTTGTTAATCTCTCAGTAATCTCACACTTTTATATTTATTAGCTTGTACGTCTAAGTTTTGTGTATTTTATTTGTGTTCTGTGTAGATTCTTCTGTACATTTTACAGAGACATTTAACATAAAGCCACAAGATTTGCACAAGTGCATTGCCAGATGCCACGTAGCACGTAACAGATTTTTACAAATTTTGCAAAGAGAAGATTATGTTACCCGAAAATACCAGGAAAATGCACAGTAAGTAATAGTTTGATAGTTAGAAAATGTAAATTCCTTTCTTTATGAACAAATGTCATCAGTATCCTTTCTTTTTTTTAACCCATTGGTGTATGCACTTTATTTTTAATTCTATCAATATTTATTTATTTATTTAATTTATTTTTGGCTGCGTTGGGTCTTCGTTGCTGTGCGCGGGCTTTCTCTAGTTGCGGTGAGTGGGGGCTACTCTTCATTGTGGTGCACGGGCTGTTCATTGCGGTGGCTTCTCTTGTTGTGGAGCATGGGTTCTAGGCGTGCGGGCTTCAGTAGTTGTGGCATGTGGGCTCAGTAGTTGTGGCACATGGGCTTAGTTGCTCCGCAGCATGTGGGATCATCCCGGACCAGGGCTCGAACCCGTGTCCCCTCCACTGGCAGGCAAATTCTTAACTACTGCGCCACCAGGGAAGTCCCTCATCAGTATTCTTTCAATGGCAATAATTCATGTCTACCTCAAAACCCCCTGGCTGTTATCTTTCCTTTTTTTTTTTTTTTTCCCCTCGGTACGCGGGCCTCTCACTGTTGTGGCCTCTCCCGTTGCAGAGCACAGGCTCTGGACGCGCAGGCTCAGCAGCCATGGCTCACGGGCCCAGCTGCTCCGCGGCATGTGGGATCTTCCTAGACCAGGGCATGAACCCGAGTCCCCTGCATCGGTAGGCAGACTCTCAACCACTGTGCTGCCAGGGAAGCCCCTATCTTTCCATTTTAAAGCCTGATAACTTCTGAATAAAGTGTTTTATGACTTTAAGCATACTGTAAATGAAAATTTAGAGAAAAGGAAGATATCATTTTAGTTCAAAAACTCAATTTCTTTAGGTGCTTTTTCTTTTAAACATGGAAATAAATTTTTAAGCTGTAATTATAGTGCTCATTCTATTTTGTATCCTTTTTTCTCTTAATATGTCATTCTATAAATTTTTCCATACTGCCATAATGTATTACTTTTAATTTCTACTTAGTGTCTTAGTTGAAGAGGTATTCCATAGTTTCTTTAGCCATTTTATACTGTCTTACATTTACATTCATCTATTCAGCACTTTCCTTTCTTGAGTTACTTCTGTGTGCTGGATATTGGTTATACACTAGTCCTACAGCATTAAACAAGACAAGCAAGGTTCTTACTCTCTAGACATAAATTGTGTCCAATTTTTTACAATTATAAACAACTATAGTAAGATAGCTTTTTAAATGCTGTTTTCTATTCCCAAAGCTACAGAATCCTTTGACATCTCCTTAAAACTACAATGTTGCCTGTTTTAGGTAACATTTAAAATTATCCCCATGGTATGTGAGATAAGGATAAGAGAGCAGAGTAGTCTTAACTGACTTCCAACATTTTTACTTGAAGTCAGAGAGTATATGAGCCAAGAAGTCCTGGTCCATTTCAATAGCCGCGTATATGTTAGACCACTCCTGTAAGTCTTAAAGGGAGTCTGGAGTCCCTTTATGACGGTCTGCTGGGTATAATTGGAAGAGTAGTCCTCAGAGGCCTTGAGCAAAGATATGAAATGAGGGAAAATATCAAAGCGGGCTATACTAGTTAGTTGTAATAGATTTACAGTTGTCATTTTGTATGTTTTCTTCCAGATTATCAGTTAAACAAATACAGAATTTGAGATCAGAATGTATAGGACAGCAAAACGAGATAAAAAAGTAAGTGACTTTTAGAGTTGAAAGTTCCTTGAGATACTAGTTTAGCTTCCTGCATGTTACGGGTAAGGAAACTGAGATTAGTTAAAATAACATATCAATAGCTAGTTGATAATAGGATGAGAACATAATTCTGATTCCTAGTCCAGTTCTTCTAATAAGTTATGATAGCTTTGAGCTTGAATTTTATTTTTGCTTTTAATAGGTGGTTGTTAGCAGGTGGGTTTGCAGATTAATTAGCTCTTTGGATGGTAAATTACCATATGGTTTTTTTATTGACTAATGAGATTATTTAATTTTTAACTAGAATGGAACCCTATGATGACCAAAGTAATATACAAGAGAAAATTCAAAAGGTGAGACTTTTGTTTTTGAATTTTATTTTATTTATTTTTTATACAACACGTTCTTATTAGTTATGTATTTTATACATATAGTGTATATATGTCAATCCCTATCTCCCAGTTCATCGCACCCCACCCCCCATTCCCCCCTTGGTGTCCATATGTTTGTTCTCTACATCTGTGTCTCTATTTCTGCCTTGCATACTGGTTCATCTGTACCATTTTTCTAGATTCCACATGTATGTGTTAATGTATATTTGTTTTTCTCTTTCTGGCTTACTTCACTCCGTGTAAGACAGTCTCTACATCCTTCCACGTCTCTACAAATGACCCAGTTTCGTTCCTTTTTATGGCTGAGTAATAATTCATTGTATATATGTACCACATCTTCTTTATCCATTCATCTGTTGATGGGCGTTTAGGTTGCTTCCATGACCTGGCTATTGTAAATAGTGCTGCAGTGAACATTGGGGTGCATGTGTCTTTTTGAATTATGGTTTTCTCTGAGTATATGCCCAGTAGTGGGATTGCTGGGTCATATGGTAATTCTGTTTTTAGTTTTTTAAGGAACCTCCATACTGTTCTCCATAGTGGCTGTATCATTTTACATTCCCACCAACAGTGCAAGAGGGTTCCCTTTTCTCCACACCCTCTCCAGCACTTATTGTTTATAGATTTTCTGATGATGCCCATTCTAACCGGTGTGAAGTGATACTTCATTGTAGTTTTGATTTACATTTCTCTAATAATTAGTGGTGTTGAGCAGCTTTTCATGTGCCTCTTGGCCATCTGTATGTCTTCTTTGGAGAGATGTCTATTTAGGTCTTCTGCCCATTTTTTAATTGGGTTGTTTGTTTTTTTAATATTGAGCTGCATGAGCTGTATATATATTTTGGAGATTATTCCTTTGTCCATTAATTTGTTTGCACATATTTTCTCCCATTCTGAGGGTTGTCTTTTCGTCTTGTTTGTAGTTTCCTTTGCTGTGCAAGAGCTTTCAAGTTTCATTAGGTCCCATTTGTTTATTTTTGTTTTTATTTCCATTACTCTAGGAGGTGGGTCAAAAAAGATCTTGCTGTGGTTTATGTCAGAGTGGTCTTCCTGTTTAAGAGTTTTATAGTGTCTGGTCTCACATTTAGGTCTTTAATCCATTTTGAGTTTATTTTTGTGTATGGTGTTAGGCAGTGTTCTAATTTCATTCTTTTACATGTCCAGTTTTCCCAGCACCGTTTATTGAAGAGATTGTCTTTTCTCCATTGTATATCCTTGCTTCCTTTGGCATAGATTATCTGACCGTAGGTGAGTGGGTTTATCTGTGGGCTTTCTATCCTGTTCCATTGATTGATATTTCTCTTTTTGTGCCACTACCATATTGTCTTGATTACTGTAGCTTTGTAGTATAGTCTGAAGTCAGGGAGCCTGATTCCTCCAGGTCCATTTTTCTTTCTCAAGTTTGCTTTGGCTATTCGGAGTCTTTTGTGTTTCCATACAAATTGTAAACTTTTGTTCTAATTCTGTGAGAAGTGCTATTGGTAATTTGATAGGGATTGCATTGAATCCGTCAATTACTTTGGGTAGTATAGTCATTTTCACAATGTTGTTTCTTCCAATCCAAGAATATGGTATATCTCTTCATCTGTTTGTGTCATCTTTAATTTCTTTCATCAGTGTCTTATAGTTCTCTGAGTACAGTTCTTCTACCTTCTTAGGTAGGTTTATTCCTAGGTATTTTATTCGTTTTGTTGCAATGGTGAATGGGATTGTTTCCTTAATTTCTCTTTCTGAGAGACTTTTTTTTTTTTTTTTTTTTTTGTGGTACGCGGGCCTCTCACTGTTGTGGCCTCTCCTGCCGCGGAGCACAGGCTCCGGACGCGCAGGCTCAGTGGCCATGGCTCACGGGCCCAGCCGCTCCGTGGCATGTGGGATCTTCCCGGACCGGGGAACGAACCCGTGTCCCCTGCATCCACAGGCAGACTCTCAACCACTGCGCCACCAGGGAAGCCCCAAGACAACTTTTGAAGGGAGGAATTTAATCTTTCTTTTGTGTTATGCAGTGTTTACTTAATTGAACTCGTATGTCTCTCTTTGTAGCAGTGTTTTTGTTTGTTTTTCTTTTTTTTACTCATTATAAGTGACATATGTATAAAAGTATTAACAGGGTGCCTTTAGAACACTTGAATATAATGGAAAAATTAGCTTATAATCTATCAGACTAAATATATACAAAAGCAGTTTTAAATTAACCAGTTTAAATTTGGTTAATTTAAAATCTTTCATGCCAGCAGGGAAAATTCAGCTTGATTCTAACTTAATCAGTAATATTTATCTAATAAAATACATTACGTGAAGGCAGATGGTAAGTATGGAAGAACGATGAGAAGTCATGTTGAGGCTGACATGGCAGTAGAGAGGAATCTGGCAGATATAAATGATCTGAGGCTTTCAGAGGTTGGCTTTAACAAATGTGGGTAGGAGTGTTTTCTTATACCTTTGTGTTTGGATGAAATGTCTCTCAAGCTCTTTTGATTCCATGGTCACCAAGCTGCCTTGGGGTATTAATTTGGCTTTTTAGGCACTTTGTCACTGGAAAAGGTGAGTGCCCTCCTCAGGTAGTAATTATTCATTAATTCAGTGAATATTTATTGATCAACTGCCATTTGCTAGGCATTCTTCTAGATATTATGGACTAGAGCACTGAAGAAAACAGGCAGAGTCACTTCCTTTATGGAGCTTCCAGTTTAGTGAATATGAATATTCCTATCGCTGAATGTAGTATCTTTGATTGTAGGCTTAATAGGTTAGGTTGGTATGAAACCCGTTAAGAGTTTTCATAGCAGTCTCTCTTGAGTTTGGGTAATGTTCAGTTTTCCCTGAGTCCAGTCAACTTTGAGCCATTGAGAAGGTAAACTTTCTAGATTTGAAAAATCTGAGAACCAGATCCTGGATCTTTGTATGTTCACCAAGGAAATGCCATCTTATGAGATCTTTAGATGGCCAGCCAATGAGTCTTCCTTTGGGGAAACAACTTTACTTTGTACTGTGAGAAGACACAGACACTAACACAAATATAATTAGTGTATTTCCCCTCCTCTTTCCCACTTAAGTAAATTCTTTTGAGGCATAACATACATATAAAGACGTGCAAAAATCGTAAGTGTGAAGCTTGACAAAATTCACAAAGTGGACACATCCGTGTAACCAGCATCCAGTTAAAGAAACAGAATGTTACCGTCACCCCAGGAGCATTGAGCCCCCTTTCTTTCATGACCATTTCCTTCCAAGAGTAAACACTATCCTCACTTCTTTTTTTGTTTGTTTGTTTTTTTAAAATTAATTTATTTTATTTATTTTTGGCTGTATTGGGTCCTCATTGCTGCATGCAGGCTTTCTCTAGTTGTGGCGAGTGGGGGCTACTCTTTGTTGTGATGTGTGGGCGTGGGCTTCTCATTGCGATGGCTTCTCTAGTTGCAGAGCATGGGCTCTAGGCACACAGGCTTCAGTAGTTGTGGCATGTGGGCTCAGTAGTTGTGGCTCGCAGTCTCCAGAGTGCAGGCTCAGTAGTTGTGGCGCACGGGCTTAGTTGCTCTGCAGTATGTGGGATCTTCCTGGACCAGGGATCGAACCCGTGTCCCCTGCATTGGCAGGCAGATTCTTAACCACTGCACCACCAGGGAAGCTCTATCCTCACTTCCTATGCTAAAGATTAATTTTGCCCGTTCTTGAACTTTGTGTAAAGGGGGAGTGTATAGAATATATTCTTTTGTGTTAGACTTCTTTCACTCATGCTGTTTTATCCATGCTGTTGTATGTGTTCATTCTCATTGCTGTATAATGTTCTATTTTATGATTAAAGGAAAGTATACTTTTTATTCAAGGTAGTTCTTTGGGTTGATTGCAGTTTTTGAGTATTACAAATAGTGCTGTGAACATTCTTTTATGTGATTTAATAAACATAGGTTAATGCATGGTTTTCAACATTTTAACTTTTTGAAACTTGAATGACTCTTAAAATTGATGTGAGTGTTTTTATTTTCTCCTGAAAATCTTTTATTTTCCCTGATGGCATCTCAGAATACAGGAAATGCTAATTGCATCTCCGTAGTATAAGGTTTCTTAGATATGTTTTGCAAATCATAGTGGGCTAGATTCTCCTGAGAAATTCTTTAAAGTGCCCTTGAAAGTAATATCAGTACTTTTAGACTGTTAAAATAGTTACTTTTCTTACCAGAAGCCATTCCAGGAATACCTAATTTGTTCCTAGGAATGAGCATATATTTGTATTTTACATATCTTTATGTATAGATTATGTATAGACTTTAATAATTCCTTTGTCTCTGTTTTTGAAGGTTCGGTCTTTGTGGGCTTCAGTGAATGAAACACTCATGGTTTTGGAAAAAGAGAGAGAAGTTGTTAGTTCAGTCCTTAGTGTTGTTAACCAATATACTTTAGATGGAACTAATGTTGCTATCAATATTCCAAGGCTCTTACTTGACAAAATTGAGAAACAAATGTGTCAGGTAAGCATTTGATAATTAAGGGAGCTTTGAGAAAACTCCCTTCACAGAATTTTTTTATATGTTGTATATTGTTTTTCTCACAGTGTTTTTCTACTGTTTTCAGAATTTACCTTTGTGAATATATCTGGTAAGAGGGGTACTGTTAAAGGTGTTTATATTCACATCTATTGACCTTTATTCATTGTCCGAACGTTGTACGGCGCTACATCATATAGTGTAGAGAGTAGAAGGTACTTAGTAGGAAGATGATATGGTACTTAGTTTTTTATAAATTCTCAAAGAGAGCACCAATGATCTCCTGAATGCTAAATTTCTTTTAAAAAACTCTTCTCTCGTTTTTCTTTCGTCTTGATGGTATTAAATGTTTTAAAGTGTTTTCTTCCTTTAGCTTTTGTGACCTCAGTGTCGTCGTCTTCCTGTGGTGTTTCAGACTGCTGTCTCCAGTTTTCCACTGGTTCCTTTTTCTCTAACTTTTAAATGAACATGTTCCCCATGGTTCCTTTAATGGCCCCTTTTCTTTCCCACATTATAAATCCATCTGTATTTTCTTACCCAATTCCATGGCTTCATCAGCCTCCTATACAATAATATTACCAGATTGGTATTTCCAGTCTCTCCCCTTCAACTCAAACTACATCAAATTATTTCCACTTGCTTATGGGACATTTCCATCTGAATAGCCTACGTTTATTTTTCTTAGTAAACTTAAAATTTTTTGAGCATCTCCTATGTGCCAGGTATTATTATAGTGAAGGGGATATAAAGATAAAATATTGTTGTGACCCTGAAGAGTTTTCACTTTAATAGGTAACATGCCAGGCACTTCAAATTCAGAGTACATAAAAATCAGGATCTGTAAACTCAGATTCCTACAGGGGCTAGGCAGGTAATAATATATAGATGAAGTATGCTAATTATGTGTAACAATAGGGGTAAAGTAGGAAATGATGAGATCTTTGGGGTACTAATTTTGTGTGAAATCTGTGATTTTAAAAAATATTAGCAACTAATTCAGATGATTTTAAAACATTGGAACTGTGTAGGCCAAATAAACATGTCTTAAGTTTGGAATCAACGTTTAGGGGTCCTTTAATTTGCAACTTTTGGTACAACATGAATTCATGATCTTTCTCCAAACCTGATCTTTCTCCTCAGTCTTTATTTTGCTTTCCATTTATTTGCATTTCTTTTATTCTAGTTTCAGCTTTTTTGCATGACATACAAGTGTAGCATGGTGTGTTAATTCTTCCACAGTAGTTTTCTTTGGGCCAGAATTATTTACATAGTTTTATTTTTGGGTAGACAGTCGTTCTTTTTTTTCCACTCTTTTTTAAGGTAACCTTTTTATATAATAGTGAAAAATGTAAATATATTTTTGTAGCATTTTACTATGTTAACAATCTATAGTTCACTACTTTTTTTTTTCAGTTGCACATAGGAAATGTTTATGAGGCTGGAAAATTGAATCTCTTAACAGTTATTCAGTTATTAAATGAAGTCTTGAAAGTAATGAAATATGAACATTGTCAGGCTAACCAAGCAAGACTGACAATAGACCTTCACTTCCTTGAAAAAGAGACCAAAGTTCAGAGAGAAAGATTGTCAGATCTGAAGCATATGAGGTACACTAGAAAGATCTTTTGTTATTTCACTGGGGTAGGAGTAGGGTGGTTTTGATAATTTCTCAGCACAACTCTTGTTTAGTTAACAACTCAGTAGCTTTGGCAAACAAGTGTGAAAATTTTACTCGTACTCAAAAACCTTATGTCACCAACTTCTAGAGAGACACATGAAGTAGCAAGGAAAATTAATGTAGTTTTCTTTTGTCTGGAGTATATTATTTGCCCTGAGTGATAATTCTTTATCAAATAATTCTGACTTTTCTCTAGCTTTTCTTTTGTAGGGTCTACTAATAGAACTAGGTTTTAAAAAATTTGTTTATATTGAGCAGGGTGACCGGGAGGTATGGGTTCTCTTTAGAAATGGATAGAGAGTAGGAGTAGAATTTCAACTTGAGTTCAGAACCAGGAAAAAATTGTATGGGATTGGCCAAAAAGTTCGTTTGGGTAACATCTTAGGGAAAAACCCGAACGAACTTTTTGGCCAACCCAATATTTTTAAAGATAAATAGAGTACAGATGTATGATTGCTATTTGGTATTAAAAGGAAACAAGGTATTTTAGATTCTGAACTCTCAATGGGAGAGTTTATGCAATTTAGGTGTGCTGAATTGGTTGAACTTTCAGTTATACTTTCTGCCCTTTCTCTACGAGCTATAATATTCTTACTTCAACACTTTTTCTCAGTGCTGCTTTTTATATATTCATGTTTTGAATGAAGTTCTTTTTTATGCCGTTACAGGTATAAAATAAAAGAAGATGTCTCAACTATAAAACATTCTATTGTTGAAAAACAAGAAGAATGGCATAAAAATTGGAAAGAATTTCTCGGCCTGTCTCCTTTCAGTCTAATAAAAGGTTGGACTCCAGTAAGTAATATTGACTTGACTTTTGGAGAGTAGTTTAATCTCTTGCAAACTCTTGATTTATCATGGTACAAATGACCTGGAAATGCTATATGTGTGTATGCTTCTCATCTTTGCATCTGAGCCTAAAGTTCAAATATTTCGGTTTCTGTGATTTTTCTAAATACGTATTAGAATGTTCATTAAGCTGCTGTTGTGATATAGTTTATATTTTTAGATTCAGTGGATTGTATTAAAAAGAAAATGAGATCGTGGAGAAGCTGGCGCTGAGGCTCAAGTCGCCTGTGGGGGCTGAGCCTGCTGTCTACCTGTGGCCGCTGCCGGTCTACGACAAACCTCACGATGTTGCTCACGAAATCCTCGAGACCATCCGGCTCAAAGATTTGGAAAGAGATAGTTTAGCAGAAAAGGAATGCATGAAGGAGAAGTGGAATCTCTTGCATGAATTTCTGCAGACAGAAATAAAGAATCAGTTATGTGACTTGGAAACCAAATTACATAAAGAAGAATTATCAGAGGAGGGCTACCTGGCACAAGTCAAATACCTTTTTTTTTTTTTTTTTTTTTTTTTGCGGTACGCGGGCCTCTCACTGTTGTGGCCTCTCCCGTTGCGGAGCACAGGCTCTGGACGCGCACGCTCAGCGGCTGTGGCTCACGGGCCCAGCCGCTCCGCGGCATGTGGGATCTTCCCAGACCGGGGCACAAACCCGCGTTCCCTGTATTGGCAGGCGGACTCTCAACCACTGCACCACCAGGGAAGCCCCAAATCCCTTTTAAATAAAGATTTGTCCTTGGAGAACGGAGCTCATGCTTTCAGTCGGGAAGTGAATGGATGTGTAGAAAACGGGAGCCAGACAAGTGGTGAGGACCACAGAGTGGAAATAGCAGAGAAGAACAAGTCCCCCAGACCTGTTTCCAAACTGCATGAGCAGGAGAAGCAAGTCCGATGGAGAAACAAAATCTGAAGTCTCATGTAGCCCCAGGATTACAAGGCAAACTACCAGGCAGACCACCGTCACATCTCATTTCACAGGGGGCCCTGCCAAACGGAAGCCTGAGGAAGACACTGAAAAAGCAAAATCAGATGATTCTGTCGATGAAGAAGAAAAAGACCAGGAGGAAAAGAGACGTAGAGTTACATCCAGAGAACAAGTTGCTGGACCGCTCCCTGCAGAAGAACCGGGAAGAGTAAGACCAGGAACACACGTAGAAGAAGAAGAAAGAGATGATAAAGTAAAGCCTGGTCACCTCCAGGAAGAAAAGAGACTCAGAAGTCAAACCGAAGGACTAACACCTAAACAGAAATCTAAGGAGGAGCCAGACAGAGATGCGAGGCCCAGAGGAGCTCAGGCTGAAATGAATGAAGGAGAAGACAAAGATGAAAAGAGGCACAAAAGTGAACCCAAACATCTAGCTAGCAAACGGAGACCAGAAGTAAAAGAACCTGAAAGAGTAAAACCACAAGTTTCTGATGAGAAAGATGAGGATGAAAAGGTAACAAACGCACATGGTAAACACAGCAGTTCGACATGGTAAAGTTCCCCGTCAGAGCGAAGGGACCTGGACCGTATCCTCTGGGGGTCTGTGCATGCCCGAAGATGCAGAACATGAAGAACACTCAGTCCCCTGTGCAATCTAACAGCTCTAGTCCACATGTCTCACCCCAAACCCAGGACACTAGACCTACTAGAGCAGGAAGCAAAAATATGGTAGGACTCCTTGGAATGGCTGAGCCTTTGACCAAAGACCAAGCCCCACAGTCCCTATGAACACGTTGAGAATTTAGTTTGTTGCAAAGCAGTGCTCTGAGCTTCACAGCTATGGCGGGGGTGGGGGTGGGGGTGAGTCTCCATGGGACACACCCCGGCTAGAAGTCCCGAGTGGCATTTAATAAGTGACTCAAACAAGGACAATGTGCAATCCCCTTTTAGTACTTCTGATCTCGGTGAAGAGCAAGTCTCACTTTGTTGCCAGTGCATCTCAAACCTTTCCATGCAGTTGGTTCATCTTTCAACAAAGACAACAGGATTTAGGTCCAGAGTTTTTGGCCAGTAACAGTAAGGATTATAATTTAAAAAAAAAGAAATTGAGACATTCCTCTTTATTTTAGGTACTATTACATTTGAGGCATAGTTGGAGGGCAAAGTAGTCCTCTTGTTCCTAATATCATACTCCTTAGTTTAAAAATAGTTACAGGATAATTTGTATGTTTGCTAATTCTTTCTTCGTTAGGGAAAAAAAAACCATCCATTCCTAGGTTTGCTTAGTATTGTTACTGTGGTACTGAGTAAAGTGTGTATATTTCAAAATAACAAATTCTGTGTTTTAAGGCTGTGGATCTTTTACCACCTATGTCTCCCCTTTCGTTTGATCCTGCCTCAGAAGAAGCATATGAGAAGAGTATTCTTTTGCAGTACCCTGCTTCACTTCCAGGTTGGTTATTTTTTCTCTTTTAAACTTCAATCTCATTAATATTTCTCACTGTGATAACAGTTCTTTTATAAACTTTCATGTTTTTTTTTTCCCAGTTATTTACTGTGGTGAAATGCACAAAGCATTTCAGTCATATGAGCCTCCGTTAACATAAGGCTTTTTGTGTCTCCTTTCTTTCAGTTGCACAGCTTTTTACTTTGCACAGTGTTTTCAAGGTTTATCCAAGTTGTAGCATGTATCGATACTTCATTACTTTGTTTGAATACATTCTGTTGTATGATTGAATCGAATTTTGTTGATCTGTTTGTCCTTTGATGGACATTTGGGTTATTTCCACCATCTGGCTATTATGAGTAATGCTGCTATAAATGTTCACTTACAAGTTTTGTGTAGAAGCCCACAATTTTTTAACATGAAAGAATAGTACAGTAATTACCTGAATACTTAACTGTTGCTTGTTTCAGCAGTTGAGATTTTTGCTTTAAATGTGTATGTTTGTTTGCTAAACCATGTAAGTCTGAGACCTTAACACTTCACTCTGTTTCAGCATGCATTCCCATGAAAATAAGGACTTTTTCCTCTTTAATTACCACACTAATGTTACACCTAAAATTAATAATTGTCTCAGTTTCCTCAAATATCATACCATTATCACACCTAAAAAATTAATTTCTCTACAATATCTAATATCAATTTCATACTCAGTTTCACCAATTGCCTAGTATTTGTGTACAAGAAATTTTTATTGGGTTCAGTAAATGTAAGGTAGATAGGTGGAGGGATAAATGAATAAAAAATGTATGAATTATGTAGCCAGTCTGGAGCAGGTAATAAGTATAGGCTACAGTTGAGTTTAGGCAGGCCATCGGTCATGGCAGCAGTTAGCACAGGACTTAGGAAGAAAAAGGATGAACACAGCTAGGATAGGTGATTGCTTTGGGAGTCAGGTGTATGTGGGGAGGACACTAGTTGGGAAAGATCATAGACCAGAGAGCAAGGGTCAAGGATAGGTGCCAGCAGAAGAGTAGACACAAAAGACTGCATAGTTTGATGAATGAAAAAGTTTTTCAGATACAGAGCATTGCTTATGATGATAGAATTACTTTGATAGTTCTTGGCATATTTGGTTGCCATTGTGTTCTCACTTCAGCATGGAAAGGGCCTTTGTACTCTTGGCATACTTAGTTTAGGCCCTGTGAAACCATGAAATTGTCCTCACGTCCATTTGGAGATTTCTATGTCGCCTTCAGAGTGAGGGAATATTTGTGTCTGTTTATGAAGTTTAGTTAGAAGTCCACATTTTAAAAGTGTTTGATAGGCTCTTTGGGGGTAACCCTTTCCTTCACACATTGCACAGTTTGTACTCTTGGGATTCCTTTTTTTTTTTTCCTCTAGAGCCTTTGTCTGGGCTGGGGAACCTCAACATTATTTTATACTTTTTGTAGTAAACCACTTTACTTTGCTTAAAGTACAACAGCTTTTTCCCTCCTATACCTTACATATTACATCTTGCTGGAAGTGATTTTTCTTTTCAGTAGTTTTAAAAAATTACATTTCAGCATTATTAAGTACAGGAATATTATAAATACCTGTTTACTGAACACTCTTGTCAAATCTTTGCAGTATTTGCTTTAGTTTTTTTAAAAAGTACTAGTGTAGTTAACCCTTGAGTATCCACCCTTCCTTGAGTATTCTTTTTTTTTTAAATTGCAGTGTAGTTGATTTACAATATTTTAGTTTCAGGTGTGCAGAGCATAGTGATTTTGGTTTTTTTTTTTCAGGTTATATTCCATTATAGGCTATTACATGATATTGGCTATAATTCCCTATGCTATACAGTAAATCCTGTTGCTTATCTATTTTATGTATTAAAGTAGTTTGTTATCTGTTAATCTCATACTCCTTTGTCCCTTCCCCCGCTTCCTTCTCCCCTTTGGTAACTGTAAGTTTGCTTTCTGTGTCTGTGAGTCTGTTTCTGTTTCGTATATAAATTCATTTGTATTATTTTTTAGATTTCGCATATAAGTGATATCATATAGTGTTTTTCTCTGACTTATTTCACTAAGCATAATATTCTCTAGGTCCATCCATGTTGCTGCCAGTGGCAATATTTCACTTTTGTATGACTGAGAAATACCCATTGTGTGTGTATGTGTGTATTTATATGCCACATCTTCTTAAGCTAATAATCTGTTGATGGCACTTGCGTTGCTTCCATGTCTTGACTATTGTAAATAGTGCTGCTATGAACATTGGAGTGCATGTGTTTTTTCAAATCAGAGTTTTCGTTTTTCCCGCCCATATACCCAGGAGTGGAATTGCTGGATCATATGGTAGTTCTATTTTTAGATTTTTAAGGAACCTCCATACTGTTCTCCATAGTGGCTGCACCAATTTATATTCCCCCCAGCAGTGCAGGAGGGTTCCCTTTTCTCCACATCCTCTCCAGCATTTATTATTTGTAGACTTTTTGATGAGGGCCGTTCTAACAAGTGTGAGGTTGATACCTCATTGTGGTTTTGATTTGCATTTCTCTAATAATTAGTGATGTTGAGCATCTTTTCATGTGCCTGTTGGCTATCTGTGTGTCTTCTTTGGAGAAATGTCTATTTAGATCTTCTGCCCTTTTTTTTTGTTTGTTTTTGTTTTGTGGTACATGGGCCTCTCACCGCTGTGGCCTCTCCCATTGTGGAGCACAGGCTCCGGACGCGCAGGCTCAGCGGCCATGGCTCACAGGCCTAGCCGCTCCACGGCATGTGGGATCTTCCCGGATAGGGGCACGAACCCATGTGCCCTGCATTGGCAGGCGGACTCTCAACCACTGCGCCACCAGGGAAGCCCTGCCCCTTTTTAAAAAAATATTTTATTTATTTATTTGGTTGTACTGGGTCTTAGTCGCAGCAGGCAGGCTCCTTAGTTATGGCACGTGTGCTCCTTAGTTGTGGCTGGTGGGCTCCTTAGTTGCGGCTGGTGGGCTCCTTAGTTATGGTTTGCGGGCTCCTTAGTTGTGGCATGTGAATTTTTAGTTGCGGCATGCATTGATTGGGTTTGTTTTTGTGATATTCATATGTATGAGCTGTTTGTATATTTTGGATATTAACCCCTTGGCCTTGACTGTTCATTCTGCATTTGCAGAGGTAACCACTATCCTAAATCTTAAGTTTATTCTGATGTATGTTTATAAAAATAATTTTACTTTGAATCTAACCATACGTATACTGTTTTGGTGTTCTTAAGTTTATAAATAAAACTTCTCTTATCCCCCAACATGTTCTTTGTAAATGTTTGTTTTTGAACCAGGATCCAAGGAGGATTCACTCACTGTATATGGTTGTTTTGTCCTCTTACTTTTATTCTAGGATAATGCCCTACCCGTTAAGAATGACATTGATAGAAATTCTTTTTAACAATCATTGTGTGTGATTTACCAATATATTTACTGATTTTTTTGGTCAATATTACTTTTGTTCTATTCCTTCCTTTTGAGAGGTATACCTCGAAGTATATCTTTCACTTCTTCTAGTGACAGACCCTGAATAGTAAGATCTCTTAGTCTTTCTTTGAAAATATCTTTGTTTTTACTTATGAATGATAGTTTGGATTCAAGATCAACACTTATTTTTCCTTGGGACTTTAATAATATGATCTCATTGCTTTCTGCCTTCTTTTGTTTTCGAAACATTTGCTGTCTCTCTAATTGTCGTTCATTTGTAGGTAATTTTTGATCTCTGGTTGCTTTTAAGACTTATTTATTTTTGTATTATGCAGGTTCATTGAGCTGTGTCTAAATGTAGATTTGTTTTTATTTAGCCTGTTTGGAACTTGTGTGTGCTTATTCAGCGTGAAGGCTCATATCTTTCTTCAGTTCTGGAAACTTATTCACTAATATCTCTTGTAATATTACCCCCCTCTCTTATTCTTTTGGTCCTTTTCTTTTATCCCTCATATTATTGGGACTTCTAATTCTGTCCCCCATATCTCATAACTTCTCATTCATATTTATAACCTCTTTGTAACTCTGGACCTGCATTCTGGGTATTTTCTTTGTATCTCCCTATGGTTCACTAATTATCTCTTTATTTATGTTTAATCTCCTTTTTGACCTGTCCATTTAGTATTTAATTTTCATGAATGTATTTTTTATTTGCTTCTTTTTTCAAAACTACCCATTCTTTTTCATGGTGTCATCTTCTTTCATTATGGCCCCTGTTGTTTCTTTTTTGTTGATCATTTTAAATATACTGATTTTTATCTTTATCAATTTTCCCAGTATCTCTTCATTTCAGGTACTTCTCCGGTATGCTCTGCCTGCTGATGTTCTATTGAAATAATAATATTTAAATATTTGAATGAAATCTCAACTTCAGTGGGTTCCCCACCTCTGGAGGAGTCATGTGGGCCCAGGATTGCAGAAGGGTCTCTACAGAGTGGCCAAGAGTCCCAGGGATTTCTTTTGAACTAGAGCAGTTAATGTCTTTGGTTTGGGATTCCTAAAACAAGTAGCCAGTATAATTATGGATTTCACACCTCCTTTTGAGTAGGCTAGGTTTTAGATACCTTTCCTTCCTTCCTTCTATACTTTTTTTTCACCAAGGAGTCCAGGTAGACAGCAGGCTTTCCCTGTCCAGTTGGCAGAATTTTTATAATCCCTTTTTAGAGGCAGAGCAGTCTTTGCAGTGTCTTGTCTTATGGTGGTCTCTCAGATCCCAGCCTGAGAGGCCTGAGATGATGTTTCTTGTTACCATGTAGGCATTTAAATCTCCTGTGTTCAGCCCCTGGAGCCTGCCTCATTGAGCCCTTGTTTCTCAGTTTAAGTTTACCCTGCTTGTTGTGCTTTCCGTCTTTGGTTCTGTCATGTGATGATTTTTATTCTTCTGGGCATTCCTTTTTTCTTACATTTATTTAGTAGTTGTAGTGTCTTTACAGTAGGAGTCAGTGTCTGCTTTAGTTTCGTTTGCTTTGTAGTGGTGAGTTTAGTTTGTTTTAACCTCCTAAATGCACTATTATGACTGTGCCCTCCTTTGCTATCTTTGCATCTTAAGTTTAGTTTTCATCATTTCTTGCATGTGATTGTGTTCTAACTAGGTACTCTGCCTCCAATAGTTTATCTGTTCTGTATTCCAAATGGCTATCAGTGATCTTCCTGTAATGTAAATATGATCCTTTTCATCTCTTGGTGTAATACCCACCAGTGACTTTTGATCACCTATCACCTTTGGAAAAGAGAAAAAGGCTCTAGATGCTTTTTCACTTAGCAGCTTTTACCTTACAGACTTTCTTTCATACCAGAACAAATGTGCATGAACTCTGCCTACCACCACCAGATGGTGTTTAAAGTTATGCATCATCATTTTTATTTTTAAAAAATCTTTAAATTTAAAATATTTAAAAATTAAAGTATAGTTGATTTACAATGTTTCAGGTGTACAGCAAAGTGATTCAGTGATCTGAAATGGAACATATATATATATATATGTATACACACACATACACATACATATTTTTTTTCAGTTCTTTAACATTATAGGTTATAACAAGATGTTGAATATATCATCATCATTTTAGTTAATGGTTGTCTACTAAGCTTGTGGTATAGTTGTATTTGTGCTTACTTTTGGAATGTTTTATAAATAACAGTAACTCCATCATAATTAGTAGGTTCAAAAGCATAGGGTATTGAAAATGTTATGAGGTGGCATTATGATGAATTAAAAGGAAAACTTTACATAGTATACACATTGGCTTCTTATACAGTAACACTTTGGACACATGTATAAATAGTGTTTCAGAAGCTAACATGTTGAAAGAAGAGGAGCTCCTGGAATATCAAATCCTTTGAAATATAGCCATGGCTTTTGTCATCAATTTCATTGCCTATCATGCTTCCACTAGATATACCTTATGCTGTGGCACACAAAACATGCAACTTATTCTCTTAGTACTTTCATGGCTTCTTCATGTTCCCCACTCTGGGCCGGGTGCCTTTCTGCCTCCTTGCATTCTGTGCATACTTGTGTCATAATACTGTAGCAGTATACCATAATTCTGTACTGACTCCTTGAAGACAGGTCTCCATTTTTAATTTCTTTTTCCTATTGTTAGTGCAGTAATGACACATAGTCATTAAATGATATGTTGAAGAATAAATACATAGGTTGACTGATGTCATAGATGCTGGGCTAAAATATGCTAAGTAGTATAACTTTTTGGCTGGTTTATGTGGTAATTGCGTTATCTGTGTACTTAAACAAGAAGCATGGCTATATAATACTTGAGAATTATGGATTGTCCCTTTTTGGGAAACTTTGTATGAGCTATCTTTCTAGAAAAGCCTATTGTACATATTCTCCGTCACTGTCATGCATACTACTTTATACTTAATAATTGAATAATTGTCCTTTTCTTTAACATTTATTTTATTTTTCTGTTTTCTTCTGTTTAGAGGTTGTTGTATAACTTCAAGAGATCTCTGAATATTAGAATGTACAAACATAATTAAAGAGTAATTAATTTTTCTATTCCTTTAGATACACGTAAGCAACATACCCAGGAAGATGATTGCAGAAGGGCAAGTGATATACTGGAAACTAAATGTGATCTAGCCAACAGGTAAAAGAAATTTGATTTTCATATTGATTTTTTTTCTCTTAATTAATTTTAGTCCCATCTTCAGCCAGCTTTCAAGCTTCTCCACTGTGAGATAGCTCGTAACTTTCTTCTCTTAACCAGACAGTGTTTTTCTACTGCGGATCCACGTTTTCAGGAAAGATTCAACATTTCTGATGCAAGGGCATTTTTTTCCTCTATTCTTATCTAAATGTTGGGACTCATGGGGATTATGTAATTTTTGAAGAAAAAGACATATGTGAAAATTATTTAATGCAAGTTTAGGAATTTTTGCCTTTTTGTGTCTGAACGTCTTTGAAATCACTTGTGGCTGTTCGACTAAATCCAAGAGTTTTGGGACTTCTGAGATGATCTAGTTGGTAGTCTAGTTGGTAGTTTTCAGTCTGTGTTCTGCAGCACCCTCTGGTGCTGTGGATGAATCAAATTTAACCTGTGACTGTTCCAGCGTTTCCCACTTCAACCTAAGCAGCCTTCTGTTTTATCTGTACTATATATTGAGGCTTTATATGCCATTTGATAAAAAGAGTTCTGTACTTAAAAAAAATTTTTTTGGGAAGACTTCTGATTCAATCTAATCCCAAAATTTAGCATATGAAAAAACTGAACCTAGCTAGTTTGTTGTAACTAGGAGTATTCTTACTTTATTTATTGTCTTTTTTCCTCTATTATCCTATTTATCCCTTAAATAAACTGATGCCAGATTATAAAAGCAGAAATCTCTAAACTAAATGTGAATGTGTTTGTCCTTTATTGAAACTAAACATTATTAAGTAGCAGTCAAACACAGATATGCTAAATAGATTCCTTTATTATTTTGCTTTTTCTGATTAACCTTTGATTTAAATAGTCGATTTTCAGTTCAACTTCCCCATGTTAATGAGGCACAGATACGGAAACAAAATATTTAGGATAATTCTAAAAGAAAATTTTAAATGACTTGAGGCCCCCTTCATTCTGTATACTCTTAATAAGTTATTAAGTTGAAATACCGTAACTATTGTCAAAGCTTACATGTGAAATTATGCTATTGGCAGTTTCCTCTGCAAATTTTCTGGTTCATAGGAGGTCAGCACTACTTGTGGGAGAATTTTATTTTTGTTCTTAGATCTGGGTGTGATGTTGATTTTCTGAGTACCTAAAGAAATAGAATGAAATCTGCAGTGAAGACCTTGTAAAGTGAAGAAATTATAAAGTTATTGGGCTTGCTAATTTTACCCCCTTATCACAATTGTTCTTAAAGCATGCCTCTTAGAGGGAAATAGTTGGTGCTTCCCGATCTCAGTTATGTTTTTGGTCTGTCTTTCCTTGAGAGAACAGATTAAATATTTTGATTTAAGGTTTCTTGTTGGACTAAAGATTGATGGAGTTAGTAGATTAATTCACAAATCTGATTTTATTTATGAACTCCATTCAACCTCAAGATTCTTTCTTGAAATAGAATTTTGTACTAAGATGTACTATCAGAATTCTACAGGAGCCAGATGCTCAGCCCCTAAGAATTTAATTCAAATAGAATTCTCTTAATATAGGAAAAAGTTGAATTAAATAATTTTTTGTTTGTTTGTTTTTGTTTGTTTGTTTGTTTTTGCGGTACGCGGGCCTCTCACTGCTGTGGCCTCTCCCGTTGCGGAGCACAGGCTCCGGATGCGCAGGCTCAGCGGCCATCGCTCATGGGCCCAGCTGCTCCGCGGCATGTGGGATCTTCCCGGACAGGGGCACGAACCCGTGTCCCCTGCATCGGCAGGCGGACTCTCAACCATTGCACCACCAGGGAAGCCCCTGTGTTAAATAATTTTGACTTCCACATTTATTCTTTTCTAAGCTTTTGGATCTTTTAACTGTCTTTTCACTCTTTATTTTACTTATAGGTTGGGATATTGAAAGGAGGTAGAGGAAGGCTTTTGGTGATGAGGGATAAACGCTTAATGGGAAATGAAAGATTATGACTGCCTAATAGGAGAACAGAAGAGAGGTAAAGAGTTGAGTTACTGGGATATGGAAGTAAACATGTTGCTCAGAATTCTTTACTGTAAAAGGTATTTTGTAATAAAATGTTTCATGTGTAACGTGGAGAGACTGCACTTAAAGAAATACCGTTTTTGGCATGTAGTTCAGCTATTATACTAAATATTTTATTTGTAGTGGCATCATCTTACATCAGTATCAGTGTAGTTAATTGGGAAATTCATATGTGGATATGGTTAATATAATTATGCAGTTAAAAAGCATGAGATGAATGTAGTTTTTAGGGTAAGTGTGTTGTTTGCCCTTTCACGTGTGGTTTTCATTCACAAGTACTAAAGTATAAGTAGTCTTCTCCATAGATCTCCTGGCTTGATTTTGATCAGAGTGAGCTCATGGAGGCTGCACCATACTTACAATCAGAATTCAGTGATTGATGATGCCTTTGCTGTACACTGTGGGTACTACCTTTCTTTGCAGTGGTTTCTGGAAAGGAGGGTTCCATGATATTTCTAGTGGTGGTGATGCAGTTCTTCTAGACCTTTAACCTCTACGGTTTCTCCTTTACTACATTTCAGAGATAGGGCAGTATGATCTTGCATGCATTCCAAACAAACATCCTTAGTCTTAGAAATTGAATTCTAATCTCATTTTGTTATTTCCTTTCTCTTTTTTTTATTTCTCTGTTAATTGTAGACATATTATAACAACAACAAATGAAAATAAAAAATAATTAGCTAAAATTTCCAATTTCCAATAAATCACTTGTCAGATTCTTTCCGAAGTTCTTTTTTAGACTTTATTTCCAATTCCAAAGTCTTGTATTCTAAAATACAAAATTTTCTCAACATTAACATAGCATAAATGCAGTTTTTTTAAGTGTGTGTGTATATTTACTTAACATTATATTACCACTTAAAATAGCTTTTTAACATTTCATTTATTTTTAGACTTTAGGTTTTCCTCAAAATTTTTGCTGCTGTAAAAAGCATGTCTTTTTTCTTTTGGTAGTGCTTTTAGGGTTAATTTCCACAGTGGGATCAATACCCTTTTTATCTGGATTTCATGGGCCTCAGTTTTGGCCTGGCAAGTGGGTAGAGAGTAAGGACTGAGCCAGGGCTGCTTTGAAGTTGACTTGAATTGAGATATTAACAAGGCTAATAGCATGTTGCCAATTCAGAAACGAGAGAGAGGAGGTATAGAATGTGGTTCCATTTTTCTCTATTATGAGACTCTGCAAGAATGATTCAGATAGAAAAATTTGGTGGCATCTATAGAACCTCATCTTCAAGTGACATTTATTCATTGATCCATCGTGTGGCACTGCCAAGCGCCAGGTACTGTGTTAGGACTTGGGAATAGCCTTTGGTAAGACATAGTCATCATCCTCAAGGAGCTCACCAGTCTTTTGGTGGCATCTTAATGGCATTGGTCCATAGCTTGCTGGCCCTGCTTCAGAGGGCTTTCTGATCATTTTAACGTCAATTTTGGGGAAGAATGTGGATAAAATCACACTAGATAGTAATCACTAATCTTTTGCCTTAGATATCTAGATTATATCCTGTCGAAGCGAATTTGAAACTTGAGCGATTTCAGTGATTTTGAATTATGTTTGGAAGGTAGATTTCAAGAAGGGCATATTTGAAAAAGTTTGAAAGGCATATTTGCTATTATATAAAATATTTGCAAAGTTGATAATTTTGTACTTTTCTGTCTGTGAACGGAAAGAAAAACACTGGCATGCTTGATGTTGAAGGTGGTTTCTGTGGTAATCCTGCCTCCATTTTACCTAGAGTAGAAAAGCTTTTGGTCAGTGAGCAGACCCAATCCATGATTGAATTTGAAGGCACTTTCAAGATGAAGATAAATAAAGTTATCATTACTTTGAAGGCTTAAAAAATTTAATAACTTACTTTGTAATTATAGTGAAAAGATGCATAAGGTTTTCACGTTAACCAAAAGGGGCAAGAGAATCTAAGAGATTAAGGAACACTATGTGTGGAATGCTGCAAATTCAAATTGAATAACCTCATGGCTTTACTGTAAGTGTAATGTATTTGCTATGGAAAATTCAGCATAAGAGAAATTGATTTTGGACCTGAAATATCAAAAGAATCTTAGTCTCTGCTACAGTGCTTCTGTGGTCTGAAGCCTGAGGACATTGTAATAATGTGATTCTAGTTAATTGAATTTTTTTCTTTAATTTATTTATTTTTATTTGTTTATTTTTGGCTGCATTGGGTCTTCGTTGCTGCGCATGGGCTTTCTCTAGTTGCGGCGAGCGGGGGCTACTCTTTGTTGCGGTGCGCGGGCTTATTGCGGCAGCTTCTCTTGCTGCAGAGCATGGGCTCTAGGTGCAGGGGCTTCAGTAGTTGTGGCACTCGGGCTCAGTAGTTGTGGCGCACGGGCTTGGTTGCTCTGCGGCATGTGGGATCTTCCCGAACCAGGGATCAAACCCATGTCCCCTGCATTGGCAGACAGATTCTTAACCCCTGCGCCACCAGGGAAGTCCCTAATTGAATTTGTTTTTACCTTGTACTCAAGTTTTTGAGTGTTCATCAAGTCATCCAACCCTTGTAAAAAATGCTGTTGACTTAAAATACATACTGGGTAAGGAAAATGTTCATTAGTTTGGGAGGCTGATACACAAATTGGGCTGAAGTACTGCTCTAATTGTCACTATACTTCCCTAGAATAATAAACTGCCTTTTGATGACCGGGACGAATTGAGTGAAATCGTAACGGACAGATACGGGGCAGACAGTTTCCTTAGAATATTCAAATACATCAAGTGAATGGAATTCTTTCTTACTCATAACTTGGATTTATTAATTTTTTTTCCTTTTAGCCCTGCTTCTTTCCTGTTGCAGCCCATTTCACCATCAGATAGAAACAGTGTTACACTACTTGAAAAGGTACATTTTAAAACAATTTAAAATTAATTCTGACCATACTCACATATGGTAAAAATATTCTTTACTTTTGTTGATACCCCAATTAAATTTCTATTTTCACATTTCCTAGTATGTGCACATTATCTACCATTCCTGTTTACACATTAGTTATTACTTCTAAATGGGAATACTGGAATTTTTAAACTGTGCCAGCGAACATTTAATTTTACAATAATGTTAACCTTTTATAGATTAACATTAATGAAGATCAGGTACAATGAAGATCAGGTACAATTATTAACGTTTTAACATTACATGTCTATCTTATTCAGGACACGAAGTTGATGACTCCTAGAGAGAAAAATGAAACAGTTTCTAAGAAAACATCAGAATTTGAAGCGGAAGACTCTTCATCATCAAATATTGCAAAGAGTAGTGCATTTGGAGGGTCTCTGCCAGCTAAAAAAAGTGATCCATTCCAAAAAGAGCAAGATCATCTGGTAGAAGAGGTTAGAAAGAGATTGTAATAAGTATACTGAAATGTCATTTTCTAAATGGTGTTGGGATTATAAGTGAAGTACAGTTAATTATTGATTAGGTGTAATTTGGGAAGGAGGTCACAGACAATAAAAATCATGGTTAAAGCAGAATTGGTCCTCCCCAAAAGTAGAAACAGATATAAAATAAACTTATTTAGTTAAGATTATATCCGTGGTTTAGAACCCATGTCCCATTCTATAACTATCCAAAAGTATAAAAATAATACATGTATAATATTTTTGGAATTAACCATTACATAAATTGTTGGATAAATACACCCAATGATTATACTTATTAAAATACTCTGCGAATGTTATCTGTTGCTTAGCTGAGCTTCCTCTTTTTTTGAATTTTAGAACAAAGACTATACAGTATATTATCACCAAGTGAAGGTTTTGTCCTTCTGCTTTTTAAATATTTCAAAAGTGAATAAATACATGATTGTTTATGATCTTGGTTTTCTTAACCAGCTCTGTTCCTTAATAATTTTCTACTTTTCACTGGCAAGTGACCACATAATACGACTATTGCTGAGTATTACAGAACTCGGTTTATACAAATGAAATGGTCAGGCCATTCTTTAATGTTATTTTTATTACATATTTCCCATTGTTTGAATTTGGATTATCTGCCAGAAACAGAAACAGCCAGAAAATAAATCAGCTGTTTTACATTCCTGAGAGACTGAAAGAAAAGTTTGGTTTAGTGCATATTGATTCAGGTATTGGAGTTCCCTCCTTTATCTTGATCGTGAAAAAAGTTAATAAATATTGTCCAAATAAGAGAGCTGGCTGTCAGTCATTTTTCTTGTTTGCAACTTGAGGAAGTTGGACCAGTTTCATGGTCTCTAAATATTTTTAAATCTCTAAAGTTCTGTTGTTTCTCTGTATTAGTTGATTGACTCTATACTAAAGAAAAGATGATTAGTCATTCTTTTTTTCTTTCCTGATATGGGAGGAAAGGCACATTTTCTGGTTAAAAGAATTTACAGTAGCAGTGGAATGAGATAGGATGGAAGAGGAGAGCCCTAAAATCTCATAAAACTCTGAAAGTAAAGTGAAATTAATTCTCTTTAATAGTGTTTATGACAAGGAATATTTAGTGTTAGAATTCTAAGAAGCCCTGTATTTTTATGGAGGAGGAGTCAGTTTGATTATGGTTGTAGGCAGTTTCTTTTTTTCAGGATTTCAGGGTGCAGAGATTTTAATTTGCTTGTTTTTTGCTTTCTGGTTTTATTAAAATGTTAATAGAGTGCTATTTCCATATTGTACACTTTCTTTTCTCTATTTTAGAAATGTATCCCTATGTTTTCACTAATTTATGTCTGATGATGAGGTTTCTGGCAAAGAAGTTTGTTGTCAGAATGTACTCTGTTTATTAGTAGAGGTGTTACTGTGCGGTGGATTATAATTAAGAAGAACCTGCATGCTTTAGAACCAGTCATTTTAGCAGATATGGAATTGTGAAGCTCAAGTGTGGCAGATAGTAATTCAGATCACCGCAGTCAGAACTATATCTAAATCTTTCCAAGTGTAAAGATTTCTTATCTTTTCTCTCCTGTGTAACAGGATATCCATTTAAGATAAGGGAGGAAACAGGGTTTGGGTTTGATTTCACCTTAATAGGATTGTGCCTGGAGAGTCTATATGGAGTGCCTGGGAGCTACATTGTTGAGTTTATTTTTGTGCTTATTGTTCTTATCAGGGCCTTTGTTGCATTCTACCAGTGGGCTTGGTAATTTTTGCTTTACTTTTTCTTTTCTGTTTTAGGTTGCAAGGGCAGTTTTATCTGATTCACCACAGCCTTCTAAAGGAAAAGAAGTAATATTAGAGGAACTAATTGACTCTCTAGCTTCCAACCCATTCTTAACAAGGAATCAAATTCCCCGAACTCCAGAAAACTTGAGTAAGTTAATAATGTTTTTTGTCACTATTTTCTTTCTTAGACATTACTACTATTAGAACCATGGTCTGACAAATCTTTTGGAAACTCACTTTAAAACTTTTCTTCTGTATCTTTCAATTTAGTGGCATTGGCTCTATTTGTTTTCATGTGGGGGACTTTTATTGAAATATCAACTGTGGGCACTGTCACCTATATGGCAGTCCTTCAGCAGTATTATTTTGCCCTGGAACTGTACAGTTTTGTTTTTGTTGTTTTACTTGGCTTTTTCGTGGAAAATATTTTAGTTGATCACTTCAGAAATATCCTCTGCCTCCACACCTGATCTGTGATCAACATTTATAGAGTATGGAGGCTGTATTCTTCCAGTCAACAACCAGCAGCATCAGCCAAAAACTCTGTACAGAGATCTTACCTACCTCTCCCAAGCTAATCAGACTCCCCAGTACTTTCTTCTTACAACCTGTATTGTGTGGGCAAAGTTCGGATATTCTTGTCCTCATGTAGGCACATCATGCTGGGTAAGTGATTAGATATATAATTTCCATTTTGCTACTAGAAATGACATATCCAAAGTTAAATGGATTCAGTTCAGGTTGAACCTAGCCACTGTATAGATTGGTGGTTGGCAAACTACATCTTGCAAACCAAATCTGGCCCACCCTATGTGTTTTTGTACATAAAGTTGCATTGAACACAACCTTGTTCATTTGTCAGCATATCGTTTATGGCTACTTTCACATTACAGTGGCTGAGTAGTTACCACAGATAAGATGGCCTGCAATACCTGAAGTATTACTATCTGGCCCTTTATAGAAAAAGTGTGTGTTGTGTGTGTGTGTGTGTGTGTATACTGTATATATATAAGTATATAAATAAATATATATATATATGCATGCCAAACCCTGGCCTAGATGGGCAAGAAAATATCTTTTTTTCCATTTATTTGTTTGTTTATTTATTTATAAATAACATCTTTATTGGAGTATAATTGCTTTACAATGGTGTGTTAGTTTCTGCTATATAACAAAGTGAATCATCTATACATATACATATATCCCCATATCTCCTCCCTCTTGCGTCTCCCTCCCACCCTCCCTATCCCACCCCTCTAGGTGGTCACAAAGCACCGAGCTGATCTCCCTGTGCTGTGTGGCTGCTTCCCACTAGCTATGCTATTTTACATTTGATAGTATATTTAAGTCCATGCCACTCTCTCATTTCGTCCCAGCTTACTCTTCCCCCTCCCTGTGTCCTCAAGTCCATTCTCTACGTCTGCATCTTTATTCCTGTCCTGCCCCTAGGTTCTTCAGAACCATTTTTTTTTTTTTAAGATTCCATATATGTGTGTTAGCATACGGTATTTGATTTTCTCTTTCTGACTTACTTCACTGTGTATGACAGACTCTAGGTCCATCCACCTCACTACAGATAACACGATTTCATTTCTTTTTATGGCTGAGTAATATTCCATTGTATATATGTGCCACATCTTCTTTATGCATTTATCTGTCGATGGACACTTAGGTTGCTTCCATGTCCTGGCTATTGTAAACAGAGCTGCAATGAATATTGTGGTACATGACTCTTTGAATTATGGTTAAGAAAATATCTCTTTAATACATGTGATTTGTATGTGCTGTGTGAAAGTATATGCACATTTCAGGAACACGTTTCATTTTTTGTGTGTGGTCAGTTGGAGATGGAATTCTTTGATGTTGTTGGGCTTTGGTGTATTGTGGAGCCTTGTCATCCAACTGGCATATTTATGAACATGTACTGAGTCAGAAGTTTTATCTTAAGCACTAGAAATGAAATGTTTAATTGCATGTTCTATTTGGGAATTTATTAATAACTTGTGTTATTTCCCCCTTCATTTAATCAGTAAGTGAAATTAGGAGCTCATGGAGAAAAGCTGTTAAAATAGAAGATAACAGAAGTGCAGAACCAATTCAGATGGATACTGAACATAGAGAAGTATTGCCAGAATCCTTACCTGTGGTGCATAATCAAAAAGAGCTTAACGTGGACAGTTTTTTCTCAGCAACCACTGTGTCCGATTCTAGCCATTCTCATTTGCCTGAAGAGAAAGTTGTTTCAGATTGCCTCAAGTGTGTGCTTCAGAAACCTGTGGTAACCAGTTGCATAGGTGAACCAACAACACAGAATGTGTCAGATTTGTTAAATAAGGACATAATTTGTAAGCAAGATTTGGAATGTACAGCTTTACAGAACAAGTTTTTAGAAACTAGCCAAATAGAGACATCCTCCCCTGCTGTAGGCAATAGGAGAGATGTGATAGGTAGCAGTGAAGAAGAGTATATTAAAATATCAGACCACTCGAAAGCTTCTTACAAAGATCTTTCCATGCATAAAAGTATGTTATGGAACTCTTTTCAGATATCAAGTGGAATTAGTTCCAGTTTTAAAGATAGTGATTTTGGCATATTACATGAAACTCTTCCAGAAGAAGTTGGTCACTTAAGTCTTAATAGCTCCAGTAGTACAGAGGCCAATTTTAAACTGGAACCAAATAGCCCTATGCACAGTGGCATTTTCCCAGAAGGTGCTGTGGGAGGAAGACAGAATACTCCAGAATCAGACTTTAATTTACAGGCTACTTGGAGTGGATATGAGGCTCTGAAGAAATCTGTGCCCAAGCAAAGGGAAGAAATTTGCCTCTCTAATCCTGAAACACTTGAAAGACACAAACCAGAATTGAGCCTTACTTCCCAATACATGCAAACTGATGATATGCTTAACTTTTGGGGCACTCATGATATGCACATTGACTGTACAAAACCATCTTCACGCATGTCCCTTGGTGAAAGAAAACGGTCTCTTTCACCACTAATTAAGTTTTCTCCAGTGGAACAAAGATTGAGGACCACAATACCATGTAGTCTTGGAGAACGTCTACCTAATTTAACAGGTAAGATTTAACTAGATAATGTGCATATTAACCTGCTGAAGTTTTCTCTCACCTTCTCCTAAAAATAGCATGCAGTGAATGTTACATGATCTTTATTGTTAATATGACAAAATATGCTCTTTATTCCTTCAGCTAGGATGAGAAGAGTAAACCCATCATTTTTATGGGTACTTTCAGAATGTCTAGTGATTTTTTTTTTTTTTTTTGGCGGTACACGGGCCTCTCACTGTTGTGGCCTCTCCCGTTGCGGAGCACGGGCTCCGGATGCGCAGGCTCAGTGGCCATGGCTCACAGGCCCAGCCGCTCTGTGGCATCTTCCCGGACCGGGGCACGAACCCGTGTCCCCTGCATCGGCAGGCGGACTCTCAACCACTGCGCCAACAGGGAAGCCCTTCTAGTGATTTAGCTTACAATTGGTATGGGACAGGGGTGGAAAACAAAACCAAAAACCTGAAACCTATTGCTTTTGTAATAGAAACTACTGAAAGTAAACCTTGTCAAAATCTTTTTGGCTAATGGAAGGTGGTTCTAAAGTTGAGAAACGCTATGTTAAATATCATTATAATATAGTGGGACTTCCCTGGTAGCGCAGTGGTTGAGAATCTGCCTGCCAATGCAGGAGACACAGGTTCGTTCCCTGGCCAGGAATATTCCACATGCCGCAGAGTAACTAAGCCCATGCACCACAACTACAGAGCCTGTGCTCTAGAGCCCACGAGCCACAGCTACTGAGCCCATGTGCCACAACTACTGAAGGCCATGCATCTAGAGCCCGTGCTCTGCAACAAGAGAAGCCACGGCAGTGAGAAGCCCACACACAGCGATAAGAGTAGCCCCTGCTCGACACAACTAGAAAAAGCCTGTGCGCAGCAACGAAGACCCAACACAGCCAAAAAATAAATAAATTTGAATTAAAAAATAATATAGTATCTGTGGTTTCGTTTGAAATAATTTGATGGGGGTGCAGTGACAAAACAAGGTAGGTCATTGTATTACTTTCCTAGGGCTGCCGTAATGACGTACCACAAACTGGGTGGCTGAAGACAACAGAAATTTTTTGTCTCTGGAGAAAACAAGTTCTGGAGGCTAGGATTGAGAATCAAGGTGTTGGCATGGCCGTGTTCCCTCTGAAGCCACTAGAGCAGTGGTCCCCAGCCTTTTTGGCACTGGGGACCAGTTTCGTGGAAGGCAATTTTTCCATGGTGGGGGGTGGGGAGGTTCAGGTGGTAATGCGAGGGATGGGGAGTGGCAGATGAAGCTTTGCTCGCTCGCCTGTCACTCACCTGCTGTGCGGCCTGATTCCTAATAGGCTGCGGACGGGTAGTGGTCCACGGCCCGGGGGTTGGGTACCTCTGCACTAGAGGATGATCCTTCTTGATTCTTCTAGCTTCTGATAACCCCCAGGTGTTCTTTGGCTTGTGGCAGCATAACACATTTCTGCCTCCATCTTCACATGGCATTCTCCCCTTGTGTTCCGTGTACCTTCTTATAAGGACATCAGTCCTGTAGATTAAGGGCCCATCCTACTCCCATCTTACCTTTTTTTTTTTTTTTTTTTTTTAATTCTTTTTGGCTGAGTTGGGTCTTTGTTGCTGCGCGCGGGCTTTCTCTAGTTGCGGCGAGTGGGGGCTACTTTTTGTTGCGGTGCATGGGCTTCTCATTGTGGTGGCTTCTCATTGCGGAGCACGGGCTCTATGCGTGCGGGCTTCAGTAGCTGTGGCTCGTGGGCTCTAGAGCGCAGGCTCAGTAGTTGTGGTGCATGGGCTTAGTTGCTCTGTGGCATGTGGGATATTCCCGGACCAGGGCACGAACCTGTGTCCCCTGCATTGGCAGGCAGATTCTTAACCACTGTGCCACCAGGGAAGTCCCAGAATAATGGTAATTTTATTGCAGTTACATATTTGCATGTGAACTTTTTACTGAAATTTGCTACTACTTGGAATTTGTCCTATTTTTTCTTTATAATGTTTGCTTATCCTTTTTTCTCTTTTTGAAGTCAATTTTGCAGAAGAAGAAATCTTGAATAAGAGCCTTGATGCCAAAGAATCTCCATCCGACTTGAAAGATGAAGTAGTAGCCCAGTCAACTTAACTACGATGAACTTAAGTTGAAGCAATGTCACAGGATAAAAACATTTGTAATTTAAATACACATTGGAAGTGTAACTTTTTCAGGGTCTAAAAAAGTCCTAAATAATGCTTTTTAGCCTTCTCTACTGATTTTAAGTAAGGAGAGTATGTTTGGATTTTCTCTGTCTGTATGGATATGGGGTTGAAATGTGAAGTATTTGGAAAGCAAACAAGTTATGAGAAGCCATTTTGGTTTCTTGGATAATCTTGTGGGCATGAAATGGCATAGTATTAGGTTTACTAATTCATTATGTTCTAATTTCAGTTAATTAACATAAGGATGAGTAGTTTTTAATGTGTTTTATTAAGTGGTTAACTTAATAGCCATTGGATATACTGATCTTTCTTTTTAGGGAAATATACAACTTTTATTGTTTCTTTTTACAACATTCTGGTACTAAACAAAAAAAGTGAGGAAAGTAATGCTTTGGGGTGTATAATCAAAATGACAAAGTTTAAGTTTGGGAAAGCTCTAAAGAGGCTTAATGATTATTCAGGTAGGTTGATCCTGGAAAATGATGTTTGATGGAATAAAGTGCATGTGATGATAGTGAAGACTGGAGCAGAATGAGTTTAGAAAAAAGGAAAAAGGCAGAAGATGACTAGATACTTTTGAGGGACATTATAAATCCATTCAGTGGGTTGTATAGCAGTTTTATATTTAGTCTAATTTAGACTTTGAGAATTTAACTCTAGTTTTTTATTTTAACAGAAAAAGTGTAAATTAAAAAATTAGTCTGTTTGGTTTTTTTTGGAGGGGCACTGTTTTTGGGGAAGGGAGCTAATTTTTTTTTCAATTTTTTTAAAATTTTTTTATTGGAGTATAATTGCTTTACAATGTTGTGTTAGTTTCTGCTGCACAGTGAAGTGAATCAGCTATACTCATACACACATCCCCTCCCTCTTGGACCTCCCTCCCCCTCACCCCCCATCCCACCCAACTAGGCCATCACAGGGCACCAAGCTGAGCTCCCTGTGCTATACAGCAGGTTAAGGGAGCTAATTTTGATTGTTACTTTCCTCCTCAAAAACCATCAGTTCCTCACTGCCTACAGAATAGCTTCAGATTAACGAGAAAATTGAATTTGCGGTTAAATAACTTGTTCAGTGTTACACAGCTAAGTCAGTGGTGAAGCTAGGATTTGACCTTATTTTCCTTCCTTAATATACCAACAAGACCTCCTAGAAGTAACTAAAAGGCCAGGATTTAGGATATGGCTGCAGGAGTGGGCCTTCTGGACTCTAAATGGGAGTCAGATGTGAGGCCTCTTGTACAATGTCCTGCCTCATGTAGTTAGACCCCCTGGCCAAGAAAACGGCTTGTCTTTAGCATCCAAGTGATGAATACATGCCATTGCCCTCTGCGAACCAGGTTGTTAAGCACACACTGGAAGGGTGGTAGCACCTACAGCACCCGTGTCTAGCCTCAACTCTTAACCATCACAGCCTTGTCCAGTTTGCCAAGAAACTGGCAAGAAGAGGAGAAAAGTTGAAGAGTTCTGGAAGTGGATGGGCTTAATACTTCATCTTTCTTCACTCATTTTGGCTTACTTTCTGTGTTGCTTGTTTGATCCAAGTTTGAAGGCCAGTCTTTTTTTGTGAGAAAAGACAGAAGAAAAGCACAAATAACTGCCTTCTTTGCAGTGGAAAAGAAAGAGGAAGAGAAAAGCTTCTCCTAAGGTGCCATATCCTTTTATTAGTTAACAGAACAAATAGGGACTCTCTAAGTCTACTGGGAAACTGTCCTCTAGTCTTAAGAAACCTAATATTGGTAAATCCAAAATTAACATGCTAAGGAGAAGGTATTAGCATCTACAAAGGGCCAGAGCTATTCCTGGATACTTAATATATCATTTAAGTCTTATACTTCTGTAAGATAGTGATATTGTACCTATTTTACAGGTAATGATACCGAAGCTAGGGAGCTTAAATGACTTGTCTAAGATGGACTTGAGGAATTACCTGGAATACATCTTAAAAAAACATATATTCTGTAGGTCTAAAGTGAGGATTAGAAATCTGCATTTTAAATAGCTGCCCTGGTAATTCTTAGGCTCAATAAATAGCTTGAGAGCCACTGCTAGTGGATAGAGATTCACATTTAGCCCTGGGGTATCTTAAAGAAGCTAGGTACACTATTACATTCTGCTTTAGAGATATGAGCTCTCTGATAAGGAAGCTGAAGTTCATCAATAAGTGTGGGCCCTGAATTAATGGGAATCACAAGACCAAAATATCTTTGGATATTAATAGATTTACAAAAACCACATCGTTGTTGAGTCACACCTGTGAAAGGCTGAGAGTTTTTGGCATTCTTCCCTGTCCTTTGTATGCCAGTAGTATAAACAAAAGTATATTAAATCTGTCACTTTCTCCTAAACCATTTTGATTATGACTCCTCTTCCTTATCCAATATTGCCTGCATTACCTGCCTTTTGACCTTAAGGGACTGCTTTGACCATATCACTTCTTTGTTTAAAATTCCATTAATGGTTCATTGTTAATTCCAGAAGTGAGTTCAAATTTAAAGGCATATAAGGTCTCCTCCATAGATTCCTCTTTTCCCTCTTCCACTATGATCTCCCCCCCACCTTTTTTTTAACTGCAATGCTTTGGTGGGCATGTGTCTTTAAAAATCTTAATGCACAGTTCTGAAGCTGGAATATCCTACCTTCATCTCCCAGCCTTTCAGTTATAGTTTGTCCTTTAGGGTTCAGAACAAATCTCACTTTCACCTTGAAGTCTTAATCTCTTATCCCTGGGACTGTCCCTTCTCTGAAATCTCCTATGGCTTATGTTAACTTTTATTCACTTAGTATTTTTCATTTATTGCTTTTATTGTATTTTTTCATGGTTGTGATTTCTCCAGTTGTATTGATTAAATACATACAGACATATACTTACGTAGATATGTGTGTGGGGTGTGTCCACACATACATATACTCCAAGGGCCATAGATCATCCTTAGCAGATACTGAAGTATTGGAATTGTTTTCTTTGCCTCTGTGTGATGGAATTAAAGTAATGGTAAAGACGGAGGGCTACTTTATTGCTGTAAGAGTACTTTTTCTCATTACATTCACAGCAGAATATACCTTGTTTTATTCACTATTCATAAGATGGTGTGTAAACTGACTTCTCTATCAGTTTGAAACTTTAGACAATGCCCTTATGTTCTAATTGTTTTAAATGTTTAAAGACAACAAGCATATAATGTTGCTTAACATGAAAAATGTTATCAAGTGGAATAAAGACTATTGGTTGTTAAAATCAATTTGGGGGAATTTAATTGAAAACAAAAATACAAGTATTTTGAAAGCATTCTTTACCATGTGTTTCTTAACCATGATCTATGGAGTCAATTTGATTTAAATTCTTGAGACCTGTATAAAAGGAAATCCTGTTTTTCCCCTACTCTGAGTATACTAAAATTAAAGAAGATAGGTTTAAGGACATTTTCCTTAATGTAAAGAAAGTATTTGCTAAAGTAAAGCTCTCTTTCACGTTAAGTTGCACATACATAGTTGATATACCTTTTGCGTTATGCACTGTGAATGTTGAATTTAAAATATTTGTGAGTCCTCCATGGGACTATCTGTAAATGTTTTACATACTAGTCTTGAATAAATGTTCAGTATTATACCACCTAGCTCTAGATTTATTAAATGTATTTTAAAATGATTTTTAAAAGTACATATATACCCTCAGAGTTCATTTGGAGTCTATACTAGCTTATTGCCAAAGGCCCTAATTAGACTAGTTTAATAACGTATCTGAACAGCTTCTTGCTCTTCATGGGTAGGGATCTTGTCATCCACAGGTGCTGCTATAAAGGATTTAATAAATGTTAAATAACTTTATAAAGGTTTGGAAATTCCCTATCACTTATATTTAATGTCTGTAAATAGAGATAATGCCTCATTTGTAAAATGAGGTGAGAGGAGTTGATCAGAGGTGTTTTGGCTCTAAGATACTAGATTTCATTTAAAACAATCTATGAGGCGGCTGTAACGGGGCACTTTAGGTCTGTTTTTTGATTTCACTATACCACACTGCCAATTCAAAATAGGAACCTTAGAATTCTTCCCCCAAAGTATGTAATCTAAGAATCTGATTCAAAATTATCCAATTTCCAGACAAATACAGATGGGAAAGTGATCTTGCCCAAAGCAAAACACTATTCTTTGAGAAGTCATTTAACTTCCTGGCTTCAGTTTACTCAATCTATAAAATTGGGGAATTTATATGAAGGAATAATGTACAGCTAAAAAGCTAGAATTTTTATGATGAAGAGTTAGGAGAGGTTAGGAGAGGATCTGCAATTACACTGCCTAGGTTCAGCTGTATAACCTTAATAAGGTCATACCAGTTTTCTCATCTATTAACAGATAAAAGTAATCTACCTCACAGGTTGTGAGGATTAAGTAAGAAAATGCACATCAAGTATTTAAGAATACCTGGGATTTAGTAAGGGCTTAAATACTTAGCTAGGCTTCACATCCAGTAATTTGGGAGCGGGGAGGAAGAATGGCTCAGTGGGTGGTATTGACAGCTGACACATTACTGAGTCTGTGCCAGGTACCATTCTAAATGTTTTCCATGTTGCTTTAATTTAATCTTAATCCAATAAAGTAGTGCTCTCCTTATCCATATTTTACAAATGAGGAAAAAAGCACAGTAAAATTAAGTACCTTGCCCAGTTCACAGAGCTAGTAAGGGAAGGGACTAGAATACTAACTCAGCTCAGGTGGTCTAGCTCCAGAGACCGTTCTCTTAACCACACTGCTACCGTTGCTATGAAACATCGTTAAGGTGATGGGAGCCAAGATCACAAAATCAAACTTAGCAGTTAAGCAATACTTGTGGGCAATCAGAATCTATAGCTTTAATATTAACCACCTTCAAATTATTTCAAATAAGACCATATTTTAAATTGCTAACAGCAAATGTTTATTCATGGTTGAAGCCAAAAAGAATTTATAAATGCATTTTAATACCTTGCTGATAAAATAACATTCCACCTTTGCAACCTTGTAAGGAATACAGGAAGATATTGTAAAGGCTTTGATGTGTATATCTATTATAACCAGGTAATCAGAACACACACACACATACACCACCACCTACTTTAGTGTTAACACCATACCAACTTTTCAGAAAGGCCATCTTGAAGCTCTACTGGATAGCTGAGTAAATAGCGTCCAAGGCTTGAAGACTGGGGAGAAGGGAAGAAAGGGATGGAAGAAGTAAGCAGCACACATTTCAAAGCCCACTTTTAAGCACACGACATTATGAATATTAAAAGAAAACGGGGGAAGGCAATTCAGCATTTTCAGAGAGCGCATTTTGGCAATATTCAACGCATAAGAAGGCTGTGCTTGGGACCATCCACTCTCTCCAGCTTCTCAAAGTGTTTCCTGGCATTGCGAATGTTGATCAGAGTAGCTGC
This sequence comes from Pseudorca crassidens, assembly GCF_039906515.1. NCBI lineage: Eukaryota > Metazoa > Chordata > Mammalia > Artiodactyla > Delphinidae > Pseudorca > Pseudorca crassidens. The sequence goes on along the minus strand of NC_090302.1, from coordinate 68,132,218 downwards.
AGAAGGGATCGACGGATCTGACATAACCACCATCACGTACGTGTTTGATGTGAAGATGTCGATGAACGCAGCGAAGTTAGAATTCCTAACCTCCATGCTCTGGAAAGAAGCGGCCAATTTACTGCAGCTCAGCTTGAACTGCTTAATAATGTTGCTGATCTTCTCGAATCGGTGGACGTCACGCTGCTCTTTGCACTGGTAGTGGGAAATGACCAAGAACGTCGCCCTCTCAAACAGCAGAACTTCATCAGCCTCAATAATCTGGGCAAAATTCCTGAGGTTCATCTCCAGCTGCTGAACATTGGGAATCAGCTGATAGACAATACTGGACCAGGCTTTGTAGAGCGTTTCATCCCAGATGGATGTTCGAAAACAGGCACACTCCAGCGGGCGAGACAAACGCCTCAGGTCTTCCTCTCGCTCTTTAAAAATCAGGTCACGCTGATCCTCCTGAACCAGATCCATTTTGTGCACCAGGCAGAAGATTTTGGCATCAGGAGAGTTCTGGAGGATGGCTTCCAGACACGACTGGTAATAATGCATGTCCTTTTCCAGTTCGCGGCTCTCCACGTCGAACACGTAAATCAGAACCTCGACATTACGGAAGATGTTGTCTCGCTGGCTGGTGAAGTAATTTTCCATGAAGGTGTCCTGACCGCCACAGTCCCACAGATTCAGCACCAGGTTGCCCAGAAATCGGACGTGGGAGTGCTCCACATCAATGGTGGCACCCAGGCGCCGGGTGTCACGAGCGATGTAATTGGCAAAGATAATGGACCTCATGCTGGTCTTCCCCGACCCGCTCTTCCCCATCAACAGCACCTTTTTCTTCATGGCTGTATTTGGCATCACCCGCCGGAGCTGCCGCGGACTGGGCCTCAGGGCGCGGCCTAACTGCAGCGAGTCGGAGGGAGGGAGGGGCCGAGGCTTGCGGGGGCTCCGACGGCCAGGCCGTGCAGCTGTGCAGCCGGAGAAGCCGAAGGTGCGAGCTCGGGGCTGGGAAGGCGGCGACCGGTGAGCTCTTTCTCGGGGCAGAGCGCCGTGGGGTAAACCGCTGCAACCGCTACGGAGAAACGCTCGCCTTCCGGAGAGGAGAGTCTTTGCGTCTCCGCTGCCACCCACTTCCGGCGGCGATCTCGCGAGAACCCGCGGTCTCGGCCTTCGCTGCACAACGAGCTTTGATAAGCCGCTCTTTTAACGAAACGCAGCAGGGCCCACCCGAAAGAGAAAATGGAAGGTGAACCCAGGAATCTGGTGTTCTGTTCTGCTATTTAAACGGGGCCTACGGTTGCAAATTGTACGTGTGTGGGCAGTTGGGAGAATGCTGCCATCTCGTGGCCGAAAAAACCCCAGCACACCACTACGCGCTTTAAGAGCGTGGTGTGCTCTTGCGTGGTTTTAGGCCTGAGCAGCAGACAGGGAAAAGCCGAAGAAGGCTTAACTTCTCCGTCCAGTTAGGCCTCCTCAGATTCCCTGGTTTACTCAGTACAAGGACAGGGGAGATAAAAACTGTACAGATGTTCAGAAGTAAGTGATTGCCCATTGCTACACAGCTGAACGGTGGTGAATCCCTCCCGGGAGATGTCCTAACTCCCAGTTAGTGCTTTTTCCACTTGGAAGCAAGTTCCTTTCTTACACCTGCTTTCTCGGTAGTCTCAGACTTTGGGATTTATAATCAGAATTCCAAAGCTTGAGGAAATTCTAATATAGAACATTACTTACTACTCACAATAACCCTATGAATAAATAACCTCATTTTCAAGTCAGTAAATGGAAGCTTACAGGGGTTAGGTAACTCTACCAAGTTACACGTCTATTACATAATGAAGTGCAATTTATTTTTAAAATATAAGGTGTCCATCATACACAGTGAATACACAGTCCATACACAGTGAAATGATTACAGTCAAGCTAACCTATCTTGTATAGTTACCAGTTTTGTGTGTGTATGTGGTGAGAGCACTTGAAATCTACTCTCAGTAAATTTCCAGTATTCAATACAGTGTTAACTATAGTCATCATGTTGTAGATTAGATCCCTAGACTTACTTATCCTGAATAACTGCAACTTTTTATCCTTTGACCATTATCTCTCCATTACCCTCACTTCCCCCTACCTGGTAATAACTATTCTCTCTGCTACAATGTATTTGACTTTTTTTAGATTCTACAGATAAGTGAGATCATGCCAAGTTTTTCCTTTCTGTGTCTGGCTTATTTCACTTAGCCTGATGACTTCCAGTTTCATCCTTGTTGTTGCAAATGGTAGGATCCCCCTTTTAAAGGCTGAATAATATTTCATTGTATATATAAACCTCCATTTCTACTTTTTTTAATGTAAAAAGATTTCTTTTGATTTTTTTGTTCAAAACTTAACACATCTTCAGTTTTCTGAGCCAGTAAGAATGTTCTCTAACACCATATTCTACAAGTGGATATTGACATAAATTTTAGCTAAAATATATCAACAGAAGAATTCCTGCTATTCTTAGAAAAGTTGAACATTTTTGGTTTTTAGCATTCAGTTTATTTAAATTCTTCTAGTACTTATATTGGATTATGATGATTTTTCCCCCTTTTCCCCAGTGTTATTGAGATATACTTGACATATGATATTGTATTAGTTTTAGGTGTACAATGTAATAATTTGATATATGTATATATTGCCAAATGATTACCACAATAAGCTTAGTTAACACCCATCCCCTCACGTAGTTACAATTTTTTTCTTGTGATAATAACTTTTAAGATCTACTCTCTTAGCAAGTTTCAAATATACAATACCGTATTGTTAACTATAGTCACCGTGCTGTACATTACGTGTCCAGAACTTATTTATCTTATGACTGGAAGTTTGTACCTTTTGACCACTTTCACCCATTTTTCCAACCTCTTCAAACCCCACCTCTGGCAACCACCAGTATGCATCTATGAGTTTGGTTTTTTAGATTCCACATATAGATGAGATCATATAGGATTTGTCTTTCTGTGTCTGACTTATTTCACTTAGCATAATGCCTTCAAGGTCCATCCTTGTCGTTGCAAAAGGCAGGATTTCTTTCATTTTTATGGCTGAATTCCCTCTCCTGTCTCTCTGATATTTATTGATATATTAATATCAATCACATTTTCTTTATCCATTCATCCATCAGTGGACACTTGGGTTGATTCCACATCTTGGCTATTGTAAGGAATCCTGCAATGAACATGAGGGTGCAGATATCTTTTTGAGATAGTGACCTTTCCTTTGAATACATACCTAGTAGTCGGCTCGCTGGGTCATATGGCAATTCTATTTTCAATTTTTTTGAGGAAACTCCATACTGTTTTCCATAGTGGCTGCACCTACATTCCCATCAACAGTGTACAAGTGTTCCCTTTTCTCCACATCCTCACCAACATTTGGTATTTGTGGGGGTTTTTTAAAATTTTTATTGGAGTATAGTTGCTTTACAATGTTGTATTAGTTTCTACTGTACAGCAAAGTGAATCAGCTATATGTATACATATATCCCCTCTTTTTTTGGATTTCCTTCCCATTTAGGTCATCTATTTGTGTTTTTTGTTTTTTGGCTGTGTTGGGTCTTAGTTGCTTAGTTGCACACGCAGGATCTTTGATGAGACATGAGGGATCTTTCATTGTGGCGTGCTGGTTTTCTCTTCTCTGGTTGTGGTGTGCAGGTTTTCTCTTCTCTAGTTGTGGCGCGTAGATTTTTTCTCTCTCTAGTTGTGGCACTCGGGCTCCAGAGCGCGTGGGCTCTGTAGTTTGCAGCATGTGGGCTCTCTAGTTGAGGCATGCGGGCTCAGTAGTTGTGGCCTGTGGGCTTAGTTGCCCCGTGGCATGTGGGATCTTAGTTCCCTGACCAGGGATTGAACCCATGTCCCCTGCATTGGAAGGCGGATTCTTTACCCCTGGACCACCAGGGAAGTCCCTACTTGTTTTTTTTTTAATGATAGCCATTGTGAAGTGATATCTTACTGTGGTTTTACTGTGCATTTCTCTGATGATTAACGATGTTGAGCATCTTTTCATGTGCCTGTTGGCCATCTGCATGTCTTCGCTGGAAAAATGTCTACTCAGGTCTTCTGCCCATTTTTAAACTAGGTTGTTTGTTTTTTTGATGTTGAGTTGTATGAGCTGTTTATATATTTTGGATATTAACCCCTTATCTGTCATATCATTTGCAAATGTTTTCTCCCATTCAATAGGTTGTCTTTTTGTTTTGTTGATGGTTTCCTTTGCTGTGCAAAAGATTTTGAGTATAATTAGTTTCCATTTGTTTATTTTTGTTTTTATTTCCTTTGCTTTAGGAGGTAGATCCAAAAAAATATTGCTGCAATTTATGTCAAAGAGTGTTCTGCCTATATTTTCTTTCTCTTTTTTTAAAAAAATAAATTTATGTATTTATTTATGCCCGTGTTAGGTCTTTGTTGCTGTGCGCGGGCTTTTTCTAGTTGCAGTGAGCGGGGGCTACTCTTTGCTGTGGTGCGTGGGCTTCTCATTGTCGTGGCTTCTCTTGTTGCAGAGCACGGGCTCTAGGCACGCAGGCTTCAGTGGTTGTGGCACGTGGGCTCAGTAGTTGTGGCTTGCGGGCTGTAGAGCTCAGGCTCAGTAGTTGTGGCGCATGGGCTTAGTTGCTCCGTGGCATGTGGGATCTTCTCGGGCCAGGGCTCGAACCTGTGTCCCTTGCATTGGCAGGCATATTCTTAACCACTGCGCCACCTGGGAAGCCCCTGCCTGTGTTTTCTTCTAGGAGTTTTATGGTTTCCAGTCTTGCATGTAGGTCTTTAGTCCAGTTTGAGTTTATTTTTGTATATTGTGTTAGAGAACGTTCTAATTTCATTCTTTTACAAGTAGCTGTCCAGTTTTCCTAGCACCACTTATTGAATAGACTATCTTTTCTCTATTGGATTGATATTAACTCTTCTTTTAGTGTTTGGTAGAATTCAGCAGTGATGTCATCTGTTCCTGGATTTTTCTTTGTTTGGAGATTTTTGATGACTACTTCAGCCTCCTTATATGTTACTGGTTTGTTCAAGCTTTCTACAATATTTCTTCTTGATTCAGTCTTGGTAGGTTGTATGTTTCTTGGAATTTATCCATTTTTTTGTAGTTTATCTAATTTGCACACACATAATTGTTCATAATAGTCCCTTCTGATCCTTTTTATTTCTGAGACATCCATTGTAATGTCTCCTCTTTCATTTCTGATTTTATTTGAGTCTTCTCTCATTTTTCTTACTTGAGCTATGGGTTTGTTGGTTTTAGTTTTTCAAAAAACCCAACCCTTAGTTTTGCTGATTTTTCCCTCTATTCTCTATTTGATTGATTTCTTCTCTGATCTTTATTATTTCTTTTCTTCTGTTAATTTTGGGTTTAGTTTATTCTGCTTTTTTCTAGTTCCTTGAGGTGTAAAGTCTGGTTGTTTATTTGAGATCTTTTTAAGGGTAGGTTTTCATCACATCGTCCTAAGTCCTCTTAGTCCTGCTTTTGCTGCATCCCATAAGTTTTGGTGCATTGTGTTTTTGCTTTTGTCTCAAGACATATTTTGGATTCCCTTTTGGTTTCCTGTTTGCCCTAGAGATTTATTCAAGAGTGTGTTGTTTAGTTTCCATGTATTTGTGAATTTTCCTGTTTTCTTACTTTATTGATTTCTAGTTTTTCCATTCTGATCAGAAAAGATACTTGGTATGATTTTGATCTTAAATTTTTTAAGACTTGTTTTGTGACCTAATGTGATTTATCCTGGATAATGTTTCTGTATGCACTTAAGAAGAATGTGTATTCCTCTGCTGTTTGGTGAAAAGTTCTGTATATATCTTTGGTTTATAGTGTTGTTCAAATCCACTGTTTATTGATTTTCTGTCTGGATGTTCTGTCTATTATTGCAAGTGGGGTATTGAAGTCTCATATTATTATTGTATTGCTTTTAATTTCTCCTCTCAGATCGGTCAATATATATATATATTTTTTTGTGGTACGCGCGCCTCTCACTGTTGTGGCCTCTCCCGTTGTGGAGCACAGGCTCCGGATGCGCAGGCTCAGCAGCCATGGCTCATGGGCCCAGCCGCTCCGCGGCATGTGGGATCTCCCCGGACTGGGGCACGAACCCATGTCCCCTGCATAGGCAGGTGGACTCTCAACCGCTGTGCCACCAGGGAAGCCCCTAAAGTGAGTTTCTTATGGGCAGCATATAGTTGAATCTTGGTTTTCATATTCTTTTAGCTACTCTGTATCTATTTATTGGGGAGTTTAGTCTATTTACATTTAAAGTAGTTATTGATAGTGAAAGATTTACAGTTGCGATTATGTTAACTATTTTCTCTTTGTCTTGTAGTTCTTTTGTCCTTCTTTTCTCTCTTGTTATCTTCCTTTGTGTTTTGTTTTTGTTTTGTAGTGTTTCGATTCTTTTCTCTTTTTCTTTTGTGTAACTTCTATAGGCATTAACTTTGTGATGACAAAGGGCCTACATAAAATATCTTATAGTTTTAACAGTCTAAAATAGACTTAAAATAAGCTGATAAAAACTTAACTTCACTTGTGTATAAGAACTCTCCATTTTTACGTCTTCTCTACATTTTATACTGTTGATGTCATAATTTACCTCAATTAATAGTATGTATCCATTAATATAATTTAGTTATAGTTGTTGAAATAGAAATTTGAACTCGTATAGAATAACTGCAGGGTCTACTTGCCTAATAATAGACCGTACTACCCCCGTAAAAATATAACATTGTTCTGTCCTTGGTCTCTAAGTAGATGAATGAATTAGTTTTATTCAGTATCATTCATTCAGAACTTATCAGTGTTTTCAGGATACTGAAGCTTCCTAAGTTAGGATACTCCAGATCCACCTTACAGCCCTTTTTAATGTGCTATACTCTACAAATACAGGTATTCCATTCTTCCATTCACTTATTCAAATGTCTCATCCTGTCCATCTGATACACATCTGTAACTTGCCTTAATGGGGGAAGAAAAAGCCATTGTTTATCATCGTACTATCATTGAGGCAACAACTAGCACCTTGCTTTGTATTCTGGACTAAAACTGATTAAAAACAGTGCTGTTTTTCAGAAAAAAATAAAATAAAATAAAAAATATTTGAATATTGGGCTTCCCTGATGGCACAGTGGTTAAGAATCCGTGTGCCAATGCAGTGGACATGGGTTCGAGCCCCAGTCTGGGAAGATCCCACATGCCGCGGAGCACCTGAGCCCGGGCGCCACAACTCCTGAGCCTGCGCTCTAGAGCCTGCGAGCCACAACTACTGAAGCCTGTGCGCCTAGAGCCCGTACTCCACAACAAGAGAAGCCACTGCAATGAGAAGCTCGTGCACTGCAACGAAGAGTAACCCCTGCTCACTGCAACTAGAGAAGCACGTGCACAGCAACAAAGACCCAACGCAGCCAAAAATTTTAAAAATAAATAATAATTACAAAAAAAGAATACCTTGTAATTAAAAAATTTTTTTGAGTATCTTGTATATGTAGGGCACTATGTTAACATATGTGCAAGACAGGAAGTTAAAATATCCTCCCTTGCTCTAGTTTATGGAAATAAAACATACAGCAAAATGTCATAATACAAAATTGTGTATGGAAAATCTCATTATATTCAAACTCAATTTCATCTCCTTGGTGACATCTGTTCTGGGATCCTCAGTGTCTCCTCTACAGGTGAACTGATCTCCTTTCACTATCATTCTGGGATTTCCTTCCCCTTTCTTAAGTACCCTTTTTCCTTGATCCTATCCGTTCCTCATTTTTTACCTTATTCACTCACTTGGTGGAACACATTCTCCAGTAGCTTCCTGATAAAAAGCATGAGAGCAATAAAAGTTTCAAGACATTGCCTTTCTGAAATTGTCTTTATTTTTACTCTGACATTTGGTTGGTTGGAAACAATATTCCCTCAAAGTCTTAGAGGCATTACTCCATTGTCTTTTAGCTTCTAGTAAGTCTGATGCCTGTTAATTTGTGTTTGATCTATTTACTATTATTATTATTGATCTATTTTTTCTCTCTTAAAAACGTAGATTTTCTCATTATCTCTGGTGTTCTGAAACTGAGCCCCAGTTTGCTTTGTGCTGGGCCTTCTCATGTCCTTTAATTCTGGAAAATGTTCTGGACTTTTTTGATGCTACATTTCTTCTGTATTCTCTGTTCTCTCTTATCCACACTCCAGTGATCTGGATATTGGATCTCATGAACTATCCTCTAATGCTTTTATATTCCCTTTCTTATTTTCTATTTGTCTTTTTGTTCTGTTTTCCAGGAGATTTTCATCATCTTAATCTTCCATCTCTTCTTTGGAGCTTTAAATTTTGGTATCATATTTTAAATTTCCATAGGCTATTTCTTTTTCTGATAGTTCCTTTACAAATATAAATTATTTTCTTGGACAAAACATCTTTTACCTCTTTGAGGATCTTGGTAACATTAAGGAAAGTTTTCATCTCTGTTTAGTCTTGATTTCTTCCAAATTTCTTCTGTTGGTTTGTTTTGTTTTAGTCTGTCTTTTTCATGTTAGAAACTTTCCTCAATTGTCTAGTGATTTTTGGCTGTCTGCTCCTATTTAAATTCATTTAAAGCCTGTGGGTAGCACTGGCAGACTATGAGGTTCATTGGAAAGTCATCTGGCTGAGCCATTTCTTTGAGGAAACTTCTGTTGCCTGCATCTTTAGGCTTGTTCTGTTTGGCTGCTTTGATTCTTCCAAGATTCTTCTGCTGGGCTGGGATGAATATAAGCCTGATAAATAACATTCTGGTCATTCTAGGAGAAGAAAACCAGTGTCCTAATATTCAGTTTATAGGCAGACTTCACTTAATCCTCCTGTTTTCAACATGGTACTCCATTCCTCAATGTCCTTGGTGTTCCCCCAATTCATAGACACTCTGGTTTACTCTTTTCAGGGAGTAAAAACTGATAAGTGTTTGGGATTAGTGGGTGAGGAGCAATTGCCTGGCAATCTGGAATTGGGGAGGGGATCTGTGGGTCTAATTGCTTCATTTTTTAAATTACTGAGGGATAATTGATGTATAATATTATATAAGTTTCAGTTAGACAACATATTGATTCACAGTGTTTAAAGGTGGTTATATTCCATTTATAGTTATTATAAAATATTGGCTATATTCCCTGTGTTGCACCATATATCCTCTAACTGCTTCTTAAACAGGTCTTCAATCAGTCCTTCTGTTTCTAGTGTTCTACTGTCACTGATGCTGCTGAATCTTGAACATTTTGGAGGTTCTGTGGTAAAAATAATTCTTCTTCCCAACTTTCTCTGCTGTTGGCTAAGGATTCAGTTTTCTTGGGTCAGCTAAGTCAGGCACCATTCTTCCTTGTGCTTTTCTGCTTCCCCAAATTTGATGCTATTATCTCTTATTCTATCTTTGTCCATACCCCGTCCTCCCATTACTCTCATTTTAGTGGGATTTTGGAGAGAGAAAGATAAATCTGTATGTTTAATCTACCACCTTGTTTGGAAATAAGAAAAATCTTTACCTAAATTATTCAAAACTGAATAATAATTTGATAATGACACTGAAGGGGACTTTTTGCAAGTGATTTCTTTTCTTAAAAAATTTTTTCTTGACTGTACACCTGAAACTAACACATTGTAAATCAACTCTACACCAATGAAATTGAAATATTAAAAAGAACTTTATTGAGGTATAATCTACTTACCATAATTCATCCATTGTATATAAGGTACATTTCCATTACCACAGCTCATTTTTAGAATATTTCTATCACACCACCCCCCACCAAATTTCTCTTGCTTCTGTTTGCAGTCAGTCTCTACTCCCAACCTGAGACCCATGCAACTACTGTTTTGCTTTCTGTCTCTATAGATTTGCTTTCTCTAGAAATTTTATGTAAGTGGAATCATATAGTTATTTTGTATCTTGCTTCTTTCTCTTAGCATAAGGTTTTTGAGGTTCGTCCAAATTGTAACATGTTTCAGTATTCCATTTATTTTATTGCTAAATAGTGCTCCATTGTATGAATATATACTACTACATTTTGTTCATTCACCAGTTGATGGAAATGGGGATTGTTTCCAGTTTTTATGCCATTATGAATAATGCTACCATAAACATTCATATTAAAGTTTTTGTATGGACAGATGTTTTCATATCTCTTGGGTAAATACCTACGGGTAGAATTACAGTAAGTATATGTTTAACTTTTAAAGAAACTACCAAACTTTTTCATAAGTGGCTGACCCATTTTATGCTCCTACCAGCAATGGATGAGAGTTCCACTTTTTTCAGATCCTTGGGAACAATGTTGGTTTATAGCCATTCTAATGGATGTGAGGTGGACTCTCATTATGGTTATAGTTTGCATATCCCTAATGATTATTGATGTCATAGATTGTGTTGGGGGTCCTGAAGACCACCCTCCAGGTTCCATGATTTGTTAGGAGGACTCAGAGGAATTAGCATGTTGTCATGCTCATGGCTATGATTTATTACAGTAAAAGAACTCATCACAAAAGTAGCAAAGAGAAAAGACACATGGAGTAAAGTCTGGAGGAAGTCAAGCACAGGCTTCTAAAAGTCATTTCCCAGTGGAGTCACACAAAATATACTTAATTCCTCCAGCAACGAGTTGTGACAATACGTGTGAAATGTTGTCTACCGTGAAATCTCATTGGGAACCCAGAGCCCAGGGTTTTTTATTGGGGGCCCGTCATTTAGGCACCATTTACCTACCATGCACCAAAATTTCAGGTTCCTAGAAGGAAAGTAGGTGTTCAGTGTAAACTACAGTGTTTACACTTTAGGCACAGTGAGTTATTGTTACTAGGGAATGGTGGGAACTCTCCTGAGATCCAAGTTCTCAGCCAAGGGCAATCCTTGCAAGTAGGACTTTCTAAGCATAGCAGTCTCAGGCTTGCTTTGTTAACTCTTTTCTGCACAAGTATATTTTCATGTGCTTATTAAGCATTCATATATTTTCTTAGGTGAACTATCTCTTAAAATCTTTTGCTCTTTTAAAATTGGGTTGTGTTACTAAGAGTTGTAAGAGTTCTTTGCATGTTCTGGATATGGTCCTTTATCAGATAAATGATGTGCAAGTATTTCTCTCAGTCTGTACTTATCTTTTTTATTTTCCTTTATCAACTATTCTTTATTTAATTTTCACTAAATTATTTTCTTTCTGTTGGCCTTATCACTGACATCAGTTCCAAGTTGCTTCAGTGGTCACTCACATAGTAGCAATTTTTTTTTCTTTTAAAAAATTTTATTGAAGGGACTTCCCCGGTGGTGCAGTGGTTAAGAATCCACCAGCCAGTGCAGGGGACATGGGTTCGATCCCTCGTCCGGGAAGATCCCACATGCCGCAGAGCAACTAAGCCCATGCGCCACAACTACTGAGCCTGCACTCTGGAGCTCGTGAGCCACAACTACTGAACCCACATACCATGACTACTGAAGCCCGTGTGCCTAGAGCCCATGCTCTGCAACAAGAGAAGCCACCACAATGAGAAGCCCGTGCACCGCAATGAAGAGTAGCCCCTGCTCCCCGCAACTAGAGAAAGCCTGTGTGCAGCAGTGAAGACCCAACACAGCCAAAAATAAATAAATAAACAAATTTATTAAAATAAATAAAATAAAATAAAAATTTATTGGAGTATAGTTTATTTACAATGTTGTGTTAGTTTCAGGTGTACAGCAAAGTGATTTAGTTATACATGTATATATATTTATTCCTTTTTAGATTCTTTTCTTATATAGGTTATCATAGAATACTGACAAGCATTCCCTGTGCTATACAGTAGGTCCTTGGTGGTTATCTATCTTTTTTTAAGTAGGCACTATCATTTTTTCTTTAATATTTATTTATTTATTTATTATTTGGCTGTGCCGGGTCTTAGTTGTGGCAGGTGGGCTCCTTAGTTGCAACAGGCTCCTCAGTTGTGGCTTGCCAGCTCCTTAGTTGTGGCATGCAAACTCTTAGTTGCGGCATGCATGTGGGATCTAGTTCCCTGACCAGGGATTGAACCCCAGCCCACTGCATTGGGAGTGCAGAGTCTTAACCACTGCACCACCAGGGAAGTCCTTTGTTATCTGTCATATATAGCAGTGTGTGTGTGTGTTCATACCAAGCTCCTGATTTATCCCTCCCTTCCCCTCCCCCTGCCATGTTTCCCCTTTGGTAACCATAAGTTTGTTTTCAACATCTGTAAATCTGTTTCTGTTTTGTAAACAAGTTCATTGGTTTCTTTTCTTTTTTAAAAAATTAGATTCCACATACAAGTGATATCATATGATTTTTGTCTTTCTCTGTCTGACTTAGTATGCTAATCTCTAGGTCCATCCATATTGCTGCAAATGGCATTACTTCATTCTTTTTTATGGCTGAGTAATATTCCATTGTATATATGTACCTCATCTTCCTTGTCCATTCTGCTGTCGATGGACATTCAGGTTGCTTCCATGTCCTGGCTATTGTAAATAGTGCTGCAGTGAACGTTGGGGTGCATATATCCTTTAGGATCATGGTTTAGGATTATGCCGAGGAGTGGGATTGCAGGATCGTGTGGTAGCTCTATTTTTAGTTTTTTAAGGAACCTCCATACTGTTCTCCATAGTGGTTGTACCAATTTACATTCCCACCAACAGTGTGAGAGGGTTCCCTTTTTCCCACACCCTTCCAACATTTACTGTTTGTAGACTTTTTGATGATGGCCATTCTGACTGTTGTGAGGTGATACCTCATTGTAGTTTTGATGTGCATTTTTCTGATAATTAGTGATGTTGAGCATTTTTTCATGTGCTTTTTGGCTATCTGTATGTTTTCTTTGGAGAAATGTCTATTTAGGTCTTCTGCCCATTTTTTGATTGGGTTGTTTGTTTTTTGACATAGAGCTAACATGAGCTGTGTGTATATTTTGGAGATTAATCCTGTGTTGGTCACTTCATTTGCAAATATTTTTTCCCATTCTGAAGTTTGCCTTTTCATTTTGTTTATGGTTTCCTTTGCTGTGCCAAAGGTTTTAAGTTTAATTAGGTCTAATTTGTTTATTTATTTATTTTATTTTCATTACTCTAGGAGGTGGATCAAAAAAGATATTGCTGTGATTTATGTCAAAGAGTGTTCTGCTTAAGTTTTCCTCTTAAGAGTTTTATAGTATCCAGCCTTGCATTTAGGTCTTTGATCCATTTCGAGTTTATTTTTGTGTATGGTATTAGAGAGTGTTCTGATTTCATTCTTTTCCATATAGCTGTCTAGTTTTCCCAGCACCACTTATTGAAGACACTGTCTTCTCTCCATTGTTTATTTGTGTCTCCTTTGTCATAGATTAATTGACCATAGGTGCATGAGTTTCTTTCTGGGCTTTCTATCCTGTTCCATTGATCTGTATTTCTGTTTTTGTGCCAATACCATACTGTTTTGATTTCTGTAGCTTTGTAGTATAACCTGAAGTCAGGGAGTCTGAGTCCTCCAGCTCCATTTTCTTTCTCAGGATTGCTTGTACTTGTCTTTTCATTCTCTTAATTGTCTTTTTAAATATTAATTAATTAATTTTTGGCTGCATTGGGTCTTGCTCTGTGCAGGCTTTCTCTAGTTGCAGTGAGTGGGGGCTACTCTTCATTGCAGTGCATGGGCTTCTCATTGCGGTGGCTTCTCTTGTGGAGGACGGGCTTTAGGCGCGCAGACTTCAGTAGTTGTGGCCTGCGGGCTCAGTAGTTTGGGCACACAGGCTTAGTTGCTCCGTGGCATGTGGGATCTTCCTGGACGAGGGATCGAACTCATGTCCACTGCAATGGCAGGCAGATTCTTAACCACTGTGCCACCAGGGAAGTCCCTTAATAGTGTCTTTTGAAGAGTAAATTATTTTTATAAAGTCCAATATGTCAATTTTTTATTTTTATGGATCATGATTTTGGTGTATGTCTAAGATATCTTTGTCTAACAAAGGTTATAAAGATTTACTTATATGCTTTCTTCTAGAAGTTTTACAGTTTTAGGTTTTCCATTTAAGTTTGTGGTGTATTGTGAGTTAATTTTTGTGTGAGGTGGTGTGAGTGTTTAAGCTCTTTTTTTAAATTTCCTGTATATGGATGTCCAGTTATCCCAGTGTCATTTGTTGAAAAGACCATCCTTTCCTCACTGAATTGCCATGACACTTTTTTGGCATCAATCGACCACAAATGTAAGAGTTTATTTATGGATTCTCCATTCTTTTCCTTGATCTGTATGTTTATCTGTAGCTAATATCATACTGTCTTGATTACTTTAGCTATAATTTTGATACTAAGTTTTGAAATTGAATGGTTTAAGTCTTTTTTGTTGTTTTTTTCAGAACTGTCTGGCTATTTTAGGTCCTTTGCCTTTTGTATACAGTTTTAGGATCAGCACACCAATTTCTGTAACAGAAAGTTTGCTGGGATTTTGATAGGGATTGCACCGAATCTATAAATCAGTTAGGGGAGAATTGCCTTCTTAACAATATTGAATATTCTGATCCATTCATTTATATATATCTCTCCATTCATTTATATCTTATTTAATTTCTCTCAGAAATGCTTTGTAGTTTTCACTGTAAAGTCTTGCACTTAAGGAGTAAATTTATTCCTAGGTGTTGTATTCATTTTTATGCTATTGTGAATTGCATTGTTTTATTAATTTAACTTTTGGATTGTTTGTTGCTAGTATGTAGAAATTCAATTGATTTTGTAATTGATCTTGTCTCCTGCAGCTTTGTTTAACTTTCTTGTTTTTGGTAGTTCTGTGTGTGTGTGTAGAGTTCTTAGGATTTTCTAAGTATAGGACCATGTCATCTGTAGATACAGTTTTATTTTTTCCTTCCCAATCTGGATGCCTTTAACTCTTTTTTCTTTTTTTTATTCCACTGGCAAGAACCTCCAGTAGGGTGTTGAATAGAAGTGGTGAGAACAGACATCTTGTTTTGTTCCTCACAGTGGCAGGGAATATTCAGTCTTACTGCTAAGCATGATGGTAGTTGTAGCTTTTTTGTAAATGACTTTTATCAGGTTGAGGAAGTTCCCTTCTTTCCCTAATTTCCTGAGGATTTTGTAAAAAAAAAAAAGAAATCAAGAACGGTTATTGGATTTTGTCAAATGCCTTTCTGAATCATTGAGAAGATCAAGTAGTTTTGTCCTTTATTCTACTGATGTGGTATATTACATTAATTGATTTTCCAGTGTTAAAACCACCTTGTATTTCTGGTATAAACTCCTCTTGGTCATGGCATATAATCCTTTATAAATATTGCTGGTTCAGTTTGCTCATATTTTTAAAGGATTTTTACATTTATATTTACAAGAGATAGTGGTCTGTAGTTTTCGTGTGACAATTTTGTCTGGCTTTGGAATCCGGGTAATATTGGCCTTGTAGAATTAAGTAGGAAGTGTTCCCAAATTTTCTAAAAGATCATGTGTAGGATTGGTGTTACTTCTTTCTCAAATATTTGATAGAATTCACCAGGTCCCCCTATTTATCCTTCTTGATACTTAACATAGTTCATAATGATACACTTGGGCGATATTTTGGTCACCTGCTTCTCCTTCTATATTAAGGTTCCATGAGGTTCCTGTTCCTTGTCTCTGTCATTCAGCACAGTGTCTGATTCATCATAGGAGATCAGTAAGTGTTTGTGGAGTGAATGGTAGATGCCCAATTTATGTGTCATGATGGGCTAGTCTTCTATTGGTGCCAATGAAGTTTAGCAATTCCAAATAATTAGAGATGGTAAAAAAGGCAATGTTTGCTAAAGTGCTTTGTACTCAGAGGAGTAACTATAGAGTTTTAACAGTGGTCTACAAAGAGTAGATTTTCCGATGGTATACAGCAGTGAGTTTGGGGTTGGATCGGTTTTAAGGCCACAGGAAAGAAATTGTATAGCTTCACTGAGTGTCAATTTTACAAAAAGAGTTTGGGGAAATATTAAAGATGGCCATATTAAGAAGTAAATATAAAATTTTAAGATAAAATACCATTTGCAGTGGTCCCTAAGATCTCCAGCTTACCCATTCATTCTTTATCCTGGGAGGAAAAGTTTGAAAAGAAAGATCAAAGTGGGCCTGAATCTCAGCTCTAGTACTCATTAGCTGTGTGATCTTGAGTGAGTTTACCTCCTAGCTTCAGTGTTCTTGTTTGCAATATGGGTAAGACAGATTTATGCCAGTTTTAAGAGATGGACAAGAGAGCTTAAGGGAAAGTATGCAAAAGTGTTTAATGCATAGCAAGCGACAGTAAATTCTTCATAGGCAAGGACGTTTTGGAAAAGGATTAGAGAGTTGTTTATATGAGTTAGGGTAGAGTTGTCTGGAACTAACAAGACATGGGCAGTAATTGTAACAGGGAGGGGGAGGAAAGGTTGTCTTGTCCAGCACCAGCTCTACAAAAGTACCAGTGTTGATGCCATTTTATCCATACCATCTTCATCTTTCAAGATCTCCACCCTCTGTTGAGAGCAGGGATGGGGAAAGTTGGGAGTGCCATGGGTTGTTGACAAAGCTGCTCTCCACAAGGGCAGTTTGAAAGGTGGGGGGGTGCTTCTTATCCAAGTCTGGGGGCATGAGTGTGACATTTTTCTTCTGGAAGATTCATAGGTAATGTTAAGACAGCTGTCAAGAGAAGGCTGGTGTTCATCACTGTAGTTCCTCTGTAAGGCCCATGTGATGTTCCCTGTCAATGGCAAGGGATGGCATGCAGGCTTTTCCTCGGCTTCCAATAGCCTCCCTGTCTCCATCCTGTCCCCTCAGGTTTCCATCCTCAGCTGTTAAGGGCCCTGACCTCCTACTGAGAAGGCAGGGAGCAGCTTCACCCTCCCCTGTTCTTAAGAATGATCAGTAAGCTTTGCTCCCCTCTGGATCTCCCTCTTTGACTTTTTAGAGCTGAGGTCAGCAAACTTTCTCTGTAAAAAGTCATATAGTAAATATTTTAGCTTTTGTGGGCCAAGAGGCAAAATCAGGAATATTTCTACAAATTTTGTAGACACCGAAACTTGAATTTTATATGTTTCATGGGTCGTGTATTATTCTTTTGACTTTTTTCAACCATTTAAAAATGTAAAAGAACATTGTTAGCTTGCTGGTCATACAAAGACAGGTGGCCGGCTGAATGTGGCCTGTTGCCAATACTTTGCTGAGCTCTATTCTAGAGCCGAACGTGGAAGAACAAAATACAAAAAACTCTGAATATTAAGTGTTCTGCAGTCTAAAATGCCTCTGACTTACTGACTCACTCCTTCACAAAAACTAATGGGAAGAGTGAGGAAGTGTGGGAAAGAAAAACAACCATAGGATTGTCAATACTTGAAGTTCCCATGTCCCACAATGGGGAAGTCATCGTGTTTAATTCCAAACCACCCATCAGAGCAGTCTCCTGAGTTTGCTTTGTGATTCAAATCACCTGGCTTCTTGTTGAAACTAGGGTCCCAGATGAGAGTTATTGATGCCAGTGGTTTCTAGGTAGGCTCTGTAGTGGTTCTCAGGGTCAGGTGAGCTGAAGAAACACTATAATAGGGGAAGGCTGCTTATAGAGAGGGCAAAATAATCTCCCAAACTGTGCTTCTTAAAGTGTGGCCCCTGGCCTAGCGGCATCGGAGTGGCTCAGAACTTGCTAGGTCCACTGAATCCGAAACTCGGGGGTAGGGTGTGGCTATCTGGCTTTTATCAAGCCAGGTGATTCTGATGCACACGGAAACTTGAAGACCACTGCCCCGGCATCATTACTATCACCTGGGGCAGTGATTGAGCACCCACTTGAGCAGTCAAGGCCGAGGCGCCCTGAAACTGCTTTGTTCTCAGAGTGCGAGGCCTGTGTGAAGAGCTGAAGGCATCGATTTCCACAAGGAAGATCTGGAAATGGATGCCTTTCTACACCAAGGGGCACCATGGATCCTAGAGATAGAAAATGCCACCCAGTGTGATGAAGGTGGGGTTTTCGGCCTTTTTGCCCAAGTGAGCAGGGCGTTTGCTGACTTGTGCACCCACGAGCTTTCCAAAGTCGTCACAGTCTTCGCTTTTCCCGAGGTTTCAACAAGGCCCAACGGGGGACCTTGGTCCTGGGCCTGCCAGGCAAGCCGCTGCAGGATTCCTGACCTCACAGGTGCACCCGTGGCCCCGGTGACGTCACAGAGGCCCAGCGGGCCTGGGGCGGGCAGAGGCGGGGCCGGTGCGTGGAGGGGCCGGGGCGGTGCGTGCAGGGGGCGGTCTCCCGGGCCCGCGTGGTCCACGCTCTGTTCTGCCCCGGTGCAAGGCCGGCTCAGGGAAGGAAACGGAAGACCGGAGTTTGCAAAAGGGTCACTTAAGTTTTCTCTGGAGTCAGTATTCAGGATATTTGCCAAGACCCAGGAGACTCGGCGCGCCCCCTGCGAGGCGGTCGGCGTCTAGGAGGCAGCGGCGTGGGATGCCCTGCGCCGGCCTCCAGGCCTGTGCATGGCCCCAATGAAGAGGAAGTGCATCTGCGACCTGTGCTCCTGCGGGTAAGGCGTCCGCGCCCGCGCCTAGGGCCCGGGAACCTGGAATTTCAGACTCTGAAAGCTAGGCTGAGCCCTGACCCTGAGCTTCGAGATCAGGAAGCACCACGGTGGGTGCGTCCACTTGTCGGCGGCCTCTTTTAGGCTGCTGCTAACTGTTGTTAGCAGTTAACGCGCCGCGTTGAATCAGCCCCGATGAACGTGGCTGTTCTCAGGCCTTCTCCGTTTTCCTTCCCGCCGAGAGCTGCGCGGACGTTGAAAATGAGCACAGACCCGCAGAGTTTGTGCTCCCCTCCCTGCAGCCTAGAGAGTGTCAGACAAGGATAGAAACCCCCCTGGCCAGGTTGGGCCAAGTCTTGCATCTTTTGTTGGTCTCCTTTTGGGGAAGAGGAATCCTTTCATGTAACTGAATTTCTCATTCAGAGAAATTCTTACTACTTAGGAGTGTAAGGTATTCTAAAACTTATGTCCACACTGGTATAGAGTTGAACAAGAATAAGGAAAGGAAATTATTTTTGCGCTCCCTTGTCCTGGCCTTGCCAGGTGTCTCTCCTGACCATTGCCTTTATTAACCATGCTTGGGTGAAGCAGGTGGTTCCAGGGAGAAATCCCGGGTTTTAGTCAAAGTTCTGCCGCTGACTCCTTTCCTGTATCTCACAACGCCTGAGGTGCTTCTTTCACCTCCTTCTTAGGACATGTAAGAATTGCTGGGCTTGAGGACAGCACAGGAGCAACAGAAAAGAGGGGCGGCTCTGGGGTCAGCCCTCATGGGCTGTTGTTCATTGTGGGGTCTTGGGCAGGTAACTGAACTTCTCCAGGATTCTCTAAGTAGTCAATGAGATAATGTGTGTGAGACTCCTGCTAATGGGTTGTGCTTAAAATACGCTAGCATCTGGAAAGCTGCAAAAAACACTTGCTAACTTTGTTACGTGAATATTGAAAATGTCATCAGTAGTGGGGAGAATTAAAGGGAACTCTAGTAACTGGGTGAGAAATCTTACACATCTCTGGCATCAGTGGGTGGTTCTCAACCGTGGCTGCCCCCTAGAGTCACCTGGGGAGCTTTAAAGTGATACTGGTTTCCCAGGCTGTTAAATCATCCTCTCTGAGGGTGGGCCCCACAGCAGTCTGTCGGTGATTTCCCCATTTGCCAGGATTGGGAACCGCTGAACTAGATCACATAGAAGCATGGGTCCTGCTTTTTAAGGTTGGTTAGGGGGATCCAGAGCAGTGTTTTAATCTAGGGCTAATTTTCCACACGACTGAGGCAAAACCTCTACGGGTCACCCTCTGCTGGGGCCCTTTACATACCCTCACGTCTCTTCTTGAGGTATTGAGTTATTCAGGTAGGACTGGGGCTTAATTTGCTCCCTTGTGGACATTGGGATTGAAATATCTGATACAGTCTCCATCTTTGCCCAGTATGCATTCCAGTTAGGAAGCCAGGAATGCTCATTGAAGAGGTACAGAGGGTATGCAGTGAGAAGTCTCCGTCCTGTCCCTGTAGTAGGGGACGTTCCTTCTCTGTTTCTCCTTCACCCCTGAAAAGGGGCTGTTTCCCATTGGATGCAGAGTCTGTCCATGGGTCTCTTCTTTGCTTCCTCCTCCTCCTGTACCTACCCCTCTACTCTGATTTCAGTCAGGGATCTCTGGTTTGACTCTCACACCCCTCAGCCTCTCTTCTCTTATTTCAGTCTCCTTTCACTTCTCAGAGTGCTTGTTGGTCCATCTGGTTATCTCATCAACCTCAACTTCAACAACCTTCAGATAGTCACCACGTTCCCTTTCTCCAGTATCTGCCCCATTAATGGTGCCTTCTATTGTCCATTTACCCTGGGTGTATTTATTTATTTATTTTTAAATTAATTTTTATTGGAGTATAGTTGATTTACAATGTGTGTTAGTTTTAGGTATACGGCAAAGTGAATCAGTCATACACATATCCACTCTTTTTTAGATCCTATTCCCATGTACGTCATTACAGAGTATTGAGTAGAGTTCCCTATACTATACAGTAGGTTCTTATTAGTTATCTATTGTATATATAGTAGTGTGTATATGTCAATCCCAATCTCCCAATTTATCCCTCCCCTCCCCTTTCCCCCTTGGTAACCATAAGTTTGTTTTCTACATCTGTGACTCTATTTCTGTTTTGTAAACAAGTTCATTTGTACCATTTTTTTTTTTAGATTCCACATATAAGTGATATCATATGATATTTGTCTTTCTCTGTCTGACCTACTTCACTCAGTATGACAATCTCTAGGTCCATCCATGTTGCTGCAAATGGCATTGTTCCATTCTTTTTTATGGCTGAGTAATATTCCATTGTATATATGTACCACATGTTCTTTATCCATTCATCTGTCTATGGTTACTTACATTTAGGTTGCTTCCATGTCCTGGTTTTCGTAAATAGTTCTGCAGTGAACACTGGGGTGCATGTATCTTTCCGAATTATGGTTTTCTTTGGATATATGCCCAGGATTGGGATTGCTGGACCATATGGTAGCTCTATTTTTAGTTTTTTAAGGAACCTCCATACTGTTCTCCATAGTGGTTGTACCAATTTACATTCCCACCAACAGTGTAAGAGGGTTCCCTTTTTTCTACAGCTTCTCTAGCATTTACTGTTTGTAGACGTTTTGATGATGGCCATTGTGACTGGTGTGAGGTGATACCTCATTGTAGTTTTAACAATTTTTTTTTTTTTTGGCTGCATTGGGTCCTCGTTGCTGCGCGCAGGCTTTCTCTAGTTGTGGCGAGTGGAGGCTACTCTTTGTTGCGGTGCGCAGGCTTCTCATTGCAGTGGCTTCTTTTGTTGTGGAGCACGGGCTCTATGCACATGGGCTTCAGTAGTTGCAGCATGTGGGCTCAGTAGTTGTGGCACGTGGGCCCTAGAGCATGCAGGCTTCAGTAGTTGTGGCTTGTGGGCTCTAGAGTGCACACTCAGTAGTTGTGGTGCATGGGCTTAGTTGCCCCGCGGCACATGGGATCTTCCCGGACAAGGGATTGAACCCATGTCCCCTGCATTGGCAGGTGGATTCTTAACCACTGTGCCACCAGGGAAGTCCCCCTCATTGTAGTTTTGATTTGCATTTCTCTAATAATTACTGATGTTGAGCATCTTTTCACGTGCTTTTTGGCCATCTGTATGTCTTTTTTGGAGAAATGCCTGTCTAGATCTTTTGCCAATTTTTTTCAGTGGGTTTGTTTTTTTGATGTTGAACTGCATGAGCTGTTTGTAAATTTTGGAGATTAATCCCTTGTCAGGATTAATTTGCAAATATTTTTTCTCATTCTGTGGGTTGTCTTTTTGTTTTGTTTATGATTTCTTTGCTGTGCAAAAGCTTTTGAGTTTAATTAGGTCCCATTTGTTTATTTTTGTTTTTATTACTCTAGGAGGTGGATCAAAAAAGATCTTGCCACGATTTATGTCACAGTGTGTTCTACCTATGTTTTCCTCTAAGAGTTTTATAGTTTCCGGTCTTACATTTAGGTCTTTAATTCATTTTGAGTTTATTTTTGTATATCATGTTAGAGACTGTTCTAATTTCATTCTTTTATGTGTAGCTGTCCAGTTTTCTCAGCATCACTTATTGAAGAGACTGTCTTTCTCCATTGTATATTCTTGCCTCCTTTGTCATAGACTAGGTTACTATAGGTATGTGAGTTTATCTCTGGACTTTCTATCCTGTTCCATTGATCTATATTTCTGTTTTAGTGCAAGTACCATACTGTCTTGATTACTGTAGCTTTGTAGTATAGTCTGAAGTCAGGGAGCCTGATTCTTCCAGGTCCATTTTTCTTTCTCAAGTTTGCTTTGGCTATTTGGAGTCTTTTGTGTTTCCATATAAATTATAAACTTTTTTTTCTAATTCTGTGAAAAATGCTATTGGTAATTTGATAGGGATTGCATTGAATCTGTCAGTTACTTTGTGTAGTATAGTCATTTTGACAATATTCTTCCAATCCAAGAACATGGTCTGTCTCTCCATCTGTTTGTGTCATCTTCAGTTTCTTTCATCAGTATCTTATAGTTTTCTGAGTACAGGTCTTTGCCTCCTTAGGTAGGTTTATTCCTAGCTATTTTATTCTTTTTGATGTGATGATAAATGGGATTATTTCTTTAATTTCTCTTTCTTATCTTTCATTGTTAGTGTATAGGAATGCAAGAGAGTTCTGTGTATTAATTTTGTATCCTGCAGTTTTACCAGGTTCATTGATGAGCTCTAGTAGTTTTCTGGTAGCATCTTGAGGATTTTCTATGTATATTATCATGTCATCTGCAAACAGTGACAGTTTTACTTCTTATTTTCCAATTTGAATTCCTTTTTTGTCCTTTTCTTCTCTGATTGCTATGGCTAGGACTTCCAAAACTATGTTGAATAAAAGTGGCTAGGTGGACATCCTTGTCTTTTTATCCTGGGTTTAAAAATTTGAATCATCTCTTATCCTTCACCATCCCCAGTATTCATATCATCTCCAAAGTCTCAAACCATCCTCTTTTGAAATCTATATTGGTACCTTCCTTTTTATTCTCATTGGTCTCCCCTTGGGTCTCTAATTTTTATGTTTGGAAGCTGGTCCTAATGTACCTTTCTAGTTGTCTCCATGACCCCCTTACATAAAACCACTCATACTGGATTGGGCTTCCTGGCATCCCCTAAGCAGACCTTGTGACCCTCCCCATCTCTTTTCCCCTACGCTTACTGCCCCTTTTCTAAAATGCTTGTGTCGCCTCCTCCTGTTGCATGATCTTTTAAGGCCCTGCATCTGTTGCCTGTCTCAGTAATCGAGCCCCGTAGCTCCCCTTTGGAGAGGGACCCCATTTTCTGTTAATGGTTCTAGTTATCTGTCTGCATGCTTTCTCCCCTCTTTGTGTACTCGTGGAAAGCAGAGCCCATGTTTTCTATTTGTGTGTGTGTGCTGTATAATACTAACACACTGTTCTCCATAGAGCAGTCAAAACATATCCTTTTGAATAAATAGATGGATTTTGTTTGTCAAGGTGTTATACTGGAATGGATTAGGGAGCCTGGGTTTACAGCTGTGCTGTCCCGTAGGTTAGCCACTAGCAACATGTGGCAACTTCATCTAAATTGTTTGAAATTCAATAAAATATACTCAGTCACATGTGTAGCCACATTCCAAACACTCAGTAGCTATGCATGTGCAGTGACTACTCTATTGCACAGTGCAAATAGGGAGCATTTCCATCATTGCAGAGTTACACTGGACAACCCTGACCTAGAGTCTCATTATTTGGAAGGCTTCCTCCTCACCCCCAATTAAATCTGCTTAGAAATGGATTGGGAAGGAATGAGAGGAATTATATAGGTGTTCTCTAAGCTTTAGAAGTCGAAGATTTTTTACTTTGCCAGCCTGAGATTATGGGAAAAAGTGATGAGAAATCTGGTGGAAAAGCATGTGTGAAGATGAACACTACTGGTCAGAGGAGAGAGTGTTTCAGTGGGAGAGGGGAGCCTGGGGTTTCTGAGTGAGTCATTTGATCTCCCAGGGCTTCAGTTCCTCCAAGTTTTTAAAATCAGGAGACTTGTGGAGGCTCTTGGGACTGCCAGGGAGGGAAGGAAGCCCACATCTCTTTTTTCCTCTTCCACTGCATTTTCCTCCTGAGGCTTTGTTTGAGCAAATAGTTCTTTAATGTCCTTTCAAGTTTAATTTTTAAAAAAAATTTATTTATTTTTGGCTGCATTGGGTCTTTGTTGCTGCACACAGGGTTTCTCTAGTTGCAGCGAGCGGGGGCTACTCTTCGTTGCAGTGCGCGGGCTTTTTGTTGCGGTGGCTTCTTCTGTTGCGGAGCACGGGCTTGAGGCACACAGGCTCAGTAGTTGTGGTGCATGGACTTAATTGCTCCGTGGCATGTGGGATCTTCCCAGACCAGGGCTTGAACCTGTGTCCCCTGCATTGGCAGGCAGATTATTAACCAGGGCACCACCAGGGAAGTCCTCAACTTTAACTTTGGGAGACTCTGTTCTTGTTACTGGGGAGGCTCAGGATGCACACGGATAGCTGGATAGGTAGCCGTCCTCTGTGGGAGCAGCTGTCAGAGGCTCGAGGAATGGGCAGCGCTCTTGGAGCCAGTTCTTTCTTTTGGCCACAAGATGGCAGCCTTCTCCCAACCAAGTCTCACTGCTAGATCAGCCTAAAGGGAAAACAACACCTCGTTCTGGGTTTTTCTTCAGCGTAATTTTTTATAGATTTACCTTAAGTTTTATAGAATGAGCAATTAGAGTTTAGGGCCCAGCAGAGCTCAGGAAGTGGTATACCTTGAGAGTAGATCACAGATGACAAAGTGAAGGTGTTGCAAATATCTAAATCTGGAGATTCCAACCCCTCATAAAACTTTTTAATGAGCTTTGCAGGTTTTAAAAAACCAGGCGCATTTTCCTGAATTAAGCTCAAGGCTTTCCATCCACAGCAGCACTCCACTTGACAATCAAGATCTGGCGATCGGTATTATTACCATAAAGTGTTATACTCTCTTTTCAGTGCGATCAATGCCAAGTAAGCAAAAATATTCATGAGTTGTAGAGATACAGTAATGGAACAGTTTTAAAATTGTTTCTAACCATCCTCTCACTTAATCATCTTGACACAACAGAGCTACATTGGGGGATTGGAGTGTTTGATTGTAGTCACCTTACTTTTGTATATGAGAAAATAAGATCATCTGAATGTCCCCAGTACTTCTTGTTACTGAAAAAAAGGCCACCTTTCACAGTTTTCGGTATTATACTACCTTACATTTCTGTAGTGTTTCGAAAATTTTAAAAGCACTTTCTTATACATTATTATCTTTCGGGATTGGCGGGGGTGGGGGGTGGTCCCTCAACATGGGGAGCATTGCTTAGCTTGGAAATTTGATTCCTTGATCTTAGCCTTCATTTTCCCTGGGGATGTTTTCTGTTTACTGAGCTGTTCTTGTCCCAGATTACTAAATTTGCAACTGGGGGTGGGGAGGAGGAGGGTTCTGGGGAGGGCTGTAGATAAAATAAATTGCTAATTAGCTTTTTTTTTTTTTTAAATAAATGTATTTATTTATTTATTTGCCTGTGTCGGGTCTTCGTTGCTGTGCACAGGCTTTCTCTAGTTGCCGCGAGCATTGCGGTGCACGCGGGCTTCTCATTGCGGTGGCCCCTCCCATTGCGGGGCACGGGCTCCAGGCATGCAGGCCTCAGTAGTTGAGGCATGCGGGCTTCAGTAGTTGTGGAGCACGGGCTCAGTTGCTCCGCGGCGTGTGGGATTCTCCCGGACCAGGGCTCAAACCCGTGTCCCCTGCATTGGCAGGCAGATTCTCAACCACCGAGCCACCAGGGAAGTCCTGCTTATTAGCTTTTTAAATCTGAAAGGGATCTTAGCAGTCTCTAGCTCTTCTTATTTTACAGATAAGGAGTTTGAAGCATTGAGGTTAATTTTAATATACAAGAACACATTTTGTTAAGCTTTAGGCACAATTAGGTCAACAATTAAATTTTTTTTATCTTTTATTGTGTATCAGACTCTGCTAGATGTTACAATTCAGTCTATGATCTGTTTTCAAGTCACACTGGGTAAGGTTTGAGCGTAGATTATAACGGAAAGGTTCCTGTCCATTTGAGAAATATTACCTGATGTAAAAAAAGAGGTGTAATTCTAAAAACCTTTTAGTAAAGTAATATAAATAGCAAATCTCTCTCCTGAGATTAAGATGTAGTAACAGTACTTTTTCTGAAATTCTTGTAAAAAAAAATTGTGGTTAATCAAGGAATTGATACAGCTTACTTTTATATCTGATTATTTTATGGCTTGCAGTGCAGTGTTTTAAAAACTTTGTGCAATCTTGCAGGAAATTCCAGGACTGGGTAATGTATCATGAAATATTTATGTAGCATTGGTAGTATGTGCAGCATTTCATAAAAAAGGTAGTCCCATAGAGGACTTGCAAATTGTTGAAAAGGATGTGAATTTGGCCTTTTCACAGACCTTGGGGAGGAAGGTGATCTCAGGGGCAGCCATGTATCTGCAACTTAAATCAGTTATGTTAACCAGGGAGGAACTTGTTATTTTAATTTTGGAAAATATTTTCTTCACATCGATGGAAATTTCCTTAACCTTAGATTTTATTTTCTTAGAGTCTCTGTTATAAATTAAGAGGAAGGAAAAAAAATCGAGGAGTTGGTTTGATATTACATGTTTCAAGAAGAATTCTTGTTTTTAATTTAAATAAAATTGACTTCATTAATTCTGATTAAGAGAAAAAGACAAAGAACAGCTTTTAATAGATGCTTGCTGGTGACTTTTTATCTTTAACAGAATCCAGATAGAGAAGCCAGGACAAAAAAAAAAAATCTTTCACTTTAACACTGAATTATTTTTATTGTAGAACTTATGCACTTGAATGTTATATGCTCATCAAAAATAATGGTATTTTTGTGATATCAGAATTATTATTTGTTTGTATATACCCTTAATCTTGTAAAATGAGTATAAGTCAGTATACATAATTAGTCAAATTTCAGATATTAGGAAATTGCTGAGTACAGCTTAGTAGTAATTCAAATTAGTTGTTAAAATGATCTCCTCAGTCTTAGAGTTTCTAAGCAGATGAGTTTAGAGAACCCCACTCCAATTCCATTCTGCCCTGGGTAGTTTTAAACACCCTTTCCTCCATCGATATAAATAGACATCGATTAAAATAGACTGGCCTTCAGGTGATAAAGTTCATTTGAGGAGATGACATGTCCCATGGGGGGAAAGCATAGCTAAGCTACAAATGAACGAGATGAATACAATAAGTGACGTAGGATTTCAGAGGTGGGACAGATCACTCTGGGAGGGGGTACCGTGCAAGCTATAGGAAGGGGAAATGATATGCTTGGGGTGGTCAGGAAAATAAGCTCCAGGGTCAGGCTGCCTGGTTTTGAATCCTGGCTCTGCCGCTTTGTAACTGTGCAAGCTTGTGCAAGTTGAAAACAGGGGTAATAACTATACCTTAGCAGGCGGGGCAAGCTCTGAAGGAAAATGTTATGTTGGTGAGGGCTTGTCTCCACCAGCTGCAGGGGCCTGGGGGGCAGAGACATGGAGACATCACACCCACGTTGAGGGCTCAGGCCTGAAGCGGGGGATCATACCAGAAGCTCCATGGAGGCAGGTTGCACGGGGGCCCGTCCATGCCTCAGAATGTGAGCTCACGCAGCAAAGAGAGCCACTGACGGGTTGGAGCAGGCGAATAACAGATAAAGCACTCTTCTCCCCAGAAGAAGTACTTAAAGGAGCAGCATTTCCCTCTCTCGCTGTCTCTCTCTCTTCTCTTTTTCTGTTAAAATAGATGTCCAGTGTCTGAATCAGAGCGACGTTAAGCCTGTTATTCAGTTAGATCTCCAGAATGGATTTGTAGTTCGTTAATATTTTTTTTTAAATGTATAATCTCCACTCTATTCTTGGCATTTAAAAAAATTCAACAAATAATTTATTGATGAATTTAGTATGAGAGCCAGCTGAGTATAGGTGTTAGCACAGATCGTGAAGCCAGACCACCTGGGTTCAAATCCCAGCCTTTCCACTCGCCAGCTGTGTCTCGTTGACCCATCTTACAGCACAGTCTCCTGTGTGCCGCAGGGTCCTCATCTGTAAAATGCAGATGACAGCAGAGCCTACTTCATCGGGTTGTTGTGAGGCTTATGTCCTTATTAAGCAAACAGAACAATGCCTGGCGTCCATCGGAAGGCATAGATAAGTGTTACTATTTAAATATAAATAAGATGCCGGTCTGTGTTCTAGGTCATGAGGTTCTGGGAGGTGTGAACAAGATCTCTGCTCTCATGAAGAGCTTGCACTCTAGGGGAGAGTTAATTTTGTTTATTCACTGGTAGGTAGTGAAAAATGCTCTGAAGAGAATGAAAGCAGAGTGATGTGCTGAAGTGCTTGGGGACCTTGATTAAATGTGAAGGATATAGGGATGGTCTGCAAAGATTGAATCTGCTCTTGACACAGCTGGGAGGCCCTCTGCCCTTGTAGGGCCGTCTGCCCTTGAGTCCAGCAATGATTATACTTCTCAAGTTCCGACTGACATTAACAAACATTAAGGTTGAGTTTCTGTTCAGTTTAGAGCTTTCCAAGTCTTAAATACAATGACCCAGGGATTAAAGGCATCCTCACTGCATAGCAGACTCTACCATTCTGTTCTGGAGTTTTCTTTACGGGCTCATTCAGAATAACTTTGAAGTATCTGTGATTGTTTCTCTAAAAGGAAACGGCAGTGTTCCTAAATGGCTGTCAAGTTAACCACTTAGCCAGATATATCCATGTATTTTAGATGCCCAGGATATCCAAAAGCCCCTCCTTCTTAGGTTAACAAATTGAGTTGTAAGGTAAAGAACAAGTTAAATTTCTGCCTGTGCTGGTCAGTTACTTAGTTTAGAAACGTTACCATTTACGGGATTATTTTTAAAAATCAAAACTTTTCCTCTTAAACTACCATTTTCTCTTTCAAGTATATCTCCACTCTGTTCTCCAAATAAAGTCTACATAAATCTGTGAACAAGAGCTCAAGATGAAAAGCAAAGAATTGACTGAATCCCTTGTTTTGTATCCTGCTTCAGATGGGAGGGCAGTGGGTAGTGTTAAGGAAAGAATTTGGGACAGTGAGTCAGAATGTCTGCATTCTAGTCCTGGTTTTGATTAATGATAAAGTTTGTGAACTTGTTCAGGTCCTTTAACATCTCTGGGCTTCTAAAAATCAGTGATCATCAGTTTTGTTTTTTGATAATAGTATTGTTAAATAACAAATAGTATTTTTTTTTAATAAATTCATTTAATTTTATTTTTGGCTGCTTTGGGTCTTCGTTGCTGTGCACAGGCTTCCTCTAGTTGCGGTGAGCGGGGGCTACTCTTCGTTGTGGTGAACGGGCTTCTCATTGCGGTGGCTTCTCTTATTGCGGAGCACAGGCTCTAGCTGCACAGGCTTCAGTAGTTGTGGCTCGTGGGCTCTAGAGCTCAGGCTCAGTAGTTGTGGCGGACGGGCTTAGTTGCTCCGTGGCATGTGGGATCTTCCAGGACCAGGGCTGAAACCCATGTCCTCTGCATTGGCAGGCGGATTCTTAACCACTGCGCCACCAGGGAAGCCCAGTATTTGTTTTTTAATAATGGGGTATCTCATTGTGGCTTTGCTTTGCATTTGCCTGATGATTTGTGATGTTGAGCATTTTTTTCCATATATCTGTGTCTATTCAAGTCCTAGGCCCATTTTGAAATCAAGTTATTCTTTTTGCTATTGAGTTATATGAGTTCCTTAGGTATTTTGGAAGTTACCCCTTATTGGATATATATTTTCTCCCATTCTGTGTACCTTTTCACACTGTTGGTGGGAATGCAAAGTGGTGCAGCCATCATGGAAAACAGTATGGTGGCTTCCTCAAAAAAGCAAGAATAGAGCTACCATATGATCCAGCAGTCCCAGTTCTGGGTATTTATCCAAAAGGATTGGCATCAGGATCTTGAAGAGATCTTAGCACTCTCATGTTTGTTGCAGCAGTATTCACAATAGCCACGATGTGGAAGCAACCTAAATGTCCACTGATGCATGAACGGATAAAGAAGATATTGTACATAAACACAATAAAATATTCTTTAGTTTAAAAAACCAAGGAAATGCTGTAATATGTGACAGCATGGATGGACCTCAAGGATGTTATGCTAAGTAAAATAAGCTAGTTACAGAAAGACAAATGTGATTCTCCTCATCCTGTTGTCTAAAATAGTCAAATTTATAGAATTAAAAAGTGGAATGGTGGTTGCCAGGGATGAGGGGAGGGGGAAATGGGGAGTTTCTAATCAACACATATAATTTCAGTTGTATAAGGTGAATAAGTTTTAGAAATCTGCTGTACAGCATTGTACCTGTAGTCATCAGTACTGTACTGTGCACTGAATATTTAGAGGATAGATCTGAAGTTCTCTATAGATCTAAAGATCTAAAGTGTGATAAGTGCTCTTATCACAATAAAACTAAAATTAAAAATTAATGATCTTCAGACAGTGAGGTAGCCCCTATTTTTTTAAAATATGTATTTATTTGGTTGCACTGGGTTTTAGTTGTGGCAGGCGGGCTCCTTAGTTGCAGCATGAGAACTCTTAGTTGCGGCATGCATGTGGGATCTAGTTCCCTGACCAGGGATCGA
This sequence comes from Pseudorca crassidens, assembly GCF_039906515.1. Taxonomy (NCBI): domain Eukaryota; kingdom Metazoa; phylum Chordata; class Mammalia; order Artiodactyla; family Delphinidae; genus Pseudorca; species Pseudorca crassidens. Next base: position 68,101,564 of record NC_090302.1, on the reverse strand, counting down.
ACCTGGGCCCCCTGTATTGGGAGAGCGGAGTCTTATCCACTGCGCCACCAGGGAAGTCCCAATGCAGTAGCCCCTATTGTCCATAACAGCTTTTTTTTCTAGACCCAGAAAATTTCCATCTCAGGGTTCTGAAGGTGTCTGCAGAGGTCTCCTGGGGCCTCTGTTGGTGATCTCGGAGAAGTGAGGGAAAAGTGGAGATGTGTCACAGAGCTGAAGATGGACAGATGTTCTCTTGAGTTTGCCAAAAATTACTCAGTAGCTGCTGAGAATGAATGTCTTTCTCAGGCCTCGTTGTGGCCTAGTGTGATCTTGGGGGCATGTCTTACCTGGCTTCCTCTCAGCACTCTGCACCTCTGCCATGTGTGGCTGCCCAGCCCTTGCTTTACACTGCTTACCGTTTCAGGTAACCAAAGAGACTGAGTAGAATTCAGTGTACTGTACATTTCAAGGGGAAGAGGGCCTGGTTGGATCAGCCTGTGACCTGGTTCCTCTGGCATCCGGGGTCCTTCCTCTTGGTCCAGTCAGCTGAGCTGTGGGAGTTACATGATAAAAACTGGGCAGTTTGGGGAGGGGGCTGTTTTGTATAAGAGGGAATGGGTAGGAAGAAGAATGATTAGGAGAAATGAATAGCTTCTTGAAGACTCTTGCCGAGATATCCTTGAAGATGAAGTTGGTGAAAGATGGATTGGATGATGGTATAATGAGGTGGATTCCTAGCTCATTGAACAAGCAGGCCCATTAGAGTGTTGACTGATGGCTTTTTGCCTACTTGGAACAATATCACTAGTACCATGCCATAGGACTCCATCATTAGCTCTGTCAGTTCCACATTTTTATCAAAACTTGGACGAAGACATAGAAGTCATCCTTATCAAATGTACCGAAAACACAAAATGAGAAGAAGATAGCAAGTGACAGACGACAGAGTCAAAATTCAAACTTATCTTGACCGGCTGGAATGCAGGGCCCAAAACCAAGCTGAGACTTAAGAGTAAACATGAAGTTCTACATTTGGGATGAAAAATCAGTTCCACACATTCATAATGGGAGAGGTTTGTCTTGGCCATAGTTTGTGAAAAGGTCTTGGGGGTTTTACTTAACCACAAGTTTCATATGATCTCGATGGTATGATGTGACTGATAAGAAACATTAACTTCGTTTCATGCTAAATGACAGTAGGGTGTCCAAGTCAGCAGATGTAATTACTTCGTTGGACTCGGGCTTGATCCGATCACAACTGAAGGTTGCTTTTCCATTTGGGCACTGTATTTTTAAAAGCCTACCAGCAAGTGATCACGAAGGCCAGGTTGTGGGGAATGCATTCTGGAAGTGAGAGAACTTGAACTTGACAGGGTCAGTAGACGGATAGACAGTCAGTGAGGCTATATTCTGCAGAGGAGGGTCTGTACTTGTTCTGGGTTGTTCAGAGGGTAGGACTAAGACCACGGAGTGGTCACTTCAGGCAAGCTTATCCGAGGTGAATACGAAGAAAGAAGAGTTTTGTAGCAGTTAGAACCGTAGGGACTTGAAGGGGACTGCCTTTCGCCCTTGAGCTGGGCATGCGCCTGTTGGGATGCTGTGGAAAGGATTCCTGCTTGGACAGGAGCTTTGACGAAAGGATCTCTAGGGTCCCTTTGAGCGCTGAAAACCCAGATTTCTGGAAGGGGAGCATACCATTTATTTTAATATGATGATTGAACTTGAAAGACTACTGCAGAGGAAAGAACTATGGGTACATGTGATATGAAGAATAAGCTGAGATCCATATGTGCCTGAAAAACCAAGGACGTTGAGGGTTATTAAGACGTTTGTATTTAATGCGTAAAGCACATGTGCAGACTTGAGCCTCCTGTCTCCATCCGCTGCTCCTTCTGAACCTGCCTCATTACTTGGTGCCCCTTCTTTTCTGAGAGCCCTTTGATAACCTTCGGATAATGTATAAAGGAGCTTCATTGTTTTGCTTCCGTAACTTTCCCTGATTATGTCTACGTGTAGAAGTTCATATTTAGGAGGCTTTTGTGGGCTAGCCTGGGACTCTAGCCATCACATGAAGCAATACTTTTGTGGGAAATGTATTTCAAGTCCAACAAGCAGTGTATGGACTTTTGAAACGTGTTGCATTGCAATGCTGGAGAGACCCATGCTTCTTTTGCCTTGTGACGATTCGCTGCACACCACCTTGGGGCCTTTTCTAAGCTGGGCTGTGGGCTTGAAAGCCCCTCCTTGCTCCTTGCTGCCAATGATGGCAGTTCCTGAAATTCTAACACTTCCATGAATCAAGGCTTCCTGTTTCTCTTCTACTGCTCTATTTAGAAATGGATTTTATTAAGGTGCTTTCTTCCCCAAAAGGAATTTGGGGAATCTTAAGTAACGTCACATAATGCAGTACCATAGGAAAGAAAAACATGGTGACTAGGTCCAAGTCTTCCATCCCCATAGCGCACTTGGGTGCCTTCTCTGAGTCCTTATAGTGTGTGGATTTAGGGTCTCTGTTTTGCTGTCCTTAGCTTCTCAAGCTTCTAGTCCCCGCATAAGGTGTAGGAACTTGGTGTGGCTATCTTTTAATGATGATGCTGGTACTAACGAGAGCTTTTAAGATGGTTATAGTATTCAGAACTCTTGGTTGAAGCAACTTAAATGGACACTGACTGGCTTAAGCAGGTTTAAACAAATGAAAAGCTGTAGTGCAATGCACAGAATGATGGGGAAGGGTGGAGAGCCGAGGATGGCAGATGGGAAGGTATAGAAGAGGCCAGGAGGCCAGAGCCACAGCCCAAGTCATTCTCCAGAGACCATCTGGTGAGGACGCTGCGGATGTAGCTACTGCCCCTGGACATAGCCCTGGCCCTGCCGATGTCACTCCTCTAGAGCAAATTCTTCACTCTCACCCCACTTTTTATTTATTTATTTATTTTTGCATCACTTGTTCTATATTAAAATTTCCAGGTGGGTGTTTCTGATTTGCTGTGCTTCCGTCACGTGCTCAGGCCTCACTGTGGACTTGGGTGTTGGGAGGCGTGTTTTATGTTTTGGTTTCTGGAGGTGGGCGCTGCCTCTCACAAGATGAACATGGTTGGGAGTTCCTTAAAGGAAGGGTTTCGGATGTTAGGCAGCTAAAAAAAGAAATTGCTGAAAATTAACTTGTTTACATTTCAGTACCAACTTAGGAAAATAGAATTAGCTCAGGGTTTCTCAGCTGTGGCACGTTTTGGTATTTTTGACGTGGAGGTCTGTCCCGTGCATGGTAGGACGTTGAGCAGCATTCCTGGCCTCTGGCCACTAGATGTCGGTGGCAGCCACCCAGGTGTGACAATAAAAAATGATTTCAGTTATCTCCGCATGTTCCCTGGGGGGTAAAATCCGCCTGGCTGAGAATCACCGGGCTAGAGGCATTCTCAAACCACGGATTATGATTTGATAGCCTTGCAATGACGACTGTAGCACAGGAATGGATCTTATACTACTGTCCTTGGAGAGAGACAAAGCTTTCCCCACCTGGTGCCCTTCAGACATGCGAATGTCTGAAATTGCAGTGTTCTTCAACTTAAGTGTACTTAAGAATCCGCTGGAGAGCCCTTTGAAAGACGTGAATTCCTGGGCCCTGCCTCTGTATAGTTTGATTCTGTGGGCCTGAGGGTCCAGGGATCTGCAAGTTTTAACAATGAACCCTCGTGATTCTGATGCAGGTGGGCTACGGACCACACGTTAAGAAACGCATAGCTCCTACGTGGAGTATTGGCCTCAAAAATAAAAGGCATGTGTTTCTTTAAGGAGAAGAGACATGGTTTTGAGTCTTTCAGATCTTTTCAGTTGTTGATTAAAAAGAAGCAAGGTAAAGATGTAGTCTGTTCTTACAGGAGTTTTTGGCAAAGGGTTGTTTGGAAGCAGCCTTGACATGTGATGCGGGCACTCATCGCTCTCCATCGCCATCAGCGAGAAGTGTCTTCTGTTTGGAGCTCTGACTTGCCTCTCAATCCCCCTTGGGAAAGGACCTTTCACTTCAACCGCCACCGCCCCCCATAAGTATTAGTCAAACCTCGCAGGGAGGTTTTTAATGCTTTCCAGTTCTCGCTGGCCTATTGGTCTTGTTCACGGACGCCCTAACCTCCACAGGAGCAGAGTCAGCATCGCTGGCTTCATTCTGCCTGTGGAGCCTCCACGGTGGGAGGTCCCACATTCTAATTGTGGGTGGAGGAGACATCTGGTAATACCTGTGACACAGCTGTGGCCCTCCTGAGCCTCTGCGCTCTTCTCTCAGGAAGGCTTAAATCTAAGCAAGAAGATCCCACCCACAGACACAGCATCTTGCAGTTTTCTACCATGTTTGGGGGGCAGGGTGCTTACTTGAGCTCCTTGGTTCTCTTTTCCCTTCTGCTCTGGCTGGGACTAGACACAATGCTATTTCTGACAGCAGTTTTTCTAAAACTCGGGTCACGTGGCTTTGGTTCAAAGCCTTTGGTAGTTCAAAGCCCGTTGATCAAAGAACCAACTCTCCGTCATTCAAGACCCTACCCTGCCTTTCCCGCTATTCCCTACCATGCACCCTGTGTTCCAGGCTCCGCAAGCTGTGCTGACACCCTGTATACTAACTATACTCGGAATGCTAACTCCTCTATCACCCTGTTTTCCAGGCTCATCAGACTATTCTACAGACTAGCGTGCAATACCCAGTTCACAAATGGGGAGCTTGCCAAATATTTTTCCTCCAAAAAGGAATTGGTTGCTAAAATGTGATATTTCCCAATTTTTAAGAAGTCTGGACTTTGTTTCTCTTGAAAAAGTAAAAGATGTGACAGTTACCATTGCCCACATTCCGAAGTGGTGACCGTCTTGCTCTTGCCCCAAGCTGGGGCTTGTTCTCTCCGTAGTGTCCTTGGATAAAGGGAAGGGGAAGAGCCGTGAAACTTTACCTTCCCATGTCCCACAAGAGGGCAATATAATCTCTCAAAAAGGCAAAGTTGCAGAAGCTGCTAGCCTGGCCCTGTCACCGTAGTGAAGTTATTTGGGCGCCCACCTGCGTTTTGCATGCCGAGTGGGCTTGCAGCAGGCTGTGTGCTCTTCACCCTTGCACGAAGTCCTTTCCCCTCCAGATCTTAAGCAGTTAATCTGAAAGCTAAGCGTGTGCAAGCAGGGCCTACGGTTAGCTTCGGGAGCTGCCGCTCAGCCTAGGTGGAGGTCGTGGAGGGCTGATGGAGGCTGATGAGGCAGGATTGTTTCTGGGAAAATGCCTGATCCGTGGAGACAGCCTAGCATGTTTCGGCAGTGCTTCTCCCTGGCACGGAATCTTGCTTGTCAGCACCCCAAGAGCTGAGCCGTCACCCCTGGGCGTGCCTTAACACTAACCAGGCCAACAGAGACTGATGCGTGAACCCAAATGTCTATTTCTCAATTTAGAACGAGACGTATCTGCCGAGGGGGCCTAGAAACTCAGTTTTGCTGGCCAGAGTGTACTTTCCTTTCAGAAGAACTGAGAGTAGAAGCCAAAATACAGTTGCCAGGTTGCTTGTCTGCATTCTGAGCAAGGGGAGTGCTCTGATTTGCTCATTTGGAGGTCCCCTTGGGGTGTTCTGACGCCCCCGCCTGGAGTGAGGGGCTGGCTGCGTGGAGCGTCTCTGCCAGGCTTCCTTATGGGAGCAGGGCTATGGGTGCCTTCCCATGTTTGCCTCTGACTCAGTCTGCGCCCTGCCCCTGTGGTCTGTGCCAGATATACAAGTCAGTAGATAACGCCATAAGTTATTAAATTACATTCGCATGTGCCATTTTTTACTTCAGGTCCTGTTTACATCTTAGCTGTTACAGATGATTTTTTTTCTTGTTTTTGGCCGCGCCCTGCGCCATGTGGGATCTTAGTTCCCCGACCAGGGATTGAACCTGCAACCCCGGCAGTGGAAGCATGGAGTCTTAACCACTGGACCACCAGGGACATCCCGTATTACAAATGATTTTATTAATTTAGGCCTAAGTATTTTGGGCGGTGTTAGGGTTGAGGCCCCTTAGCACCTTTGAGTGTACCTGAAGATATCTGCAAAGGTTTAAGAAAATAAAACTAGCTCTTAACTGCATATGGTGACTTAAGTACAGCTAAGTGAAAACAAAGGTTCCAAATCTTACTTTCTCTTTTGGCTTTCTTCTCTTTGCTTGCCTTTGGTTCAGACAACAAAGTGGCTCATCTTTGCCTCATTGTTTCTTCTCATTTCTTTTTTATCCATCCTAAATGCTGGTAATGTTTGCAGTGGTTTAATAAGAATGTGGGGCTTCCCTGGTGGCGCAGTGGTTGAGAGTCTGCCTGCCGATGCAGGGGACACGGGTTCATGCCCCGGTCCGGGAAGATCCCACGTGCCGTGAGCCATGGCCGCTGAGCCTGCGCATCTGGAGCCTGTGCTCCGCAATGGGAGAGGCCACAACAGTGAGAGGCCTGCGTACCGAAAAAAAAAAAAAAAAAAGAGAATGTGGAAGTATGGAAAAGTGGGGGAAGAGAAAGAGCATATATGGAATAATTGGGTCTTGGGTTTTTAAAAAACTGGCTGTTAAACTTGTAAATTTTTTTCTGTGTCAGTTTGGGTTGAATAAATAGCCACATGACATTAGGTAAAGTTAATACTGAATTAAAGATACATACATACTAGCCTATGAATCCTATTTTTGCCTTCATTTTCCACTCATTTGCCCTCAATCAGAAAGGATGTTGACCCAGCCTCGGGTCTTACAGTCTAAGACTTAGTTCTGGACAGGTGAGGGGTGTGAGTGCTGACTGGGAAACATTTCTGGTCATTTTCACTCCTGTGCTCAGTTTAGTTGATGGGGAATCTCCATAGGCTCCAGGGTGTGTCTCCTTGGGTCCGTTTGTTGCTAAAATCACCCATGGTCCTTGGGCTCTCAATGCAAAGGGAGGAAGAGACACGTGTGTGTTGATGCTGTGACTGTGCCCATCCCTGCCTCCCTCATCAGAGAGGGGGCCATGGCTCGGATGCCTCCTTGGGTAGTTCTAGAGGATTTGCAGAAATAGGACTGTTAAAAAATGAGTTATTTGCTACTGAAGTCCATTTGGCATGTATTTAAATGCCTTTTGATGCTCTGACCTTTGCTTGAGTTTCATGGCACTATGTAGATAAGTAGAAGACTTAATTCCTATTTCTGTAGAGTTTAAAATTTATGCAGTTTCGTCATGTACATAAAACAATGAGAGAGCAATGCAGGACGGCATAGTGTAGTGACTAGGGTAGGGATTCTGGAGTTAGACAGACTTGCATTTATTTATTTATTTATTATAAATTAATTAATTAATTAATTTATGTTTGGCTGAGCTGGGTCTTCGTTGCTGCGCACGGGCTTTCTCTGGTTGCGGCGAGCGGGGGCTGCTCTTCGTTGCGGTGCGCAGGCTTCTCATTGCGGTGGCTTCTCTCGTTGCGGAGCACGGGCTCTAGGCGCGCGGGCTTCAGTAGTTGTGGCACACAGGCTTAGTTGCTCCGCGGCGTGTGGGATCTTCTCGGACCAGGGCTCAAAAATGTGTCCCCTGCATTGGCAGGCGGATTCTTAACCACTGCGCCACCAGGGAAGCCCCCTGTATTTATTTTTAACCTTTCTGTGCGCCACCAGGGAAGCCCCCTGCATTTATTTTTAACCTTTCTGTGTCTTAGTTCCTTGATACGGTAAAAAATTATATGAGATAATGTACGTAGAGCATTTAGCCTAGAGCCTGGCATGTGGTTAAAAGTTCAGTACTTGGTAGATAATCATAGTAATTGGGTCTAATAAAATGTTTCTTTATGCCCTTTTATTGAGAAGGGAAGGGTTTTCCATGTTTACTGCTCAGGTAAATCACTTTGAAAGAAAATTTCCTAAAATACTATTATATACCATTTCTATTTCTTTAATAAACTTTTTCTGTGATGACAGAAATATGGACCCATTGATCCTCTCTTAAAAAGTGCCTTGTTTGAAGTCAGTGTGCCTGCCTGTAATTGTTTTTTTAATCCCTGTTTTTTAATAAGCTGCTTCTGTTCTGGAGAATCAGCTAACCAAACAATGTATACAAAGGAGTCAAGTAAAGGGCCTGCAGGAGGCCTCATAAGTCAGCTCTGGGAGATCTTCAGTGTTGGGGGTACTCCAACTGCTCCCACCTTATTGGCTGTGCTCTGAAAGATTGGGGTTTCTAGAAGCGTGGAATGTGGCTACATGGAGTGTTTGTATAGTAGGACCAGAAGTGTAAAGAAACAGTGAGTAGCCCCTGCATCATCTTTATTTCCCATCCGAGGTGAGCATGATGGAAAGTCTGATTCATAAGCAGGCAGGAAATGGGGGTTCCAGCCCTCATACTGTCAGGGCTGCCTCTCCACGGAATGCGGCTTTCATTGCCCTAGGAGGTCTTCAGAGCTACTGAGGCACTTTAGACCCTCCTGGGAAGACTAAGGTGCAGAATGAGTGAAACTGAACTTACTACATCTCAACTTCATATAAGATTTCTTTTTAGGTTAATAATGTTTATTTGTAAACCAACACCCCCCTGACCCCCAAAAACTTTAATGGACTTTGCTTCTTGAAAGAGTGAATATTCTCTTTTGAAGGTGATGGAAATTGCATGAGTAAAGGAAAATCTGACTGGCTTTGGTAATGAAAGAGTGTAAGAAAGTCAGGATTTCTCACAGCTGTTTTAGTAGGCAGAGTGCTTGCACTTGGGGAATAACACCACAAGAAATCTTGATTTTCTCTGATACTCGTTCCATTTTGTTCTGTGTACTCCTGTCCTCACAGATTTAAATACCAAATTGCTTCTCTTACTTCACAGTTTCCACCTGGGGTCTCAGGAGTTTGCAGAGAGCCAAAAAAGCATCTGCTGTTTCCCCCACATCTTAGAACTGGGGGCTTCTTTGTGAGCTGTTTATGTCATCATCGCTATATCTCTGGGTATTCCTAGTTGAGTTTTTAGTTTCAGCTGAAGCTGGAATCTCAGAAGTGGTGGGTCTCCTCTCCCCCTGCTTAAAAACCAACATCATCTTGGAGAGTTTTCTGCTGTGATGCTTTGGGGCGACTTAATTTTTGAAAATCCCTTTTGACCTTTCTCATCTCTGCTGGGATTTTTTTTTTCTTTTCTTTTTTTTTAAATTTGGAAGATTTTTAAAAATAAAGATTATTTTTTCCTCTGCAGAGACAGAAAATAGCTTTAGTGTAACCTTGTCAGCATCAGTCTTTTATCCTCTGAACACAGAGAGGAAAAGGACGGGCAATAAAGATAAGATTCAGTTCTGTCTGCCAGAGCTGTGTGGCACTGATTAAAATGAAGCATCTTTGTTTATTTGAAGGTAAAATATGGATTTTTGTTGGGAAATAAGTTTGCATGTATGAAATTTGGCCATTTTGACTAAACTGATCCATCAATTAGCTGGATGATGAATTGCTTTTGATTTGGGGATTAATGAATTTTGGGTCTTGTCATCAGCGTTCACCTAGCTGAGGGTCTAAGTTGCATGCGTGCTCAAAAGTGCTTCCAGAGAGCTGGCCTGTCCTTGGAAAGTTCCCCACAATGGCTAGGGCACACTTCCCTCTCCGCAACTCCCCTTTTTAAACCATTATTGGAAAGATTTTTTTCTTTTTACAGTTTTTTCCCTAGCTTTATTGAAGTATAATTGACAAATAAAACAGATATTTAAAATATACATCATGATGGTTTGATATACATTATGAAAGGATTCCTCCCATCTAGTTAATTAATGTATCCATCACCTCATATATTTATCTTTTTTTTTGTAAGAACATTAAGTTTCACTCTTAGCAAATTTCAATTTTACAATATAGTGTTATCAACTATCGTCATAATGTTATACATGAGCTCCTTAGACCTTATTCATCTTAGAGCTGGAAGTTTGTAAGTTTGTACCTTTTACCAACCTCTCCCTATTTTTCCTACCTCCCGTCCCTGGCAACCACTTTTCTACTCTGTTTCTATGAGTTTGACGTTTGACTTCGTTGTTCTACATATAAGTGTTATCATGTCCTAGTTATCTTTCTCTGCCTGGCTTAATTCCCTGAATATAATTCCTTCAAGGTCCATCCATGTTGTCACAAATGGCAGGGTTTCCTTCTTTCTCATGGCTGAGTAATATTCTACTGTGTATAGATACCACATTTTCTTTGTCCATTCATCGTTTGATGGACACTTAGGTTGTTTCGATGCCTTGGATATTGTGAATAGTGCTGCCTTGAATGTGGGCGTGCAGATATCTCTGATATCCTGTTTTCACTTCCTTTGGATGTATAACCAGAAGTGAAATTGCTGGATCATATGGTAGGTCTATTTTGAACTTTTTGAGGAACTTCCATGCAGTATTCCATAGTGACTGCACCAATTTACATTCCGTGCCCCCCAACTCCATTTGTCCCATTCTTCACCCTCTGACACCACAGGTGAGCTGAGTGCCATCACAGTAACAGCTTGCCGGGGGTGAGAGATTGGACATGAGATGTGGGAAAATGTCTTACAGGTCCCTGTGGTCCTTCTATCACATCCCCTTCCTAGCTGTCCGCTGCCCCATCCTTCAGGAGTTCAGTGTCCTGTGGCTGTGCAAAGACCTCCAGTGAGACCCAGGGCTGCCTGCCCCCCTGTGTCCCAGGCTCTACCATTATTTCTCCTTTCTTTCCTGACTTTGAAATGCCCTTTTGTTATTTGCAACTTGCATTTTACTTGTTTGATGACTGACTTATGGTTATATTTCCATAAGGACAGTGGCACATAGTAGTCACTCAATGAGTATTTGCATGAATAAATGAATAATTAGTCTATTGATGGAAAGCAATCTGACTATACTAATCTGTCTTAAAATACAAATGACTGCCCCAAATCTTTCATCATTATTATTTGAAGCATTCTAGGGAATTTAGGCTTGAGTTTGCAGCATTTGTACTATTAATTTATTTTTCAGAACTTTAAGATTTAAGAAAAAAAATTTTAAAGGGAATACAGGTTCATGACTAAAAAGTTTAAATAGTCCCCCAGTTCCTTTTGCCTAAGGCACCACTGTTTTTGGTTTCTTATGTATCTTTTCTGAGAGTTTCTATAAATATACAAGCATATGTACAAATTGCAGCCTACTTTTTAAATAATATGAGACATAATATGCCCATTTGTTATCCTCTGTTAATGTAAGGCCCTGACCAAATGGGTCACCTGACTCCTTCCCCTCAGCCATTCCCAAATAGGCCATATATTTGTCCTTAAAATTCATCTCATTCAGAATTGTGTTTTAGGGTTAACTTTACCTTTATTTCTTTTTTTTAAATGTATTTTTAATTCATTTCATTGTTTTTCACCTTACTGTTAATCAAGACTTAAAAAAAATTAATTAATTAATTATTTTATTTATGTTTGGCTGTGTTGGGTCTTTGTTGCTGTGCGTGGGCTTTCTCTAGTTGCGGCTAGCCGGGGCTACTCTTCGTTGCGGTGCCCGGGCTTCTCATTGCGGTGGCTTCTCTTGTTGCAGAGCACGGGCTCTAGGTGCACGGGCTTCAGTAGTTGTGGCGTGTGGGCTCAGCAGTTGTGGCACATGGGCTTAGTTGCTCCGCAGCATGTGGGATCTTCCCGGACCAGAGTTTGAACCCGTGTGCCCTGCATTGGCAGGCGGATTCTTAACCACTGCGTCAGCAGGGAAGTCCGTACCTTTATTTCTTTATACCACTGTAGTATTTAGGACAAGGTTTGACCACATGTGTTAGAAAATGTGAAATGGCAGTGGCTTACACAAGATAAAAGCTTGTTTTTCTTTCCCCGAAGAGAAATCCAGGGTTAATAGGGCAGCTCACAAGGTCAGGGACCTGGGATATTTCTGTCTTCATGACTCGCCCTCTCTAGTGCTTTGCCTCATAATCGAATATGGCTGTTTAACCTCCAGCCATTACATCCATATTCTAGGCAGCAGGATAGGGTAGTCTCCCTTAACCCCCAAATCACGTACACTTCACAGAAGTGTCATACAACCCTTTCTAGCTGGTGCAGCTAAACATTGGGGATTCTGTTACCACAGAAGAAGGGGAATATAGATAATGGGGTAGGTAGCTACTAGCATTTTCTGCCACAATCACTCAACTCTTCAAATATAGTGGTGACCGCCCCCCCAGATTTCTTATTCACCATGGTCTTTAAAATAACTTTGTGCTTCTTTCAGAAATTTTGATTTGATTTGTGAAAGTAAAGGTCAGTTCAGTCTGAAATGGCCACCAGATCTATTAAAAAAAAATGACCAAGTGCTGCATTAGCTCAGTGGAAAATTCAGTGTGGCTTTACATTGCAGTTTGGCCTTTTCCAAGTTGATCGTTTACATCAGGTGTTGGCGAAGGTTTCCTGTAAAGGACCAGATAGTAAATATTTGGGGCTTTGCAGGCCAAGTCCTCTGTGTTGCAACTACTCAATTCTGCCTTTTTAGTATGAGAGCAGCTGTGGACAGTACATAGAAGAATGAGCATGGCTGTGTTCCAGTGAAACTTTATTATCACACTGAAATTTAAATCACATATATTTTTCATGTGTCATGAAATATTTGTCTTAATTTATTCAGCTATTTTAAAATGTAAAAATCATTCTTAGCTTACATGCTGTACAAGAACAGGTGGTAAGCCAAATTTGGCCCCAGAGCTATAGTTTGCTGGTTGCTAATTTAGATGATGGTTGTTAGAAATAAGCTCTAAGAAAAGAAAGTAATGTTTTGCTATTCTAAATAGAAGTTGGTCAACCAGGGTGAGATTTAGGAATGGGGCAGAGGGAAGGAGAATCTTAAAATATTTAGAAGAATTGATGAAGTTTTGAGGCCACATATTCTAAAATGCTTAAAAATAGATCACCAGATTAGGAAAATAACCATATTTTAAAGAAATGCATTGTCTTCATTCTTTAGTATGATAAAATATAACAGAATTTACCATTTTAACCAATTTTTAAATGTGCAGTTCAATGACATTAAGTACATTCAAACATTACCACTATCTATTTCTAGAAATTTTTCATCATCCCAAATTTAAACTCTGTACCTGTTAAATAATAACTCCCTATTATACCATCTCCTTAGCCCTTCATAACTTCTATTGTATTTTCTGTTTCTGAGAATTTGCCTATTCTAGGTTCCATATAAGTGGAATCATACACTATTTGTCCTTTTTTATCTGGCTTATTTCACTTAGCATAATGTCCTCAAGATTCATCTATGTTGTAGCATGTATCACAATTTCATTCCTTTTTAAGGCTGAATAATATTCTATTTTATGTATATGCCACGTTTTGTTTATCCATCTATTGATGGATAAAGTGGCTGTTTGTACTTCTTGGCTATTGTGAATAATGCTGCTATGAATATTAGTGTGCAAGTATTGTTTGAGTTCCTGCTTTCAGTTCTTTAGTGTATATGCCTGGAAGTGGAATTGCTAGATCAAATGGTAATTCTATGTTTACCTTTTTAAGGAACCTCCATACTATTTTCCACAGAGGCTGCATTCTTTTTACATTCCCATTAGTAATGCACAAAGGTTCCAATTTGTCCACATCCTCACCAACACTTGTTATTAAAAATTTTTTTGTACTAACCATCTTAATGCATGTGAAGTAGTATCTCATTGTGGTTTAGATTTGCATTTCTTAATGACTGATGATACTGAGCATCTTTTCATGTGCTTATTGACCATTTGTATAAATCCTTTGCAAGACACCTGTTCAAGTCCTTTGCTGATTTTTAAATTGTGTTTTTCTTTGTTGTTGTTGTAGTTGAGTTGTAGGAGTTCTTTTATATATTTTGGATTTTAATACCCTATCCGATTTTTGATTTGCAAATATTTTCTCTCATTCTGTGGGTTGTCTCTTTACTCTCTTGATAGTATACTTTGATGATGAAAGTTTCTATTTTGATAAAGTCTAATTTATCTGTTTTTGTTGCTTGTGTTTTTGTGTCATAGCCAAGAAATCATTACTGAATCCAGTGTCACAAATCTTTCCCTGTATGTTTTCTTCTGAGAGTTTTATAGTTTTTATTTTTACAGTTAGGCCTTTATTCCCTTTTTTTTTTTTGCGGTACGCGGGCCTCTCACTGTTGTGGCCTCTCCCGTTGTGGAGCACAGGCTCTGGACACGCAGGCTCAGCGGCCATGGCTTATGGGCCCAGCCGCTCTGTGGCATGTGGGATCTTCCTGGACCGGGGCACGAACCCGTGTCCCCTGCATCGGCAGGCGGACTCTCAACCACTGTGCCACCAGGGAAGCCCTATTCCCTTTTGAGTTAAGTTTTATATATGATGTAAGGTAAGTGTCCAACTTCATTTTTTTGCATGTGGATGTCCAGTTTTCTCAGTGCCATTTGTTGAAGACTCTATCAATAGTCCTGACACCCTCTGAAAATCATTTGGCTATAGATGTGATGGTCTATTTCTGAGTGCTCTATTCTGTTCTTTTGGTCTATATATGTGTTCTTATTGCCAGTACCACACTCTTTTGATTACTGTTGTAGTTTTGTAGAAAGTTTAAAAATCAGGAAGTGTGAGTCTTCCCATTTTATTCTTCTTCTTCAAGATTATTTTGGCTGTTTGGAGTCCCTTGAGATTACATATGATTTTCAGGATGAGTTTTTCTTTTTCGGCAAAAAATGCCAGGGAATTTGATAGGGATTGCATTGAATCTGCAGATTACTTTTGGTAGTATTTCCATCTTAATAATATTAAAATCTTCCAATCAGTGAACATGGAAATGGAAATGTCTTTCCATTTATTTGTGTTGTCTTTGATTTCTTTCAGACAGTTTAGTTTTTAGTGTACAAGTCTTTCACCACCTTTGTTAATTAAATTTATTCCTAAGTATTTTACTCATTTTGGTGCTATTATAAATGGGAGTGGTTTCTTAATTTCCTTTTTGGATTTTCCATTGTTAGTGTACAGAAATTCAACTGATTTTTGTGTTTTTATTTTATCTTTTTACCCTGCAACTGTGCTGAATTTACTAGATCTAACAGTAAAAACGATTTTTTTTAGTGTTTTTACATATGAGATTATATCATCTGTGAACAGAAATAATTTTACTTCTTTTCAAATTTGGGTGCCTTTTATTTCTTTTCCTTGACTAATTCTCTGGCTGGGACTTCTAATGCTATATTGAATAGAAGTGGTGAAAGTAGACATCCTTGTCTTTTTCCTGATCTTAGGGCAAAAGCTTTCAGTCTTTCACCATTGAGTATCATCTTAGCTATGTGTTTTTAATATATGGCCTTTATCATGTTGTGGAAGTTTCCTTCTGTTCCTAGTTTTTTTTTTTTTAAATCAAGAAAGGATGTTCAATTTTGTGTAAAGCCTTTTCTGTAGACATGCATATTAAAGTATACAAGGGTCATTTCTGAGCTTTACTTTAAAATACTTCAGTAAAAAAAAAAGGGGGTTGAAGTGTGGCAAAATCTGGATAATTGTGGAGAATGGATGATGCTTTGGGAATTTATTAAATGATTTTCTACTTTTGAGTATGTTTGGAAATTAAACTTTTATTAGGGCACTTATTTTATTGTTTTACATTGTTGAATGCCCTTATTTATTAAAATTTCTGTTTTAAATTCATTATTGTTTTGATTACTTTTACTTTCTCCTCGTTTTAGGGTTTCCTGTGTTCTTTTGCAACATCCAGCTATATTATACTTTTGCCTTTTCCCAAGATAGAAAAAGTATCTGTTTATATTTTTTCTGTTTGTAAGAGTCTCACTCTTGCTTAAAGTGCTCTTCCTGCCTTTAGAAGTTGGTAAAGTTGATTCTTGTGATCTCTTGGGTATTATGAGTGTGCAGTTTCTAAACCTGAATGACTTGAGGGGGCTTTGAAAAAACTGTAGATTCTGTAGGACGGATTCATCAGGCCTGGAGTGGGATTTAGTCCCCAGAAATGTTTGCGATGCAGCCAGGTTTGGGAATCGTTAAACATGAACAAGACTTCAGAAAGGGCATGGGGGCAACATCCCTTTGTGTTCCCTCCTTCCAGCCTAGAGACTATCTTGCTTCAATAGGAAGAGAGCAGGACTTGGAATCAGAAGTTCCAGTCCAGGCCATAGACCTAGATGACTTTGGTTGAACAGGTAACTTCACTCTCAGAAAAATTAGGAGACTGAACCATGCCAGTGGTGAGCTCCCTGAATGAGTTATTTCATGATGAAACTTTGGCTAATGCCAGCTTCAGCCTGAGAGAGAGATGTTGACCGCTAAAAATGAGGGGATCAATGTGGAATAATTCCATGAACCGAAGAAGATGTTTGTGTATTAGGTTGATTGAAGTTTAGACAAATAGCTCAAAGGAAAAACTACAGATGACCAAAGGATTTTCTTTTTTTGGGTGGGGGGTTGGGGAAAGAAGCTTACTTTATTCATTTATTTTTATACTTATTTATTTAAATCAGTGTAAGCGGTAGAAACGTGGCCTTCTATAGTTACTTTCTACGTTTCAAAAAGAAAAACTCGATCTCTTCTTGGATGGTCTAGTGGAACCACAACCTTGACATATTTAATACATCATAATTAAGCATTATACAAAGAGCTTTTCTTTTGAAGCCTTGAAGAATGTTCAGATATGCCTTGTTAGCTTACTCAAGCCAAATTGGGAGGTCAAAAAGATGCTGGCAGCCTGTCAGATCCTGAGGCCCCCAGGCACTGAGATTAGCCCCAGATCACATCTGAGGGTTAGTGTGCAACTGCTAACAGATTCGTCTTCTAAAAATCCAGGCTTCAGAGGGGAAGGGATCTGAGAGGCTTTTGGTGCAGCCCTTCCTTTTACAGATGACAGAACTGAGACCTCCAAAGGGACGGCTTTGCCAGGGCCCCCTCATGCTGAGCCCAGCGTTTTCCATTTACTTGGTCTCTGTTAGGATGGCAGCACCTTCAGAACACAGAACACACTTCCCTGCCGGAAGCCACATCTTTCAGTGGTGACACCCAGAGGTGGCCCCTGTAGTCTTTTGCTTGTTTTGGAGAGATGCAGCGTGACTGCTTTTGTTGTTACAGCACTGGGTGGTCTGCTGGTGAGCACGTAGTATAAATAACAACTAATAAATAATTTTACAGCGGAGGTCCTAAATCTTTCCAGATAGTGCACTGGTGTGTGGCTGTCAAACGCCAGACAGATCTTAAGAAAATAGTAACTTTAACCCATCTGTCTTTTATGTACATGGCACATTATTGTCATAAAGTTTTCCTAAGGTTCTAGTGGCTTAAAGGAAACAATGTACACGTAAAAACACACGTACACAAACACACCCACATATGCATAGCTACCCTAGCTTGCTACATGATCACTTCTGTTTTTAGAAATCACCAGTTTTATACCTTTCTGAATTTTTTTTCTACTTTGGCTACAGGAAATGATCTTAGTTCATACTGCAGTGGATTTGATCGGACTTGGTATTTTTGAAATACAATCCTTCTGATTTTGCGTGCTGAACCATACTTTTGCTTTTGTTTTTAGTGTCAGAAACGATAAGATGATGAATTGGCTTTACTCATTTTGTAGTTTTGTAGCTCTTGAGAGCCAGCTCTGAGTCCTGTGCTGTGTAAGACCTTTGGGTTTCCAGGTGAGCTGGAGGTTAGGATTCTCGCCTTATTCCCCTCCCTGAAATCTCCAGGCTTCAGCTTCTTCACCTGTAAATTGTGGAGGATATCCATTGCCTAGAGTTATTGTAAGGATTGAGGGTGGTAGCTTCCAGGAGAGCCCCGCATCATAGGCCCTCCATCTAAAGCTCTCGACAGGTATTGGCTTTCTTTGCCTTCTAGCTGTGTGTCTTACACCTTCTCATGCTGATACCTGCCCATAGCAAAGCTTGCCCTCTCGTGAAGCCATCCCCAGTTGGAATGAAGTTGTGCTGCTCTGTATTTCCATAGTGCGCTGTACCTTCCGCCCCTCCCATGTGGTCTTGGACGTGATGTCTTTCACTGTGGTGATGCTGGAGGAGCTCTCTGTGTATCCCCCCATCTCCCCCCACAGCTGAGCCACTGAATGAAGGCTGTCTGAGGACAGAGGCTGAGGCTGGCCAAGCCCTGCACTTCCTACAGGACATTAACGCATCCTGGCCACACAGCAGGTGTGATCTCGGATAAGCTCTCGGTGGATTTGTGGGGTGGTTTTTGAAACACATCAGTAGAATAGTACACGCTCAAGAGGTGGTCCCGGTTTTCCTCGTCCCTGCTGCCTCCTACGCCCCACATCTCTCTCCAGCCCTCTCGCTTGGAAGGCTCTACTCTGTCACCTGAGTGGGCTTGGCCTCCTCAAGGAGCTCAGACTTATTGATGAGTGGTCAATCAGAGCCAGCCTGACTACGTAATAGCTGTGTGTCATTGGTAGAATTGTGTCCCCCCCAAAGATGTCAGAGTCCTAACCCCCAGTACCTCAGAATGTGACCTTCTTTGGAAATCAGGCCTTTGCAGAGGTAATCAAGGTCACGTGAGGTCATGAGGGTGGGCCCTAATCCAATACGACTGGTGTCCTTATTAAAAGGGGAAATTTGGACAGAGGCAGACACATACTGAGGGAAGATGATGTGAAGGCACAGAGAGAACATCTAGAAGCCAAGGAATGCTTGAGGCTGCCTGAAGCTAGGAGAGAGGTGTGGAACAAACACAGATTCTGCCTCGCAGCCCTCAGAAGGAACCTACCCTGCCACCACCTTGATTTTGGATTTCTAACCTCTAGAACTGTGGGACAGTGCATTTCTGTTGTTTAAGCCACGCAGTGTGTGGTCCTTTGTTATGGAGGAAACGAATATATTATGTGAAGCAGTCAAATTTCTTAAAATTTTCAGCCTTATTTCCTTATCTGTAGAATGGGATGGTGTGACAAATCACACCTATCTCATAGGTTCTTCTGAGGATTACATAGTGCCTGGCACTTTGAAAAGACCTTTACGGATGGTATCCCTTTGCTGTTATTGCATAGATTCCCAGACTTCCTCAGCCCTGGGCCACTTTGCATTTTTCAGTCCCTTGTTTGCATTTCTTCAGAAGCTGTTGAGCCAGGTCTGGTTTCTGTGGCCATAGATCTAGAAACCTTAATGTAAAGCAAATCATATTTTCCTATGGAAATCTAGTTTAATTAGGGGTTTTATTTCCAGACAGTGTGCTCAGTGACAAACAGATAATCTGCAAAACCGTCCCATCCTAATAGGTTAGTACGTGTTAATGGGCCGAGGACCCTCTCTGGTAACCATTTCAACAGGGAGTCTTTGTTAGGTTATACAGTAACCTTTAAGTACCTATTGATTTCCTTACTTTTGAATGCCCGTCACTGTAGGTTATAGGAAGTAGGACCTGGATTATTTGGTGATGGAAGAAAAATTAAAATCTATGAATTAAAATCCTTCTCAGCCTTTGGGAGGCTTTGGCGTCTGGAATCAGATGTGGGCTCCAGTCTGACACTTGGACCTGTGTGGCCTTGGGCCAGTTACTTTCTGAGCATCTACTTTCTCTATAAAACAAAGGCGATGCTACCTGCCCAAGTGGCTGTTTTAAGGTTTAAGGAAGATAACATAGGTAGAGAAACACCTCTTCTATGTGGTACATCCTACTCACAAACAAAAAAGTTCCTCTCCTCCCCTCTTCCCCATTCCTCAACTGTCGGTGGCTCAGGTGCCGGTCGCCTCAGGCTTGATGTGGAGGTTGCTTTGGGATAGGTTAAGAGTTTATTGTGCCCCTTAAATTATACTCGGGAGAAAGCTACCCACCACCTACAGGCTGAGAACCTTTGAGTGACGTAATTCAGATTCAAAACTTTATTTCAACATGGTACGAAGTGAATTTGATATTCTTCTTATGGTTCTTTTGGTGATATAACTTTTGGGTTGTTTATTTTAAAAAAAAGTCTGAAAGGACTAAACATTTGAAGAATGAGGTATCATGAGACAGGGGTGTGTGTGTGCATGATGACTAAAAAAGTAGATTTTCCTATAGCTAGTATTCTTTAATTATGAATTGGTCATCTCTAGGAATTAAATGTATATTTTTGAAGTTCTCTAAGATAAATCTGCATTAATAACTATGGCTATTTGAGCACTTGGGGTTCAGATAACATCAATAACCTAAAAATCTCTAAGCTCTTTATAAACACCAGTGCAGACTGTACTAATATCCATATAAAACAGGACTTCTGTTTAAGCTTAATTGAATTAGTCTTTTGGTATTGCATGAGGAGTCTACTCTCTAGTTTCACTTAAAAAGCAATGGAGTAGGGAAAGAAAGAGGCATAGAATGGTAGGTTTTGGCATCGTTTTGTTTTATTCATTTTCTAGTCTCAAAGCCATTCTCAGATGATTCCGTTAAAAGGAGGTAGGATATTTGCCATTTTCCAGGAAAGTAATGATAGATGATAGGAGAGAGAGATTATTCATGCCTGTTATAATCAATATAACTTCATTCTATAACTGTGTTTTGTGCACTTAAAGTCAAATGATCTTACTTCCTTTTAAAAATAAAAAACTTAGAAATTCCATAGGGGAAAATTAAAAACAGAGGAAATTTCCAAAAGTTTTAATATCCTCTTTTTCTAATTATTTTCACAAACTGTGTTCAGGTAGGACCCTGATTTGTGTAGCTATATAATCTGGAAACCAGTATAAAATGAATCATCATAAAGCAAATCATATTTTCCCACAGGACTCTAGATTGATTGATAGATTGATTTTTGGCACGTGCTTCAGTAGTTGTGGCTCTAGAGCGCAGGCTCAGTAGTGGCACACGGGCTTAGTTGCTCTGCGGCATGTGGGATCTTCCTGGACTAGGTATCGAACCTGTGTCCCCTGCATTGGCAGGCAGATTCTTAACCACTGCGCCACCAGGGAAGTCCCTGAATCTAGCTTTAATTAGAGATTTTATTCCTGACAAAGTGCTCAGCATGGTATAAATCATATATATTACCACTAATATGTTATAAAAATAAAGATACAATGATAATACATCGTGTAATAATTTAAATAATATTATACTCCTAGTTACATACAATGGGCATGCATATAGTACATACACAGATTATCCAAAGGCCCAAGTGCTTTATAAAACATACATTCAGCATATAAAATGCACAGCTGTGCCATGATTTCATGTATATGGAAGAACTTAACTAATAGAGTGCTATACAAATGTAAGCTGAAATTTTATTAGCGTTGTGCATATAGCCTAACGTAATACACGTGCAATAAGACATTCCTAAATGTCTAGTTAGGAATATTTTTCTTCTCCTTAGAATTTGGAAGGACATTTGGGGGTTTGGGTGACTCATGAACTAGGTAATATTTCTTACACTTACATGCTTTGTTTCAGATGTTCTTTTTACATGTGTTTTGTAGCCTCATTACCACCTTTTGAGAGAAGATGCCATTGGCCCGATTTTGAAGAAGGGGCAGTGATGATCAGAGATGAGTGGCACTTTCAGAGTCACTCTGTCACTAGGAAGCTGTAAATCCCACACGAAAACCTGTTCTTCCTGATTCCTCATTCTATGCCCTTTCAAATACACCATGAGGACCTGACATTTTTCCTTGGGACAAGCAGATGGCTTCAAGATTATTTCAGGCATCCTAGAGCAGTGTGCAAACTTGGGGTCACTCTCAAAGGGAACTGTTAAGTGTCTGAAAGCGTGGAGTCCTCAGAGAAGACTTCAGCTGTGAGGGTTCAGAGAGTAAGAGACTCTTGAGTCCTTGCTCTCCCTGCTCCCTCCCCCTTCCCCGTAGCATTACTGAATACAGGTGGTCACGGCAGGCTGGGCAGGTGGACAACCTGAGGAAAGTGCATGGAAGGGGCACGCAGGGCCCTATGTCTTTACCTTAGTGTATTAGTCAAGTAATACTAGTCAATGCTGCAGGAACAAACCCTGTCATCTCATTAGTTATGACAAAGGTTTATCAAAGTCAGAGGCTCTTTTTGTGCAGTGACCAAAGGATCAGGGCTGCTGCCATCCTGCAGCTTAGCCATCTTGGAGTTCCTTGTTTCCAGGTTTGAGAAAGAGGGAGAGGAAACACGTGGCTGCCCCTGGATTAAGGGGTGTGGCGTGTGGTCTCAAGCTCACCTGCTCTTCTCTGTGCTGAGACGATTGCTTCTCCAGCAATTGAATCATGATGCTGTCTTCAGTAACGTCCTGGTCAATCACCTGAGCTGATTGTACCTGACACTCATGTTGGTGGCTTGTTTTAATAAACATTTAAGGAGTGCTATGTGCAAGGCACTGGGTTGGAAGACTGACACAAAGCAGCAGTTCATTCCAAAGAATCACGTGAATTGTGTCATCCAGAAATCATAACTTTACCACCAGAGCCACTGTTACCCATATGAAGCCTTTGTGCAAATTAGAAACAGACACCCCTTCCTCAATGTGTTTTACTTTCACCTGTCAGAAAATTGTCATGCTGAGTTTCAGAGCAATACCTTTCACTAGTGTCTCCTGAAAAACTGTCTGAATTGACAATGTCTCCAAAATGAACGGTGTCCTCTTAGATGTCACCCTGTCATCCTTGTGCAGTACATAACCTGTACAACTGTGTATAACAGCCTTTGTTCCCCTTGCCTCTTACTGTTGAATCTTTTTGAAATTCTACAGGTATTTCCAGATAAAAATCTTGAAAATCTTTGTAAACCTGGTGGGATATTAGTTTTTGGAAGAAGATGATTTCAGTTCTGTTAGGCCACAGGAAGGCGAAGTCTCTTTGCCATCTTCTGAGACATACATCATCCATCTTTAGTCTGATTTGTTTGAAAACTATATTTAACTTCCTCAATTGTAGGTTTCTCTGTTCTTTGACCACTTGCTGCATTTTGAAAATATGGAGTCACCCTGGTACAATAGTCTCTTTTTATTAAAAAAAGCTTTTACTCAAATAACTTAGGATTTTAATGAAATATCCAAAGAGTGATAAAATTCTTGCCCCGGGGGCTAAAAATTATTGACATCATTAGGAAAATAGATTTTTTTGTTGCCGGCATTTGAAATAGACCAACCCAACAGGCAATGCCGTTATTTGTTAAATGAACAAATGAGTGGATACATTGTGAAGGACATTTAGTCTTAACTGTAAACCAATTGCTTTTGTAAAAAACAAAACAAAAAACCCCCACAAAACCTGCTTTATGACTGTATGTTATCACAGAAGGACCCAAACCTAGAAAAGCCCATTACTATTTCTCTGAGTTAAGGACCCTTGCTAAAAATGCAGGAGCAATCATGTGTGAAGAAAGGATAGTATGTTTAAAAAAATTCCAAGACTGCTCTAATTGCACTTTGATTACTCTCTCTAGGGAGTAATTCTTACTCCTTTGTAGGAAACTGCACGCAAGTCCGACCATTTGGTTTTGTGAAAATAAACTTCGTTTAATTTATTGACGCGTTATATGTACCTGCCAAATTTTCTCATGCTTTTTCCCCGACATGTGTCTTGCCTGATGGAGTCACTGTAAGGCAGTCCATGTATTTTTAAAGAAATTATGTTTTGCTAAGGAATGTATCAAAACTGTTAAACCATTTGCACCTTGTTCTCATTAGTCTTTGGAATGCAGCTGCCGGAACAGAAGGGGCAGGGGAGACAGAGACGGAGAGGTGGCCCCGAATACTCTCACCTCTTCTGGCAGGAGACCTCTGGGCTCCATTCTGAGTTGCAGGAGCCCGCTTCTTCCTTGGGCAGCCATGCCAGGAGGTGCAGTCGGGGAGCCCCATAACCTAAGCCCAAGGCTGCTCTGTTTCGCTACCAAACCAAATAACAAAATGGACCTCACCTCTCCGTGCAGTCCAGCTCCCGTTGTCCCACTGTGTGTACAACACTGTATGTAATTAAACTTCCAACATTCGGGTTTCCACTGAAAATACTCGCTAGAGCGAGGCCTGTGTTGGTTCTTTAACAGCAGAGAACGCTGAAGAGTGTTCCAAGTCCTGACGATTCTACTTCCTAACATTTCTGCTCTCCACTGCTGAGACCCCTGCCTGCTTCAGGATCCCACGAATCGTGTTTGAACTGGTGCAGGAGCTTCCGAATAGGCCTCCCTGGGCTCTCCAATCCACCCTTTACGTTGTAACCAGAGAGATCTTTGAAAGACACGTGACCTTCTCTTCCCTGCTCGGGACTCATTTGGGGTCCCTGTCACCTCCAGCGTATAATGAGAACTTCTCTGAATGTCGTTCAACTTCTCTGCATGCCCTTCAAGGTGTGGCCTCTGCCGCCTTGTCCAGCCTAGTCTCCTGACCTTTCTCACCTGTCATTCTGTGCTCCAGGAATATAGGACTGATGGTGATTTTGGAAATTTACCTTGCTCTCGCACACTTCGTACCTTTGCTCTTTCTTCCTTGGATGTCCTCCCTGCGAATGGTCGATCTGGCTAACTCTCCTTAGCCCCATCCCACCTCATTTTGGAAGCCCTTCCTGATTTCCTCTCCTGATTTAGGTGCTCAGCATTCTGCGCTCCCTTTGAGCTTTATGTCAACACAGCCATCAAAGCAATTGCCTAGGAGCGTAAATACTTGTTGCACTTGGAGCTCCTTGAGGTCAAGGATCATAGCTTTTAATTCATGTCTCCATAAACTATCACAAACTGGGTATATAGAAGTTCCCTGAATGAATTAAGGAGAGATTACCAAGGTCAGTCTTCAAACGCCGTTCTTTTCAAAGGCGGGTATCTCTAAATCCGGCAAGTTAACCTAGAATGGAATGGCTTTGGTGAAAGAGCTCAGTTATCTTGGTGAAAAATCAGCTGAACTGCCTTTTCATGTCTGTGCTTGTTGCTTTCTCTCCTATGTTATGTTACATACAAAGTCACCTGAAGGAAGGCACTGCTCACGGTCACCCCCCCACCGCGATGGTGACGCTTCTGAAGTCTGCCGATGACTCGGGGTGGTGCAGGACATGTCAGTTCATCACGCGGCATTTTGTAGTGAAATGTTTTCTCGGTTTCACACTACAGGGCTTATATTTTCTCCAGATTTGGGGACAACTGTATCTTCACTGCTTGGGCATCTTAGTATTGTGGCCTTTGGCCAGTTTTGGCCGAGTGGGTTGGTGAGGGCTCTGTCGCCCCGTCCTGCAGGCCGCCCTCGGGAATGCAGCCCTGCCTGGCCACGGTGGGGACACAGGGTAATGTGTGAGAGGTCTGAGAGCCTCTGCTGGGATAGGGTTTTCCTCCTCCCGGGTGACAAGGTCCAGCTCCCCCAGCTTCCGGGAGCTGAATGCCTCGGAACTTCAAGAGTGTGGCAAAATGCAGAGCTGTGCAGAGCTGCATTTAGAATCCTGTTTCTGGAACTTACTGCGGGACTTTGGAGAAGTTGTGGAGCCCTTCTGTTTGGTTTTTTATACTTATAAAATAGGGCCCAGGCTCCTTGTGGGTTGCTGCGAGATGAAATGTGATGCATATCAGGAGTGCAAAAGTTACGACTGCCAATTGTGCATATCTGTTCTTTCAGTACATTCGAGAAGTCTGCGGAGGTGCAGAAAGGGAGAGTGACTTGGTTTTGCACGCTGGACCAGTGAGATGGCTGTGATGACTAGTATCACACCGGCGCAGGGAGGGTTCCCCGCTGTGTGAGGAGCTTCCATCTGCTCCCTTCTCCAGGGGATCTGCTCGGGGGCCCCTCTGGAAAGGGTGGAGGGGGCACATTGCCTGAGTTCTAGTTCTGCCTTTGCCCCCCAACCACCTGTATGACCTGTGGTGAGTCACTTGCCCTCCATTCGCCTCAGTTTCCGGACTCCTTTGGAAATCCGTGAGGACCAGCCTCACTCACCTCCCAAGGTGTTTGTTGACATAAAAGCAAATAACGTAGGTGTGCAAGTGTTGTTATGAGAACGCCACGGGGTATCTTGTGACTGAGAGTAGGGGTGAGTGGGGGGCGGCCTTGTCCTCTCTCTCTCCCTTCCTTCCACGAGCAAGCTATTTAATCATCATAGCCACGAAGAAATAAACTAGGAGCACGGGGGAGAAGCGTTTCTGTTAAAGTGATTGCTCATCGATGTGGTCATATCCATTTCCGGAGGTTCTGAGGAGAGACTTTGAAGTTGGTTTAACACTCGACACCTGTTCTGCTGTCAGGTGCTGGACTAGGGGCTGGTCAGATCTGAGTTGCACAAGTCCATGAGTCAATTTATTCCTCAGCTCTTAGATAACGCTCTACAGGATAATCGCATTTTAAAGGTGAAAATCCCTTGACCATGTTAAAAACGCAGGTGGAAAAGACTGGAAGGTAATGTACCAAAACGTTGACTGATGGTTCATCCTTGAGTTCTCAATGAGGTTTTCTTTTTTTCTTTCTTCCCTTCTTCTGTACTTGGCAACCTTTCAAGAACGAGTTTTGTTGTTTGGAATCCAAAAAATATATGCGCCTCCTCACACAAATTGAATGTAATGCTATTTCAGATTGGAAAAATAGGGATTTTGAAATCTACCAGTATACTGAAGAGGCCTAGTGTATCTAGAAAATTCCCAAAGGCAAGCTGGGCCCACCCAGGTGGAGACTTCCCTTGAGCTCAGCACAAGGGGCCCCCTCCGTCCTCTCCCGCAGCTGCTCGGAGCCGGGCCAGTGGCCACAAGGCTTCCCTGCAGGCCAGGCCTTACGGAGCGGGGAGTTTGGTGAGCATCACATAACCAGTTTCGGTGGGTCTGGAGGATTAATGAGCTGCTAAAACTCGCCTTCTTCATCTCCTGAAGCTTCCTTTTGAACGACAGATTCCAAATACAACCTACCACAGCCATGTTCCACCTCCCACTGTACTTCTGACTTGTTTCCTTAAACACACGCTCCCAAGCAGCGCCTCTGTTCCTACTATTGCCTCTGAGAGTTTAAGCCAAAAGGTGCCAGAAAACAGCTTTATGAAAGAGCTCAGCAACCTCAGAGCATGAAAATGACTCCAGAATGACCCTGTTTCCAGGTCTCCGTGCCAATTAAACTTTGAAATTAGTCTAAATTGTTAATCCTAACGTGTAAATACTTGAATCAGTCAACATCAATCAGTTAGAAAACCTGAATTCCTTCCCTTTCTCTAGCAAAACTCCCTTTCTAACTACCCCGTTTCAGACTGTTTCTCTGGTGGAGAATTTCCTTGCATTCCCCTGATACAGCCGTTTCTTAACTCCTTACTTTCTCGCTTCCACATTCTCGTTTAGGCCTCATCATCTCACCACCAGATGACTGTAACTGGTCTCCCTGCTTCTGGGCTCTTCTCCCTCTGTACACTTCCACCAGATCAGTTCTGCTGGAAAATAGAGTTGATCGGGTCACTTCCAATCCGCGACCTTCATTGAGCTCCCGTTGCCCTCACTGAATGGAGCAGGTCGGTGAGCCCTTCCCAGTGCAATTCCCAGCCTCACGGCCACCTCCAGGCCATGCACTCCCGGCAGAGAGTGGCTGTGGACCGTCATGCCAAGGGCCTTGTGCCTTCTCCCTGAGCCTTTGCTCAGACACCGCCCTTCACCTTTGTCCGCTCATCCCTCACAGGCCACAGCCCGCTCGTTCTCAGCTTGGGTGCTATCTCCTCATGAATTCGGTATTTATTACATACCTTCCTCCCTACCCCCATCCCCACCCCCGCCCCCTTGAAAGTCAATTTGTCCTTATTTCCTTCCTCTGAGGTCCATTAGCATACTAGGAAATTGTTCTTCTCTTGCTTTAGCAATGTATGAAATAATTTGGGGATTCGTCTGCTCAACTGATTGGAAGATCCATGGAGGGGCCAAGGCTACCTCACTCTTTCGGGTTTCTCCACACTTTCTAGCTCAGTGCCTTGAACCTCCTCTGTTTGTTGAATGTAACTGAATAATGGGATTCAAAAATGACTTTTAATGAGGCATCTAGAATAGATTTAAGAAATATACAAATTGTTTCTTACCTTCACTCGGGAAGAGTGGAAAACATTCTATGCTATCCCATTTTAGTATCGATAGAGTGCCGTGAAATGATAGTTTTGCGGCTACTTAAGATGTTGAGGCCTGGACATCTTTGCTACTTTCCAACTTGAGTAAACTTTCTCTAAAAAACAGAATAATTTTAGTTCCATGAGAAAATGGGGGCATGGAGGGATAGAGGTGTGTAAGGGTTTTGGCGTTGGCCCAACCTGGGGTCAGATCCTGGCTCTTAAGAAGTTATTGAATCTTTCTCATAGGACTTCAGGTTCTCCATTGGCAAAATGTTGATAATATCTGCCTAAGCTGTTGTGAGGATTGCAGGATGACGGATGGAAGCGTCTAGGACAGTGCCTGACACACAGGCATGCCCAAAGTGCAATAATGGGTTATTATTTTCCTATCCATTACACACGGTTCAGTTGGAAATTGGGGCATCTGTTAAGTGCAGCTGCAGACTGCAAACCAACTTTACATATTTCAAGAGCTCACCTTGCACAATGGCTTTTATTAAAATGTGAGATTGTTCATAAAGCAGAGAATTACTTGACAGCTGACTCTGAACATGGGGCTCGAGTTCACGCAGAAGGGCCAGGTGTGCTGCTATGCTGTGCTGGGCATGTCTTCCCCAGCAGGTGAGCTTTTCAGGTCAGAACAAGCAGATGTGTGGTTTTCTGGGATGAGAAGGCAGGATGGAGTCCTGTTTGCTCTTTTGTAGCGTGTGGCTGCGAAGGGCAACAGTGTGAAAGGCTGGACCCTGGAACTATGCTAATGGAGCTCTCACGTGTGCGTGGCTTAAAAACAGAACTGTAAAAAATTCATCACTCTGATTGTGTCTCCATGGGGGCAAAGACTAAGAAAGGACCAGAGAAGAGAATGGGGTCAATTAGATAACTGGTGGTTGAGTACTTATCATGTACTAGGCACTGCTTTTGGGTGCTGGGGGCAGTGAGGGGAGTGGTGGTGCAGAATATAAAGATGATAAGATATAGTCCCACCTGAGTCTGGGCTTTTTTAAATATATTTTTTGAGTCCTGGACTCTTGAAAATATGGTAAAAGTTTTGGACTTTCTCCAAGGAAAATGTGTACGTACACATACCATTTTACATACAATTCCAGGGGGCTCATGGATCCCTTGAAGTTCATTTAAGGATTCTAAGTTAAGAACCTTTTATTTAGTAATGACAATCTAGTGAAAAACATGAACACGGACACTGGGTTCAGAAACACCTGGTTCGAGTTTGGTTCCACCCCCTTGCCAGCTGTGTGTCTCACTGAATGAATGATCTTGGATAACTTAACCTTTCTAAGCCTCAGACATCTCATGTAGATGAGAATAACAGCAGCATCTCATGGGGTTGTAGTGAAGATGAAATAATAAACAAAATGATTAGCACAGTGCCTGGCATGTGGCAAATGCTCAAGAAATGTTGACACATAATTATTCCTAGTGAGCCTGTTATAAGGGAGCCATGAAAGTACCGCAGGAGATTAATTCCTATTAGCCTCTGGGAGGAGAATATGAACCACAGGTTTCAGTGGAGGTCCTTGTTATAGGAAAGACTGTGAAGAACAACATGGTGGGTTTTTTTTTTCCTGTATAAACAACACATTTATGGTAACTGTCTTCTGCCCATTGGTAAAAAAGGGCTACCACCACAGCATTCCATAGGGGTGTTTCTGTGGTTATGTGCTCCATGCAGATGACCTCATTGGAGGGAATCAATCTCACAATGACTGCTAAATACAAACAGTGTTACAGTCCATCAGCAATAACGAAGAAAAAGGAGGATAAATGGTAACAGTTATGAGCTTCTGAGGGGTTACCATGAGCCAGGCGTTGTGCTAAGTGCCTCACGTTTGTGTGGGTTGAGTGTCCTTTCTGACGAAGCTTGATCACTTAGAAGAGCCGAAGTCAAACATAAAGCACTCTCACTGGGTGTAGCTGGAAGTCAGCAGGCTGTGTGTGTGTGTGAGTGTGTGTGCGTGCACGGACACACACGCATGCAGGCTAGCAAAAACAGAGCTTCTTTTTATCAGCCTTCACTCATTTGACTGCTTTCTGAGCCGCGAGTTCAAACATTTTGGAATGTGCCTGTTGAACACGAAGGTTTATCACGCAGAGTGTAAGATGACAACCACAAGATTCAGAAAGATTCTGAGCTTGGGGGAGAGTTACAGTTAACCTCATAAAGAGCGCAGATGAAAGCCGTTCCCATAGTTACAATCAAAGACACTTTAGGCCACTCTTTCCCCAGAGGAAAAGTTGCTTTTTATGGCATGTTTTAAAGTTTTATTTCAAAAACAGTCAGCATCTTTAAGCAGAATGTAGTATGCTCCCCAGGCTTTCCCTTGCAATGTGTTTCCAGTTTTCTCAATCGTATTACCAAGTTTCTGGATGTGCCGTGAGTTGCTACCCTCACCAGATTTGCACTCAGGAGGATTTAGCCTGATGGTCTTGTGCGCGTAGCAAGAACGCTCTCCCAAACCTCCTTGCTCTTTTCATTCTGAGAGGAGAGTTCAGAGGCAGCATTATTATGTGTGAAGAGATTATCTTTATCGTTCTCTCACTTTTCAGTCAAGGAAACCGAGGCCCAGAGAAGAGATGAAACCCAGTTCTACCCAGTACTCTTGACTACACCCAGCACTCCACTGCTCCTAAAACTCAAGAAACCAGTTTCTCGCCCACATCCTGGGTTGGAATGCTTCCTTATTGTGTCCTAGGTCTCTGCGCACACAGGGGTTTATGAATGTATGTGCATTTTAATTTAAGCGCTTAAACTTATTTACAAAACAGATAAAGAGGGCTTCCCTGGTGGCGCAGTGGTTGAGAGTCCGCCTGCTGATGCAGGGGACACGGGTTCGTGCCCCGGTCCGGGAAGATCCCACATGCCGCGGAGAGGGTAGGCCCACGAGCCATGGCCGCTGAGCCTGCGCGTCTGGAGCCTGTGCTCCACAACGGGAGAGGCCACAACAGTGAGAGGCCCGCGTACTGCAGACAAAACAAAACAGATAAAGAGTCACAGATGTAGAAAACAAACTTATGGTTACCAAGGGGGAAAAAGGGGGGGAGGGATAAATTGGGAGATTGGGATTGACATATACACACTACTATATATAAAATAGATAACTAATAAGGACCTACTGTATAGCACAGGGAACTCTACTCAATACTCTGTAATGACCTATGTGGGAAAAGAATCTAAAAAAGAGTGGATATATGTATAACTGATTCACTTTGCTGTACAGCAGAAACTAACACAACATTGTTAAATCAACCACACTCCAATAAAAATTAATTAGAAAAGAAACAAAAAAAATATAAGTGCTTAAATATCATGTCTTTTCCCAAGATGTAGAAACTGCGACTAGTTGCCTTTCAATAATATCCTTTAATTGAGCACCTCAGTGTTGCAAGGAATGACTAGTAGTCTGATAGCACCTGATACCTGATAGGTGTTACAGTACTGCTGTGGTCAGTTTGCAACTATGTTTGTGTGGAATTTCAAGGTTAGTGAAACTTACATCTCTCTTGGTCGGCCTGCTTCACTCCTAGTGTAGTCTGTTTTCCTGGGTCTCACTGTCCCCTGAGCACAGCCTTCAGCTTGCCTTGGATTTTGTTGTTTGAAGAGCACTTTATATGCTTTCTCCACCATAATATGCCTTCTGACAACGAGTAGATGAAAGCTTGGAGTTTGACCAAATACTGACTTTGTTTGCATGTGCACCTTTCCTTTATACATCGCACAGGACTATCATAGTGACCTTCTCACCTGTCTCACAGTGCCTGCAGTCTGTTTCTTTTTTATTTATTGATTGATTTTGGCTGTGCCATGTAGCATCTTAGTTCCCTGACCAGGGATTGAACCGGCGCCCCCCCAACACTGGAAGGCGGATTCTTTACCACTGGACCC